>NC_056738.1:538892094-538962024 GCF_019279795.1 Protopterus annectens | reverse complement strand
TATTTATATATATATATATATATATATAGATATACATGTGACTACACATACACACAGAGAGATATGTACACTAAGATACTTATGTAGCAGGCGCGCACAATATGGTACAGCCGATATGCCTACAGTTAACAGCCTAACAACTGGGCACTGGATGAGCCACCCATACAAATGACATTCGCTGCTTGTAACATATACCCACAGAGAGTTCATAGGATAAACACTACACACAGGTTTGCAGAAATGGAATACCTTTATTTGTGTACTATTACAGATTTATAGGCCATGTCATATAACTGTTCAGACACTGACATCCATTTCCACAGAGTAATGCAGCTGTGAAACAGTTATACTAATACAGTAGTCTGGAAAGGTCCACAGCTGTTGCTGCCCAGGCCAAGCCCTTCAAATTGTACAATAGTAAAGACAGACTGGGTCACAGGATACCACACAATCAACAGTAAGTGATGCAGGTGTATAGTCCAGCAGCCTCTATCTACACTCTGCGCAAAATCACTAGGTGATAAAGACTTCAGTTGACCAAATGGGATGTAACTGTTACATAACAAGGCATAACTGATGCCATCACAGGCACACTGGCAAACATAATAGTCTGTATGGCAGGAGGCAGTAGGTCTGCAGTAACCCACTTTATGTAAGTAATGTCAAGATAGGTGACATGTATGGTACTGTACATCCAGATACCTTAAGGCAGCTCACACCTGATACCCCCACATTTTGTAACAGCCTAGGTTATGTATGGTGCATCCCCCCTCCTAGACTCACTAATACAGGGGCATATACCACTGTTACATACACTGGCCTCTGGGGTGCATATGGGCACACATGTATTGTGTAGGTGAAGCCCACACATATATGGCCCCAGCCCCAGCGTATGTTTGGGGGATACAACAGCAGTGGACTGCTGGCAGGCATGGCAGCATGGTATACGTATATGTGCATATGTATCTCTATCTGTATATGTGTAGACATATACTGCTCTGTATATGTATATATCTGAGTGTGTATATGGATATCTATGTACATATACACATCCATCTATATATGTCAATATGTACATGTGTAATTATCTATATAGATATCTGGATAATCATATGTACATATATATTCACCATATGTCCTGAGCATTGGGTGTAGCTCTACCTCAGCCCCTATAGTCCCACCTTCATAGTGCAAGGGGATGTCAGGCATGTATAGCAGGTGTATTAGCAGACTATTGCTACTGTAATAGGGATTGTCTTCACAGACATGGTGTGTGTGGGAGGTCACATCTGCTTTTCACATGTGCTCCATTGGCTACTGACAGACATCCCAAGGACATCATAGTACAGTGGCACTGCAAGCACGTAATGCTCCTGTGGACTACAGCAGAGATATTGGCCAATAGACATGGACATTCAGACACACTCTGTACAGTCCAGAGGTATACACAGACCCCCTTAGTGCAGAACATGTGGACCAAGCCTGACAATATGGATGTTAACAGCCATGTAGATGGGTATAACACATAAAGACTGGTATACAGTCGCCCCCATAGGTTATGCATTCACACACCCCTGTCTGTCCTGATACATAATAACTGCTGGTACAAAGGTACCATAGACACATACTACCCAGCATGCACCCTAAATTTGTCAGTAAAAATGTAGTAAGAGGACAAATACTCAGAACTATGAGACTTCATAATGTCCAACTTCAATCAGCACTTGATTTGGGGAATGATTTTAATGATAGAGGTTATTCACATAATATGTTTTGCACACAGGTATCTGAGTTAATGGCAGATAGGTCTTCTAGAGGTAAACCTTTGTTTATGGATAGAGTAGATCATAATACAGGACATGACCTTAGTGAACAAAATAAACTTAGATTCCCACTCACATATACTGGGGATATTGAAACATTCTGCAATGTGTTTAAACGGAACTGGAATATTTTAAAGACTATAGGTGAACTAGATGGATTACTGGATGATACACCTAGGTTTGCCTTTAAGAATAAGAAAAATCTTAAGCGTCAACTATGTTACTTAGATAGACAGAATAGTTATAACAAGATGTCACAAAGGAAAGGTACTTATATATGCAGGAATTGCACAGCATGTCAATATGTGCACTCCTGCTTTAAATATTCTCATATGGTTCCAAACTTTGAGATAGTGGCTACACATTACGCTGATTGTAAAACTAAGAACTTAGTATATTTTGCTTTTTGTACAGCATGCAATGCCTACTATGTAGGCAAGATGAATCGTATGCTGAAGGAGCGCATTCAAGACCACTATAGGGATATTAATAATCATAAAACTACCAGTGGTCTTTATAAGCACATAGAACAAGAAGGTAGTTCACATATTTTTACATTTTTTGTTTTGGATATTTTATCAGAAGAGAAGAGAGGTGGTGATATTAAGAATCGCACTGAAGTTTTAGAACAAAAGTGGATTCTTAAATTAAATGCATATACACCACCTGGTGTTAATGAAATGGTTTCTTTGAAGCCGTTTCTTTAAAGCTAGAAGTTTAAAACATCAATGAGACAGATATATATATATATATATATATATATATATATATATATATATATATATGCATATATTTTATTTTATTTAATTTTTTATATATATATATTCTTACATATATCTTATATCTTTATTAAGGCTTTAACATACTGTCATTTAGTATGTCCTAATATGCAGTCATTTAGTATGTTTTATATACATGTATATATATATATTTTCTATTATGTCTTTTCACTATACACTGCTTTTAGGCACTGTGTTTTTTAATGACTTGATTAATTTACAAGGCGTCAATTGATTTATGCATTTAAGCTGAGAAACTGTTGGTTTGGATGTAGTCTGATGAAGTGACCACAGAGGTCGTGAAAACGCTTACTTTGAGCTCTTCAATAAAGATATTTTGCATTTTTATCGAAGCATTACTGTGTTTATCCTGAACAGTCGTGGTGGTTTGGCTCTCACCTTTGTTGCTGTATTACTACCACCCCATTAGCCTGACAAGCCTGGTCTGCAAGGCCATGGAACGTATCATCATGGAACTTATATACAAAGACATTGGTAATCTCCAAACTCTGGACCCCACCCAGTTTGTGTTTGTAAAAGGCAGATCATGTCTCCTAAACCTGATAGACTTCTTTGAAGCAGTCACCAAAGCTGCAGACAAGGGTAAGGTGGTTCACACAGCCTATCTAGATCTTGCCAAGGCTTCTAACACCATCCCCGACTCTGGAATTATAGATAAACTCACTAAACTAGGTATAAATCCCTATGTCACAAGATGGGTTGCCAACTGGCTCACTGACAGAACCCAAACTGTGAAAGTAGCAGACACCAAATCCGACTTCAGACCATTGAAAACTGGAATACCACAGGGTTCAGTCCTGGGTCCTCTCCTGTTTGGTATCTACTTCTCTGAAGTACATGCTAACACAGAAGGTCTTTGGCTAATGAAGTTCGCAGATGACTGCAAACTAGGAGCCATAATCGAAACTCCTAACGAAGTGGACTTTCTACAAAAGGGCCTCACTGAGACAGATGCCTGGTGTTAAAGGCATGGCCTCAAGTTCAATGCTAAAAAGTGCATTGTCATCCCCTTTGGTAAAAACTCTACCCATGAACTACAACACAGGCGGTAGTATACTTAACACCGGAAGTGTGATAAGAGGCCTTGAGACACAGGTGGACAGTAGTCTCTCCTTTGATAATCACATTGCCACAGTAGTCAGGAAATCCTTCTACATGGCACACCTCATCACAAAAGGTTTCTCATCCAGAAAAAAAAGAGGTAATTGTTCCCCTCTACTCATCATTCATTAGACCCATTAAAGAGTACAACGCCTCTTTTGGCATGTACCTCACAAGACATCTGCAACAACTGGAAAGGCCACAGAAATACCTCACAAAGAGGATTACCAGCCTCAAACAGGTGCCCTACGCAGACTGTCTCAAAAACTCCAGCTTTACTCCATCGCATATCGCCTACTCTGAGGTGATCTCTGCCTAACATACAAAGCTATACCAAACCCAGAGCTGTTGGACATGCTCCACTTAAAGAAGTCCCAATCCCTCCGAGCTACATGCTCTAGGGACCTAAACCTTGTCACCACAATAAACAAAACATGGCAGAGGGATAGATTCCCGTCCCAGAGACTTCCCATACTCTGGAATAAACTACCTATCTATATCAAACAAAGCTCCTCATTAGTAATCTTCAAAACGAATATTGATGATTGGATGGGAAATAGGAAATTCACCCTGGGGATCACTTCTGTGGCTCAGCTCGACAGTGGTACAGCAAAATACTTTTCTTGGGTGGCAAAACCCAATGTATCTTTTTGGCTGGGCTTGTATAAGCCCTAGGGCCGATAGCCTAGTACCTACCTATGAACCTATGAACCATCCTCATATACGCCACTCACACACTAACCCTACATATGCTGGGTCGCTACACAGTGTGGTCTGATACCCATCTGTGGTAAGGGACATGTGTGTGTATGGCTCTACAAACATGTAAGCCAATACGGTAACATACAATGGAGCAGCATGTAACATCAGATATGACGGGACCTAGGATGATGACATCTACCACAGTCTGTACACCGGCCAAGGTACATATTAAGAATACACACACTGTGGACATTCACCATAAGTACACAGACCTCAATACTGTACAAACAACCACAGAATGTCCAGGTCATCAAATATAACCCCTACTGTACATAACATGTGTAGCATTCTGATATCTCACTGGCTTGTTATCAGATATGATGACACTAATTACGGTGTACAGCACATATGCACCTCTTAATGCATGACATATGTACAAAGGGTGACAGAGTTGTGGCTGGAAGCATATACACAGGGGCAACATTGACATGTTGTTGTAATAACCTCATACATGTACTGTCATTACAGGGTTTGTTGCAACATGTGTCCTATGAGGGATATGAAGTCAGTAACTGTCACAGCTTTCACCATCTGCAGACTGCAATCCTCATACTACCTTCTGCAGTTCAAAGATATATGCTCTGTGGGTAACACATGATACCAAAGTCACCACACACTGCCAAGTCTGCAGATGACCCTACATTTGTGGAGTCCTCATAAACATAGAACTGACATGGCAGGTATACATGTAGGACAGCCATATCAGCACACACCCTGTTAAACCAACATTACTCCAAATGCAGTATAGCAGCACTTAAAGTCTGTAGTCAGGTCAGGCACATCCCCCTCTTGTTTGCGGGCCTGTTTCCACAGTGTATGTTGTCAGAGGTAAATCCCCAATCCATCTGAGATGCTGTTTGCCAAATAACAGATCGAGTTCCTGCTCACAGTGAATAAAAAGGCCCGACACCAACATGATGTTCGTAGATATTGTAGTGTGTTTCCATGCACTTGGGTATGGGAATGTTACCACAGCTGTTCCACATGCAATCAGCTAGGGGAGGGCTGCAATTCATGCAGAGGCCATCAGCTGATTATGAGCATTACCTAAATACTGAAAACAAACTGTTACTCGACCAAAAAAAACCAAGAAAAACAGACTGGAACAGAAGTAGTCAGAAAGCCACCAGTCCACTCAGCGATATGAATCTAAACGTACTTTTTATTATCCCAAAACAAGCAACGTTTTCGCTACAGCTCCTGCTATAGCTTCCTCAGAGTACTAAAACAAATCTGTAACAGTTTCTTTTTAAACAACAAAAGCGCGCCAAATGAGTTAGGCAGTGCCCCATTGTTAAAGGTACAGAAAGTGTAACCATGCAATTTAGCAGTTAAGCATCTTATCTTGTTAATAAAAGTAAGAAACAAATCTGTTAAAAAATAACACATTGCCATCATAAAAACATTTAGTAACAATCAGTAACATTCAGCAAGCGGCACCTGTCCGAGCTGCTGTTACCTAAAGTTCTAAATAAAAAACGGCATAAATTACTGAGCCGATATGTAAACAAACAGTCAGGTAAAATGACAACGGGCCAAGAAGACTTAATGTATACATGCCCCTATTACAATTACCTACACCAAATATTGCCCTGATCGGGTACAACAACTCACAAACATTTCAGGTATACCTTGTTAACCCACAAAGTATCGTGTCCCGATCCCAGCCCAATCATGTTGCAAAGTATTGAAAACCTTTATAGGTTTGTACAAAATAGAAAGAGATCCTGTCTCTGAATTCATATTGTGCAAAATGTCAAAACAGTCCTACCTGGCAATTTCCAAGCAAAAGAATGTTGCCGTAAAGATATAGTGACATGGGTTTTACAAGAGAACAAGCTTAAGTCAAACCCACCCCACCAGTACGGCCAAACCTGTACTTGATGTCAAGGAAAATACATCCCACCCCAAGGAGAATATAACTTGGAGTAAGTAATGGAGATAGTATCCCCAAAGAAAATGCGGTCATCCTCCAATAAAATATTCACATTAAGTATCTTGATTATTGATCAAATTTTGCTTGCTGTGATCCGAGTACACAAACGTGTGCTCGTGTGCTCTCTGTCACTCTGCCATGTTGTGAATGGCTCCGAGTAGGGAAATCTGCAGAAGTCTCAAGCAAGGGAGACAAAAAAGACGCCTAAAGGTCAATGAACCGAATCTAGTAACAAAAAATGCAAGCGCCCCCTTCCGTAGGGAGCCATGGCAATCCGGTAGTGGACAATCCGCCAAACTCAAACATATACAATGAAAAATAAAAAAGCACTTCAAACCGAACCCATTGCACCGCCAAAACAGCGGGACCTCCACCCACTGTAGCAGGCCAGAAAGCAAAGCACAGATAATGTACAAAGATATGCGAAAAGTTGTACGAAAAATTGTACAAAAAAATTCCCTGTCAGGTCCCAACCATGGCAACAAGGCAGCAAATGAGCTACCCGAAACCGTGAAGCGTGAGTAGTGGCCCATAAATGAAAAATGAAAATAAAAAATAAAAAATTAAAAATGTAAATCATGCCTATAAAAAATCCCATATTTGAAAAATCGAGGTTCCTCAATATTAATTGTAGAAACAAAACAGAAAATAATAATCTGGAAATATAGTGTTATCTTAAGTAACTCCTTAATTTTAATAGACAAGAAATATTACAGTTGTCATTGAGACCAGGTGGTTGAAATGCGTCGAGTTTTAGTTGCCACTCGAGCTCTTTTGTTTCCAAAATAATGGAAGAAGGACCACCTCTAATATTATGAGGGACATGGTCAATGGCAGAAAAGAGAAAGTTATGGTCTTTATTTAAGGTAATGTGTTTTGAGAGTGCATTGTCATCCTTGCTTTTTTTAATTGCATAGATGTGCTGGTATATTCTCTCCTTAAATTTTTGCTCAGTTTTTCCAATATAGTATGCAGGACAGCAAACACATTGAGCTAAGTAGACAAGGGATTTAGTGTTGCAGTTAACTTTATAATGGCAAGTTATTTTTTTGCCATTTACAGTTTGTGTACACCCTGTTCTGATGTATTTACAAAAGTTACAGTTACCACATGGAAAACTGCCTTTCTGCCGTGAGTGGAAATCAAGATGTGTTTTTACTTCTAAAAAGTTCTTTAAATTTTTGCCCCTCCTGTAAACTATCAGTGGTTTTTCCCCCAGTTTTTCACCTAGGCCACTATGACTAGAAATGTAGTACCAGTTTTTGAATAAAATAGAATTGATCCTCCTGGAGTCCATGTTGTACACTGTGATAAAACTGAGAGAGAAATTATTCTCTTTGTTACTAAGAGATGATTCACAAGGAACAGAGGGACTTGATGTTAACATTAAATCGTCAGCTATGGAGACATCCCCTGAGTGTCCTAGAGTGTTACTGAGTAGTGGTCTATAAAAGCCCTCCAGTCTTTTAGTCGTGACTTCTGTGATCAGGTCCTCCAGTAAGTCAACTGGGTAATCCCGATTTAAGAACATGTCAAAGAGAAGTGTACATTCCTTTTTGAAAAGGTCCAAGGTACTACACATTCTAGCTGCTCGGATCAATTGACCCTGGACTATAGATCTTTTTTGTCTAAAAGGGTGTTGACTTGAAAAATGAAGAAGTGAATTGCAATAAGTAGGCTTCCTATGTATAGATGAAATTAATGTGTTATTCATATCAGCTTTTTCAAGATAGACATCCAAATAGTCAATAGAGTCAGTAGAAAAGTGAAAAGTAAACTTGAAGAAAGATGTAGTGCCATTCATGAATTCAATGATGGCAGTAGCATCCTGTTCAGAACCTTGGAAAAGGATGAAGATGTCATCCAAATATCTCGTGTAGTAAATGACATGTTTCACTACTTGGGGATTAGAAAGGAGAAATTTTTTCTCCCAATAGGCTACTACCATATTTGCAACTGATGTCCCACAGGGTGAGCCCATAGCTATACCCTGAGTCTGTAGAAAATATTGGTTTTCAAACATAAAAAAATTAGATGTAAGAATGATATCAATAAGTTCAATGACTGTGTCTATTTCCATTTGGGGGGCTCCCAGTTCTTGCAGCAGAAGACCCATCCACTCTGATGCTTCCTGATGAGGAATAGAAGTGTACAAGTCCACGATATCAACTGTCAAAAAGTTGAAATCGTGGTCTAGTTTTAGCTGGTTGATATTGGCCAAAAAGGACCAGGAGTCCTTACACACACAGGGTATCATTTTGAGATATTTACTGAGTATGTTATCCACCAATCGGGCGCAAGGGTGGGTCATGGAAGACCTCCCATCAATCAGTGCCCGAATTGGTGGGTCATGCAAGTTTTTGTGAATTTTCGGAATACCGAAAATTACAGGTTTTCTTAGGTAAAGTGATATCTATAAAATGATAGACTTCATTGCTAACTTTACCTGCAAGGAATAAGTCCCTGAAGTAACCTCTATTTCTGGAAAATGTGATGTTCATTTCATTGAGTGAAGAGGGTCTATAAGCTGGACTGTTGAGAATTTTTCGCATACGTTCTGAATAGTCATCTTTGTTAAGAATGACTAACCCCCCACCCTTATCAGGTTTAAGGACTCGGATGGGTATGTTACCAAGTTCCCTAAGTAGGTTATGCTGCTCTTTAGTCGTGTTAAAATTATGTTTCCTAGCCAGACATTTAGCTTGAGTATCAAGGTGTCTGAGGTCAACCTCACAAGCTTTTTCAAATAAAGCTAAAGTGAGATGTAAAGGTGGATTATACACACTTGAAAGTCTCAAGTTATTTAATTCACGCTGCATGGGAGAAGAAAATAATAACCCCAAGTTAAGTTTTCTTGTAAAATATTTGACATCAATTATAGTTTCTGTAAGGTTAAAATGGCAAGAAGGTACAAATGAATTGCCTAGGGCAAGAAGATCTATCAATTCTTGCTCTATTTTAAAGTCAGTAAAGTTATAAATCTTAAAGTCTCCTTTACTGTTTTTCAAGATGGAAGGTATAGTTGGGAGTGTATTGACACCCCTGTTGTCCATTGAGGTGTATCTCAGTTGTTCCAATTCCTTCTCTGTTGTTGATACCTGGTGTTGTATCTTCTCCCTAAAAAACCAGTATGATCTGAATTCTGGTTTTGATTTTGGAAAGGGGAGTTTGGCCCAGGTTGTGACGAATTGTTGTTCCTGGTTTTATTCCCATTAAATTGGTTAGTCCGCATTCTGTTACTACGTTTTGGGGCTGTGTTGGAGCCCGAAAAGTTTTGTGATGTTGAAGGTGGTTCATATGAATCAAAATCTTCGTCTAGCCTGCCTTGTTCAGTACCTTGTAGTTGTTCATTCCCAGAATAGATTCGAGGGGGAAAAAGTTTTTCATATGCTTTATTTTGTTGGTATGCCAAATTGTCACGCTTTAATTTTTTTGTCTTATTGGCCTTCAGTTTCAAGAGAAGAGCATCTATGCTGTTAAAAATACGTGTATAGTCATATTTGAAGTTGTTAAAGTCCAAGTCCTCCTTGATAGAATTGTCAAGATCGTTGAGTTCAGTGGTTAATGTTGAGATGTGCCGTGTGTAATGCTTGATAATTAAGTCAAGGAGTTGGAAACCCTGCTGGTCAAAAAGTGTCTTTAGATCATTAAGGAAACAGTCATCATTAATTAGACCAGTTGGGGCAAAATTACTACGTAGTCCCTTAGGTATAATTTTATCGTTCAAACATTGTTTGAAGTATGAAACTTCAAGTTGTAATTTGCGAAGTTTAACCAGTTTATTATCAAAAGTATGGAGTTTGCTCACCATTGAGTCCGTAGAGTTGACATCTGGATGTGCCGGTAGTTCCTGTTCTCGCTGTTGTCCAAAAGAAACACAATTAGCGTCAGAAATCCAGTCCTGTAGAGAAGGAACGCCAATGAGCACCTGATGATGATTGTTGTCAATAGGGCCAGGTCTGGTCCTATCTGATGTAGTAGACTGGGTAATGGGAGCACCTCCAGGTTGTGTTTGAATAGGCCGTTGAGCCGCTGTAATGAAATCAGAGCTGTTCAGTGAAGAAACACTGTTACCTGGTGTACTGTTGTTTAATGGACCTTGCCCAATCCTAGAGTCCAGTTGGTCCATACGCCCATAAAGCATGTCTAGTCTTTTAGTGATAGCTGCTAACAAATTGTTCATGTCCTTGTTGTTGTCCTGCTGATAGTGTAGTGTGTTTCCATGCACTTGGGTATGGGAATGTTACCACAGCTGTTCCACATGCAATCAGCTAGGGGAGGGCTGCAATTCATGCAGAGGCCATCAGCTGATTATGAGCATTACCTAAATACACATGCTGCTGCCTAAGCAAAGCAGGTGTAGATCTCCACATCCACCATTGAGGGAGTGAGAGAGGCAGACAGAGGCAAAGAGAAGTCAGGGAGGGGTGGGACAGTAAAACTTAAGCATGTTTGTGTCACACACCTACCAGCACAGGGTATCAAACCCCTAACAACTATGTAGTGCTATCACAGTTCTATGTAGTTATTGGATGCACTACATAGGTTACCTATTGTGGAGCCCTCAGAACATATATATGATGGTGAGTGACATCTGCAACAGGGATATGGTAGCTAATACAGCAGGTGAAGTACACATGCCTGTCTGCATGAACAAGTGCAAGCATCACCACAGCCACACTCTCACAGGGACTCACACATATTGACACACTTGGCAGAGCCAGGATTACAACTCATCACTGGTGAGATTGCCACAACACATTACTGAGCAGGTATCACATGCACCACATGGGCCATATGGAGGTTATATGGGCAAAGGGTATGGGGAGGTGTCTGACATCAGACTGCATGCTTCAGTATGCCAATAGGGATTGTAGTGAGTGTGGATGTGATCATACGCATCATACAACACACAAACAAACACACAGGGTGCCAGTACTGACATGCATGGGTGCATTTCTGCATGGGTGTGTGGTGGTCGACTGTGCCAGACGGTTATACAAGGCTAGGTGATGGATATACCTTGGCATCAGGCCACATGATAATGGTCTGCATTGTGGTTCAGGGCTGTAGTTTCTGCATTTGCCCACGCAGGTGGGTATTGTAACCACCATCCAGTCACCTGGGTGACTATTGCTTGTGGCCAATGCTGTGCATTGCTTGCCATGTATGTGTTCCTTAGTCCATGACATGGATGGTGTCTGGGATGTGCACACCTCCCACATGCATGTACAGTGACATGTGGAACTGTACCTGGGGTGTCTGGCCCATGTTGTGTATGCAGATTATCATCAGATGTGCCAGTCTTGGCCACCTGTGGCAGGAACTGGTAATGGACAGCAGGTTTACCCTGCACCTACATTGATAGCATGCTAACGGCATTCCCTGATGTCAATGGCATCTGTCCATAAGGGGCATGTTTTCAGGCATGGTATGTCCTTTGAGGATCACATGTGATGGCACCACAGGTGTTACAGGTGTCCAGTGGGGAACATGGGAAAGGTGCACTGTCTGCATGTATGTGCCTATTGGACAGATGGGCAGGGTGCCATGCCCTCTGTAGCCCACTGCAATCAATCTATAGTTACTATCAGTGGCCAATATGCAGTGTACTATCCACATATTGGCTGTTACCTAGGTGTGTGTGTGTGTGTGTGTGTGTGTGTGTGTGTGTGTGTGTGAGAGAGAGTGTGTGTTTGTGTGAGACATGGGTTGAGAGTGTGCTCTGGGTAATACTGGGGTTGCTAATTGTGATTGCCTGGCCTTGATGTCACAAGCATGGGTATGGATTTGTACCCCAGCCTCTTGGCTATTTTACATCTGCTATCCTTGTACAGTGGAGATTATAATATTCACTAGGGCCACCTTATAAGAAATTTGCAAAACCCGCTCCACATTGGGCCCAGGTGTCAGACACTCACACCCACCTCCACACAGGATACGAGTTACAAGCACACACACACACCTGTCATGTCTGCGAGTAGAACTTCTACCTAACTAGTTTATTACACTACACAGTTATAGTACGCACCAAATAGGTTACTTGAGTACTCTTTCCCCAAAGGTCTATATCACATTGGATGACATCAGCAGGATTGCCAAAGTAGGAAATTTGAATTGTAGTGAGTGTGGCTAGGCTAAAATGCATTGCTCCCTACACAGACAGTGACACACACACAAAACATCCACAACCAACATGTGGGTATAGAACCCCGAACAGAGATCTATATCACACTACAGCATGGAGCTGTTATATGACGCACCACATTGATTACTGGAGAACTCTTTCCCCAAAGGTGTATTTCACAATGAATGACATCAGCAGGATTGCCAAAGTAGGGCATTTGAATTGTACTCAGTGTGACTAACCTATAATGCATTGCTCCCTACACAGGCACTGAAATACGCACAAAACATCCAGAACTGCCATGGGTGGGAATAGAACCCTACCAGGGTTCTAAATCACACTACAGCAGTATGCAGTTATGGCACACACTATGGAGATTACTGGGCTACAACTTTCCCAGTGGTATATTTTTAGATGGATGACATCAGCAGCCTTGCCAAAGTTAAGCATTTGAATTGTAGGGAGTATGACTACCCTAAAAAGAATTGCTTTCTACACATACAGAGTCAGACAGACACACACACAAATTTGCCATGTCTGGGATTAGAACACCTACCTAACTACTTTATCACACTTAAGCAGTACGCAATTACAGGACATGCTATGGAGATTACTGGGCTACAACCTTCCCAGATGTGTATTTCTAGGTGGATGACATCAGTAGCCTTACCAGTGTAGAGCATTTCAATTGTAGGGAGTGTGACCACCCAAAAAAGCATTGCTCTCTACACAGACAGAGATGGACAGATGCACACACAGTTGCCAAGGTGGGGTTAGAACTCTTACCTAACTATTTTAGCACATTACAGCAGTTATGGGAAGCACCATGGAGATTACTGGGCTAAAACTTTCCCAAAGGTGTATTTCACAGTAGATGATCTCAGCATGCTTGTCATATTGGGGCTATGGGGAGGGTGGTGTGTATGCATGGGCCATAACCCATTCATCTAAGGGTTGACATGCCACATGCGGGCACAACCTGGGTCATATTTCACAGGTACATGTATACAGCTGCTAGATGACTACTTCCTTGTACAGTCATGTTGCACAGCTGGCACATGCACCACATACTCTGTAATGCTGACAGATACTGATGGCCAGTACCTGCAGTGAGTGACATCTGCCCCTCATGTGGTTGTGGCCCTTTGGCTGTGTGCTAGGTGGGACAGGCCTGGATGGCTCCTTGTCACAGTCAGCCTCTTTCACACTTCTATGTATGTCTACCTTTGGCTTATTATAGTGTGTTGTCCTTACATATAAGCCTGTATTCCTATCCACTGTGTGTGCAAAGCATGAGTGGTGTATACTGAGGAGTGTCTGCACTAACATCAGCGGCTGCCAGATATGTCTGGTCCACTGGTTTTGCAGACATGGTCCTCATGTGTGTGTGAGCATGCCCAGTATGACCTTTCAGTATGTTTTTGACTGACATTGCCTTCATTTCTCTAAGTGTGTGGGCATGCCCATATGCCCATCTGTATTGAATGTGTGGATCGATTCCAGGTAGTTTGTACTGCAGTGCTGTGTTGTACACCTACAGGTAGCATGTTGTCTCTGCAAGGTATCCGTCAATCATTTGGCATTGACTGTTACTACATTTCTGCATAGGATGGGGAGGCACACCTGACTATTCCTACATTCCTACACAGGAATGGGGGGCACATCTGACTGTTACTACATTTCTACGTAGGATGGGGGGGCACACCTGACTATTTCTACACAGGACCGGGGGGCACATCTGATTGTGACTATATTTTTAAGTAGGATGGGGTGGGCAAACCTGACTATTTCTAAATTTCTACACAGGATTGGGGGGGGGCACACCTGACCATGACTACATTTCTACGTAAGATGGGGGGGCACACCTGGCATTTGTACACATTTGCTAGGACTGTACTGGTATGTTGGGTGCTCCATTTCATTCTCTAGTCTTACCCATCGTGCTGACTAGAGGCATACCAGTGTACTACAGATCTTAGCTTTTAATTACCTACATATTAGTTTCTAACTTCCTACTCTTCAGAACTGACATCCCACTGCCTGACCTGCTGTAGTGTGTCTGTGTAGGCCTAGGAGGGATTACCCATAGGCCTCATTCAGAGGCCATAGCACAGTCTTTGTTTGTGTTTGTCTACACCTGTCCTGCTGGCTGTGACTGTTGTTGTGTATGCGAACCCCCCCCCCCCGACTGGCATGTGTGAGTCACTTATCTTGAGGGTGTCCCAGTATTGAGGGTGGTGCTGCAGGGCTGCCTATGTTGGATGCACATAGTACACTCCTTAGACATGGTTAAGCACAGGTAGTGTAATGTTTGGCATCACTTTTACTGTAGGTGTTATTTCCTGGGTTCCTCCTGTGTCAGGGTATGTGCTATGTGTTGCCTCTTTGCCAAGGCCAGGGCATACTGGGCACGCCTCCTTCTGCCTACTGGGGCAGGCTCAGGTTGTTCCTCCTCCTAGTCACTCTGTGCCTGTGCAGGCCTTGGCAATGGTGGGGGGCTGTGTGGCCCTGCCCCGTGCTGTTCCTGCTGCAGCTGTTTCCACAGGATCATATTGTGTAGCATGGCACATACAAGGACAATTTGGGTACATGTAGCTGGTGAGTACTGCAAGGCTCCACCAGATGTGTCCAGACACCGGAACCGTGACTTGAGCATCCCAAATACACACTCTATTAAAATTCTGGTCTGTGCGTGTGCCTTATTATGGAGTTCTTGTTCGTGTGTATGTGCATTTCTGATGGGTGTCATCAGTCATGGCTCCAGTATATATCCAGCATCCCCCACTAGGTGACCATCAGGGATGTCCCCATTGGCAAATCTCTGGTACAGATGCGTCAGATGCGAGATGTGGGCATCATGATAGCTTCCAGGGCAGCCAGCACACACATTCATTATTATCGCACATGACTTGGCAGTTGATGGAGGGTAAGCCCTTGCAGTTGATGTAGACCTTATCCAGCTCACCAGGTGGTGCTTTGATGCATATGTCCGTGCAGTCTGTAGCACCCACTACCTCAGGGTATTCTTCTATTTGGTGAAACAGTTTCATATTGCTGGCCAATGCCTCACTTGTGTTGCGGAAATATATGTGCTCACCGACATGTGTTGACATGGCATGCAGGAACTGGTGGAGTACCCTGGATGCTGATGCCTGTGAAATCCCCATCATATTCCCAGTTGGCCTTTAGAAGGTACCTGTATCTAGTATTCATAGGCCTATACATACCTTGGTATCCACTGGGATGGGTTCCCCTCTGTTAGTTCTGTGTGTGAGGCGTGGCCGGCACAGCTCAACAATTTGCTGCAGGAGTTCTCTGTGCACCCTATAGCTCTCCACTATCTCCAGCTCATGTAGCCCCTGGTAGGTTACCCTCGGTCTGTACACTCTTCTCCATCTCCTCACTGCCGGTCAACAGCATTCACATCCTCACCACCCTCAGCCTCTTCCACAAGTTGTTGTATGATAGCTATTGCAGCCTCTATCATTTTGCTGTTGTGAGTGTTAAACGCTCCCTGCTTGTTTACACTCATGGTGTAGAGTGTGGGAAAACCAGAGGGGAAGGTGTTTGCATAGTTTATAGTAGTGTTCTGAGCTGGGCTGGTCTGCTGCCTGTGTAATTGGCTGATTCTGATACATTTCACCTGCCAGCTAAGCTAGTTCTCCTTGATTAACTTCCTACTGCTGTTTCCCTTCCCATTGCCTTCCTGTTTAAGCCCAGGGGTGCGCCACACAAACAGAGTGCTCAAATGTGCACACTGCTGCTATTTCCTGGTTTAACTTCTTTTTTCTTCCTATAAAACCCAGTGCGCAGCACACACACCTGCTTATGCTTTGTAAAGAATGCTAGGCAGATTTAGACACACCCCCTAGAGCCACAGGTCTCCAATCCGCTTACAGTGTGCCTGACATACACCCCCATGATGTCATCTAACTCCTAGGCTTGCACCAAGCTATTCCTATTCTTACACTGTTGGGACCTGGCTCACATGCTGGGAAAAAATGGGATTCACTATCCTTCCCCTCATTTGCATAGGATTGCTTGCTAATGCATAGTTCCATATCTCACACTGAGCCTCCCCCCTTAGCAACAACTACTCACTGGCCATGTTGTCTTCTACCTGCCATTGACTTGCATGGCAGAATACCTATTTTAGTTTGGATGGTTAATTTAGGTTAATTTTGTTATTTTTCCCCCAATCCCGTTTGCGCGCCGCTGCCCTACCCTTAAACAGACGAGATTGGCTAAAAAATAAAAAGTTGATTTTTGTATTTTTTTAATGTTTGCAATGCCAATGGCCTTATACTTGGCCATTGGCATGCTTACTACATGATATGCAGCCTTTATTTGGAGCTCTCACAGCTCCGTTTTGGATTTTGCAGAAATGTACTCAGTTACTAACCAAGTACATTTCTGCAGATAGCACTAGTCCTGCATGGATGGTTGCAAGCTTCCCGGATTGCAAACTCACCTCATTTTCATAGATTTCTCCTGCAGATGGGGTGATTTACATACAGGGCTTCGTCTGTGCAGGATTAGTGCAGGAGCACTCATGCACGCCCCTGCAGGCTGTTCCTGGATCGCACTGCAGGCATATTGCCTGCTTGAGCTCCTGCGCTGATCTTGCATGCAGTGCAAGCTTTCAAGAATCCAGGGGAGTATGTTGCTATATCTAAATATACACATATCAGATAAATATGGTGGGTTACATCTGGGAAGGTATATACAACACTCATATTTACACATAAAGATATGGATATATATATATATATATATATATATATATATATATAAATATATATATATATATATATATATATATATATATATATATATATATATATATATATATATATATATACACACACACACACACACACACACACACACACACACACACACACACACATATATATATATATATATATATATATACACACAGACACACACACACACACACACACACACACATATATATATATATATATATATATATATATATATATACATATATACATATATATGACATGTATATAGGACTATGGCTAACAAAGTTCACCGATGACTGCAAACTGGGAGCCATAATTGCCTCTTCAGCTTTCACGGACATCCTCCAAAAGGGCCTTACTCTGACGGACACCTGGTGTCAAAGTCATGACCTCAAGCTAAATGCCAAAACATGCATAGTCATTCCGTCTGGGAAAAACAAAACACCCACGAATTACAACATAGGTGGCATCCCCATTAATACAGAAGAGGTAATAAGAGATCTGGGGACCCAGGTAGATAGTAATCTCTCCTTTGACAATCATATTGCCAAAGTAGTTAGGAAATACTTCTATGTGGCATCTAATTACTAAAGGGTTAGTATCTAGAAATAAAGAGGTTATAGTGCCCCTCTACTCGCCACTCATTAGACCCATCATAGAGTACCATGCCCCATTTGGGATGTACCTCACAAGACACTTCCAACAGCTGGAAAGACCACAAAATACCTCTCCAAGAGGATTACTGGTCTCAAGCATATGTCCTATGCAGCCAGACTGAAATAACTCCGGCTGTACTCAGTGGCATATCGCTTACTCAGAGGTGATCTCTGCCTGACTTACAAAGTCATGTCCAACTCAGAATTGATGGACATGCTCCACCTAAAGAAATCCAAGTCAATGCGAGCCACGCACTCTAGTTAGCTAAACCTCACCACAACAATAAACAGAACATGCTAGAGGGATAGATTTCTGTCACAGAGACTCCCCATGCTTTGGAACAAATATCCAAATTACATCAGGCAGAGCCCCTCGCTAACACTCTTCAAGAGAAACCTTGACAAGTGGATGGGTAACAGAAAATTCACCCCCGGGATCACTTCATTGGCTCTGCTTGAAAGAGGAACAGTTAATTAATCAATGGGGCAGAAAAAGCCAACACACTCTGGTTAGGCTTATAAATGCCCTCGGGCAGATAGCCTAGTACCTACCTATGAACCTATATATATATATATATATATATATATATATATATATATATATATATATATATATATATATATACACACACACATATTTATATATATATATATATATATATATATATATATATATATATATATATACAGATATATATATATATACATATATGTATATATGTATATATATATATATATATATATATATATATATATATATATATATATACATATATATATATATATATATATATATATATATATATATATATATATATATATACATATATATATATATATATATAGATTCACTTTATCCTCAAAATACTGAAATATCGAAATTCAGTATGTTGAGGCTATAAAGTGAAACCTGAAAAAAAGGAAAACTCAGAAGAATAGAATTCAAACTCTGATACCCGAGATTTTGAATTATCACTTCTGGTGTACACAAACACACACCTTCCTCCCCACACACAAACACAAGCTCTGTCCTGCATAAAACCAGGGGGGGCAAGCCCCGCTGCATCCCCATGTGAGCTGCCCCCACACCCCCTACTTAAATATTCTAACTCCAAGGTCGGTATACATACATATATATATATATATATATATATATAAAATAAATATATATATATATATATATATATATATATATATATATGTGTGTGTGTGTGTGTGTGTGTGTGTATATATATATATATATATATATATATATATATATATATATATATATATGTGTGTGTGTGTGTGTGCATCTATTTGTATTTCCTTCTTTTGACCTTGTATATAGCTATGTACTATTCCTTGGATTACTCCTGGGATTCATGAAGCTTGCGCCAGGTGCAGGAGTAGCATTGGCGATCTATCACCAAATATGGCAGCCAAGCGATTCAGGTATGAGCTGTTTCCATGGCACTACCTGCGAACGCCAGAGCTGCGCAGCTCCCAGCGCATCTATGCTAATTACCCCATGTGCAGCAGTGTAACATGCAAATGAGGGTATATAGCGATTCATGAAATGGTGCAGGCATAGCGTAAGCATGAAGAAATGTAAACCAAAAAAAAAACAGTTTACATTTTGTCAGACATAAAATCGGAGCCCTGAAAGCGGACCAAACTTACATATTATAATGTTAATATATGCCAATGGATAAATATATAGCCAATGGCATAAAAAATCATGCACATCATATAAAAAATAACATTTAATGTTATGGCCACACTAATGCAAAGTAAAACTGCAGTGCATCTGGCGCAAATGGGATCACAAGGAAAATATATTTAGATGTCATAAAACTGCAATGTAACACAATTCATGATATCCCCATAATAGTCAATGGCACGCATGCTACACCACAACCATGGCACAAGAGTTGCTAAGGGTCTTTGACAGTGTTCAGTGCGGTAACTAAGAATTAGTAGTCATTGCCATACAAATGAGTTAAGTAATACTGAATCGCAAACGCCCTGCTGGCGTAAGGATGTACCACATGGCGTAGTGGTACAACACCGAGGAGTGGCCTGGAGGTAAACATGACATCAAGAGAGGGGTGCGCCTCATAGCTGTAAGCACACTGGATCATTGCTAATCCGTGTTGCCTGTTGCTAAGTAAAGCCGCAGGATAAGGGTGTGGAAATAGCCATAGCTTTGCTTAGCTGAGCACACAAGGTAACCAAATGTTCATGTGAACGTGGATGAAAACTCACACAAAACCCGGTAAATGGCTGTGAGCAGCGCACACCACAGCTGAAACAGGAAGGGCACGGGAAGGCAATAAGGAAATGCTGCAGCATTGTAATTGTAGTACAAATGAGTAATTAACACCTAGAAACTCACAGTGGGCCTTAGACAACAGCTAACAAGGCTGCTAGCAGCTACCTGCAGAACAGGAAAGGGGAGGTGCCATACAGCAAAGAAAAGAGAACTGTCACAGCAGAACAAAGCAAACTTGCAGTAGATCAACTACATAACACATTTCCCAACACAATCCTGGGTTGTGAAAGTACAAAACAAGAAAGTCAGCAGCTGGATGCATGCCTGACAATGGGAGGGGAATCGGGTTGAAAATTTAAGTAAAGGGCAATAGATGAATCATGGCAGCCAAGCGTAAGTCAACACCAAAGGCCCCACAATAGCAGTACCTGCTGTATAACCAATAATTAAGATACCCTGCAGCTGGAGTAGCACAAACACACCCAATTACACCAGCATCATCCATTGCACAATAGTATAAGGTATGAAAGCCCCACACAAACACTTGTGTATTCCCAGACACTCTGCACCATTGGTGTATACAGACAGGGAACTTTTAATATGTATGTGTTAGGGGCCGCCATAGCTTTGATTCACCAGCATGTGTTGAAGACTGACGGTGATGTGGAGGATGATGCTGACAACCATCTCAGGCACCGGAGGAGGAGAAGAGTGTACAGACCCAGGGTAACCTACCAGGGGCTACATGATCTGGAGATAGTAGAGCGTTACAGGGTGGACAGGGACATCATACAGCAACTTGTTGAGCTGTGCCGGCTATGCCTCAGAGCCAGAAGTAACAGAGGGGAACCCATCCCAGTGGACATGAAGGTATGTGTAAGCTTGAGAGTACTAGCCACAGGTACCTTCCAAAGGCCAACTGAGGATATCATGGGGATCTCACAGGCATCAGCATCCAGGGTACGCCACCAGTTCCTGGATGCCATGTTACCACATGCCAATGAGCACATATACGTCCCCCGAATGCAGGAGGAGTTGGCCAGCAATATGCATCTCTTCCACCATGTGGCAGACTACCCAGAGGTACTGGGTGCAATAGTCATACACTTCAAGTCACCACCTGATGAGCAGGGTAGGTGCTACATAAACCACAAGGGATACCCCTCCATCAACTGCCAGGTTGTGTGCAATGCCCAGGGAATTATCATGGATGTGTGTGCTGGCAGCCCTGGAAGCTATCACGACTTCCACATCTGGCATGCCTCACAGCTGTATCAGGTATTTGCCAGGGGGGACGTCCCATATGGCCACCTGGTGGGGGATGCTGGCTATGCACTGGAACCGTGGATGATGACTTCCATCAGAAATGCACACACAGCCACGCAAGAATGCCATAATGAGGCACACGCAGAAACCAGAATAATCATAGAGCACATGTTTGGGAAGCTGAAATCACGGTTCCATTGCTTGGACATATCTGGTGGAGTTTTGCAGTACTCTCCAGGCAAGTGTGCCCACATCTTCATAGTATGTGCCATGCTACACATTATGATCCTGTGGAAACAGCTGCAGAAGGGACAGAATGGTGAAGGCCCTCACAGCCCACCACCATTGCTAAGGGACCCACAGGCACAGAGGGACTCAGACCATGAACACCTGTGCTAGCCCCAGTAGGCAGAAGGAGGCATGCCCAGTATGCCCATGCCTTGGCAAAGAGGGAACATATAGCACACACACTGACAGTGTAGGCACCCATGGACTGACACCCTTCTCCACCTGCACGCACAGCAAACATGGATGGCACATACACGACCACCTGTAAATTGTCATGTATAGGTGGTCTACTGTGTGCATCCTACACAGGTAGCCCTCAACTATTGTACACACAACCGCCTTTGGCACAAGGTAAGTCTATACCTGAACAGTAAATTAAGCTATGAGCATGTGTCCATACTGTATGTAGAGGTTCAAAGATACATAGGTAGGTACATGCCCAACTGCTGAGGCCAATCATAAGCATAGGCAAAAAGTGTCTGCTGTAGCCACCCCATCAATTACTTAACTGTCCCTCTGTGGAGCAGAGCCAATTGGGGGATCCCTGGGGTGTATCCACTGTTGCCCACCCACTATGTAAGGATTCCCTGGAGTGTTAGTGAGGGGTTTTGTATAATGTAATCAGGGATGTAGTTCCAAATAATGGGGAGTATCCCTGACAGGAATCTTCACAGATGTTTACATGTTACATAGTATACCTTAAACACAGCTTGCGTATATAGGTAGTTCTCTACAGAATAATAAACATGTGGAACACACAACCACTGAAATGTGCATTAATCATCCTTGCACTACCAGTGCCTGCTCTGAGAGGTAAGATATCACTGCCAGGATTAGAACACGCAACCATGTACACAATCTTCACAATAACATACCACTAAACTACCTGAGATGTACCAATGGCAGTCATGTATATTGACAGGATAAAACACAAAAGGTAGGAATGTGTTGAAATAGGACAAACCGGCATGTACCCAATGAAAGGTGTATGTTTTACATATATATATATATATATATATATATATATATATATATATATATATATAAAGAGAGAGAGAGAGAGATGTCGATATATGGGGATATACATATATATGTAGATATATAGATAGGTAACAACATCTACATAACCATGGAGGTACATATAAATGGGATACCTACCACATACCGCCTGCTTTACATACAGACGCGCATAAGCCCGAGGCTTAAGGTCCGAAAGAACACAGTACAGAAACACCAGATGCGTGAGGTGTAAAATCACGATGTTAAGGGACAGTCAGTGCTTCTGGTGTTGCGGTTCAGGTAGGTTACTGTGTGTAAGTTTGTTTCTTAGGGCTGTAGTCTGTGTAAGTGTGTGTTCTGGGTGTGGTGTGTGTTCTTGGGGGACTGTAATGTGTGGGTTAGCTTTGTGCGTCTGCGCAATCTAGGAGGTAGAATATTAAAGTAGGGGGGTGTGGGAGCACAGACACCTACATGGGGGTGTAAGGGGGCTTGGCCACCTGCTCATACGTAATGTAGGATGGTTTGTTTGGATGTGGTGGGTAGCAGTGTGTCTGTGTGTGCATGTGTGTGTTTCATGTTCGTGTTACTTTCGCGAGTTACTGTCACTGTCGGTAATGTGAGTTATGGGAGTCTGGGCCCGGTACTGTGTGTGTGTCGGAACTGTGTGGTTTCGGGATTCCATAAGTATCCAGTATACAGTGGTTGAATTGTTCATATATGTGTATAACATGAACCATAGCAATCACACATTCCGCCACTACCAACCTTTATGAACAAAGGATATGGAGAATATATGCCTATACACTATTACAAATATGTGCTATAGACATGATCCCACACTGCGAGGGACAGTCCCTCTCTGGGCGGTTGTGTCCTGACCAAATATATTAAATGTGGCAAATGTCCTGGGATTGTAGGACATAATTATGTCCAATATGTACTGTAATAGCTGCATACAGTAGTTCTTTCTGTATCTAAAATAAATACATGTTACAAGAAACAGGATAAGCAACAAAACTGCTACAAGAATAAGCTTATATTTAGGCAAGAAAGGAAAGTTTTATCCCTTGTACTGACCATGGGTTTGTGTCGGCCTGTAAATTCTGATGTGTGTCCGGAAAATGTCCCACTATGGCCATATGAAAAGGTGGCAACACTAGCCAAAGAGGGTCAGTCACCAACACAACTATGATGACTGCAAATACCTATGACAGAATACACAGCTTTCATGTAGCAACACTTTATTACATTCAGATGTATTACCGAAGGGATTCAAGGACTAACATCACCTGCATGCTATACAGGAACCACATAACAGTGCCTTAATGAATCAGCATGCAATTACCATAGTATTAGTCCACTAAAGGATAGGTGTACAGATAGGGAAGGAACCCTCATGCACATATCGATTATGTATAAAAGCAGTTCCTACACACCTGCATCTGCTATGCACACCCACCAACATCACCCCCACACCCAAACAAATTACAATACAAACTGTAATAAAATCACAAATCATTCACTCATTGTACGACATCTGCAGAAGCCTTAAATATACCTTGTCAGAGACACACTAACATGGCCCTATGTGAAATAGCTGATGTTATACAATGGAACAGCTGCTGATGTTACAGGGTTTGTTTGCACTAATCCCGTTTTAGAGGGATGTGTGTACACCGGGATGTGATAGCAATTACTGAGTAACAGCACAGTATGCTACACTTGTACACCAAATCAAGGATGTCTGGTGAGTACACTGTAAACCACATAACAGTTCATGCATAGCCATACAGCCTTGAGCTGCCCAACCATCCTTGCCAGACTTAAACATCTGCAGAAGTATCAGGTACAAACAAACCCTGCATAAGTAGCAATGTTCTGAAATATAACAGCTGTACTCACATGTAGAACAAAATTGTCTAGCCATTACACACAATCCACGGGATTCATGAAGCTAATATATCTCTGTGTGTCTCCATATAGCTGTCAAAATATATCACAAACAACACATCCAGGCTGTCTTCCTCAAAAGTAAGGCAAATGGACAATGCCCAAAAGGAGTACTCAGTTATACACCACTGTTGCCATGGTATCGGCTAATGGAGTAGCTGCACAGCTGATGTGCATCTAATTAACTACTTTGGAACACCAATTGGTGGTCAGGATACCACATGTTACCGATATTTAAGTAGAAAAGGAGGGGTATTCACACATTCAAACCATCAATATATACCAGCAGAACGTTACAAAGAAGATTGAAACACAAACTGGTTTCCCTTGAAAAGTGCTAGTGAGGGGCCCTGCCTGATGTACTTTGGAATCATGTTCCAAAGCATGAGGAGTGTCCGGGTCAGGAATCTATCCGTCCAGCATGTCCTAGTCATTGTTGTGGTTAGGTGTATATCCCTAGAGTATGTGGCTCTCAGGGGCCTCTGTTTAGGTGGAGCATATCCAGCAATACTGAGTTGGACATGGGCCTTGTATGTCAAGCAGAGATCACCTGTGAGTATGCATTATGCAATGGAGTACAGCTGGAGTTTCTTAGGTTGGGCTGCATAGGTCATCTGTTCGATGTCAGTAATCCTCTTGGTGTGGTACTGTTGTGGTCTTCCAAGCTGTTGCAGTTGTCTTGTAAGGTATATCCCAAATGGGGTGTTGTATCTTTTAATGGGTCTAATAAGTCATGAGTAAAGAGTCACAATGGCCTCCTTTGATCTGGATGCGAATCCATTAGAGATTAGGGGGGGCCATGTAGAAGCATATTCTAACCACCTTTTCATTATGAGTATTGAAGGAGATATTGCTATCTACTGGGGTTCTCAGATCCCTTATTACCTTTTCTGTATGTAGGGGACTAGCACTTATGTGGTAGTCTGCGGGTAATTAGTTATATCCAAAGGGGATGACTATGTACTTTTAGGCATTCAGCTTGACGCCATGATATTGACACCAGGTATCCTTCTCAGTATGACCCTTCCAGATGGTGTCTGTAACAGCTGGGGAAGCAATTATGTTCCCTAGTTTGCAGTCATCTGCAAACCTTTTCGGCCAAAGCCCTCCTGTGGTTGTCTGTACATCAGAGAATTATATACCAAACATGAGGGGTCCTAGGACTGAGCCCTGGGGGACGCCACTTGTAAATGGTATACAGTCAGACCTAGGGTATGCAACTCCCACTGTGTGGGTTCTGTCCGTGAGCCACTTAGCAAACCATCACATGACGTAGGGGTTAATGTTCAGGCGGATGGGTATGTTGATGATGCCAGAAGGAGGAATGGTTTTGAAAGCCTATGACAGATCTAGGTAGGCTGTGTGGACCTCCTTACCCTCATCTAATGCCTTGGTAACTGCCTCTAAGAAGTCCACCAGGTTTAGGAGGCATGGTCTGCCCTTAACAATGCCAAACTGGGAGGGGTCAAAGGTTTGGAGGTACCCAATGTCTCTGTGACTGAGATCCATGATGTGCTCCATAGGGTTGCAGACCAGGCTAGTCAGGCCTATAGGGCAATAGGTCCCATGGTCCATTGAGGTGCCACCTTTGTGGAGTGGGATAACTGTTGCTGTGGGCCATTCAGGGGGCACTATGCCTGATGTGAGGCTATTATTGAACATGGTGTGTAGGTGAGGAGCCAGTACATTCTGAAGATCGTGTAAAACACAGCCTGGGATGTTGTCTGGTCCCATGGATGCTGTGATATTGGCTTTAGAGTGTGCAGCTTTGAGAGGGAGGGGGGAAAGGTAGCACTGAACCTATCTGCCAGGATGTTGCCAATATCAGTTGGTTCTGTAATGTTCGTGCCTTTGTGCTGTAACTCAGAGCAGATCTGGATGTTGATATCAAGATATGTGACATAGCTATAGAATGCTTTGTGGCTGTTGTTGGAATTAGTGATGGTTTTGTTTTCATAGCTAGCTTTGGATGATCTTATAAGGGATGTCACCTTCTTACTGAGGCTGACCAGGGAGCTCCTCCATGCATGAGATTGTACTCTTGTTTGCAACAGTGTCTTCCTCCTGTAGTACAGTTTGTTTAAGGCAGGGGACCCCCAGATTTGTTTCCTTAATTAGAAGTATAGCGTCTTGGTTCTGTTTGGGATAGCACAAGCCATGCATTCGTGTAAGTGCTTATAGAGTGCATTTGTGTAGGATTTAGCAGTTGTAACAGTATTGTCCATCTGCATGGGTGTCATGACGTTCACCACGTCTGTCTTAAGAAGCATGAAGTTGGCTTTGTAGGCATATTATACTGTGGTTCCCTTAATGGGTGGTGGGGGCGGGATGTGAATATCAACGGTGTTCAGCTCATGGTCGGATCAGACCAACGAGGAGTTGACTTCACGTGTGGAGCACCGGTCACTCATGTTGGTAATGCCTAGGTCTAGGTTATTGTTGCCTTTGGTGGGTGTGTGGATATGTTGATTGAGGGCATCAGTGTTTATGAATTCCAGAAAGCATTGAGCTAATGAGTTGGTACACAAGTAGTTTACCCAGATAATGGTGGGGAAGATTCAGTGAGACTATGTGATGAGTGTGATGTGATGCGAATGTTTACCTTCTCCACATGACTGTTAGGGTCCGGCTTGGAAGGAGAGAGCTTTACCTCCAGTTTGGCTAGATGAGTGCATCTCCCACAGGTTGTAGTTTTGGGTGATAGGTGGAGAGGCTTGTCTGTGTACATGAGGCAATATGTACATTGGCTCAAGATGTCCAGATTCATCTGATAGACAGGTGAGAACACTGGCAGTTGACTCTTGGACATGCCTGAATATAGAACTACTTTCCCCTAGATAAGTGAGGAAAGTAAGTACAAGAGCTATGTTACTCTAAGCAAGTGAGAAAAGTATGTACAAAACCTGTTTACCTCTAGGTAATGAGGAAGATTAAGTGCTATAGTAATTATTAACTTACGTAGTGCTTACAAGTTCTGAACAAGTGCTGAGCATGAATAAGCAATCCAGATAGGATCTTGGATAACATAAATGCATGCCCCCCCCAACAGGTACACAAGCATATATCCATGTACACCACAGGGCCCCTGTACCCACAATTATGCAGGTACAAGCTGCACTCAGGCTGCATGGGACCTGTCCACATCACAGGTTGTATCATACACATATGGCAAAACAACATGTTCTCCACATACACATCATGTAAAACATAGCTCCATGTCAGGTTGTGTACACACTGAATGGTGCACAACAGCAGGTATCACAACCCACAAAGGGGTAAACACCACTGATAATGGGAAGTACTGCATTACTACCCTGCTTAGTCTGGTCTGGAAGGCCATGAACCTTGATCAAATAATTGATGTCAGCAGTACAGATGTAGATGACAGTAAGGTTGATGTCACACTGCATATCATAACCTTGCCAGGTCATAGGACATCATTACCCATACTGTGTACCACCTACACTCGGTATACTAGATGTACATTCCTATGTCACAGGAGTGTTTTGCAATGGGAGTGCTGGCAGAACCAACACTACAGAAGGTGTCTGAATAATACATGCTCATCACACCAGTGGCAGCTACAGTATGTCAGGGTTAATGAATTTTATTCCCCCTCATTGTAGTCCATATCTTACAAACAAACAGAATGCATCTGCCTATTGAAGTATGCGAATGACTATGACCTAGGAGCAATAGCAGACTCAGGAGTGTTGTGGACAACATACAGAAGGGGCTTTGTGGGTGAGGTGTGTGTGACATATGGCCACAATCTGACAGCTACTTATTGCATTGTCACCCCTATGTTAATAACCCTGTACCCATGAACTACCACCTTGGCAGTGGTCAACATAATGCACACTTGTGTGCAAAGGATGTAGCTGGGCAGTTGTCTTTCCTGTGATAGCTACGTCACCACAGCTGTCAGGTAGTCATATGTGGCAACCATAATAATGACAGGGTGCCATCCATGAATTTAGAGATCATTGTCCAGCCATACACAACACTCAAGTGACCCATATCAGATCGCATATTTCCTTTAAGGGGTATTGGCCATGTGCAGATGGCCTACACCAGCCTTCCCATTTCCCATCTCCACTATGTAGCATGATGCATACCCTGGATAAATCCATGTCCAACCCAGTGATGTTGAACATGCTACATGTACACATTCTGATCTCAAACACATACTTCAAGGGCATCCACCTTCCACGTGCTGGACAGATCCTTGTCCCATACACTTTACATAGTCCTACCATACTATGAATTCCTGTCCGTCAAAGCTGCACATTGCTCCCCTCTCAGACATTGTGTGATGACCACATGGTAAATGTATCACTAACCATGTGGATCAGTAATGTGGCACTGCTCCACCTGGCCCCACAGACCTGCCTGTCGGCTACTGCCAGGTAACCTTTCATCCTAGATTCATACATGGCACATGGCATATAGCCCACTAGTTGACTTTGACTGTACATGCTATAGTTGATATCCATTCCTGCAAATACCATCTGGCTAGCCAGTGTCCCATGTGTATCACATGTGCAATACAGGTGATATTGGCAGGATGTTGAATTGCTGTACAGTGCCATATAGATGTATATGGCAGAACACATACATGTAAAACCTTATGTGAGCAAGTCTGCAGGGTCACAGGTCATGTCTGTTAAGGCAGTGTAAGTCCTTATATGTGACATATACACCGCATCAAGGTCGACTGCATTAATGTGGACACATCCAGCCATGTGCTGATAGGTAGGAACACCAGTACAGGCAAACAGACATGCCCACATCAAGACAGCATCCACATGGAATATGAGCAATCTAATCAGGTGACACGCACACATATATGGTGATAATATCCACTCACCATTGAGTGTCACATGTATGTGACACAAACACATCAGTGTCATCTAGATTTGCAAATACAACTATTTAAACTTAATAAATGCGATACACATGTATGTTCAGCTATAGCTCTGTATGTCTCTGTGAGTTACTGTGACATGTCTCCATCATTATGTCTTCCAGGTATGCCGTGTGCAAGGCTACCCCCTTTAACCACTTGGAGGATGAGGCCCTCATCCCATACCTACTCAACAATCATGATATCCTGTTCAGTCATGTGCCACAGGATGCACAGCAGTGGGATGCCCTGTGGATGGAACTTTGGAGGAGGGATAATGATGTTGGTGGCCACAACAGCACATACCAGCAGGTGCGCAGACACTGTACAGACCTCATTAGATGGGTGAAACAGAGTGCAAATGCAATCGCCAGGGAACAAGGTGCAACAGGTGGTGGACCACCAACCCAGCCCCCACTCACAAGTACCGAGGAGCTACTGGCCAACCTGGGGACACCTGCAGAACCACATCCACAAGCCTTAGCCGATATTGTGGAGGTGGGTCTCTCTCAACCACTGAGCCTGGAGTTGCCTGGTAAGTCAGTACTGCACCTATAACAACTATATTCCATATAGTTGCATGTGTCACTGTACAGTATGTAATGTAACATCATATGCAAGGCATGTATACACACATGCCACATACTATAGTATGCTACTCTGTGTATGCACACATGTGCATACACCATAGTATAGTCTAATTTACTGGTGTATGTGTTATGCACATTGCACCCTGTAGCCATTATACAGGCGTGATTAATGCTCATACTGCTGTGTTATTCCTATATAGGTACCTCTGGCGTTCCGCTGTGACAGCAGCCCATTGCAGGTGAGACTGTTATTATGTATCAGGAATCATAATGCACAAATCTATCTGCCATGTGGCCATTTACAGCATGCACACATAATGTATGGTCCTGTCACAATATACAGGTCGGACCTTCAATGCATCACAATGCCTACCTATGTGCAACACTTGCAAACTATGTGAATCATCTCACCGACATTAATCTTCACAAACTGTCATTGCCAGATGTGTGGACAGCTGTGCATACAATGGTGGAGGTTCTGTTCACTGTAGGGACATGTACTACAGATCAGAACTACACATGTGGGAAATACAAACAGTACTACACAGTGGGCTGGAGTATGGCCAGTCCACAGGATTCACTGGTGTGGATCATAGCCCTGCTATGAATGTCACACAATGTGATGTGCTATCTTGACATGTCCATGACATCTAGTGGCCTGGCTGCAACACTGCCTAACTAACCTGAAAACATATCCCACATACCACCCTTTATCTGCATAACCCTGTCATCAGTGGAGCATGTGGCATCTATGGATTTATGTCGTATGTTGCAGCACAGACATGTGAAATAGATGCCCATCACAATAATTTGGCCAACACGTGTACACACATGGACATGGAGGATGGCCAGAGACATGGAGCAACACACAGAGTAGACGTGATGTGCTTGTGTGTACACCCTGTCGTACAATGGCTACACACGGTCCAACTATGACCTTTGTATAATGGTCATATTGTAGATGTGGAACACTAGACATCCTACAGGCCTGTGCACATCTTGTGTAGGTGTAACATCAATCCACCACATAAGATGTGTTGAACATCCTGAGGGTCATGACATGACAGCAGTCACCTGTACAGTATCCACATCAGCCCACAGATACAGTACATTCCCCCTTGCTGGTGTTGGACATCAATGTCATACTCGCTCCTCATGTGTATGTGTGTGTGTGTGTGTGTGTGGTACACAGATGTCATGTGGGACATGGTGTACCGATGTGTTCGCCATGTCTGGCCATAGTTGCCAGGCAGCAGCAATATGGTTGCAGATGTGCAGGGGTGTCATCCGTATACCCATCAGTGACCTGTGTCACAACTTCCACATCATGGTTTAGTGTGTATACACCTCAGTGACATGGGTCACATTCCACAGTATATATGTATTGTATCTGAACACAGTCATGGCTATGAACTGTGTCTGTAACTCACACTGTAAAGCAATAGAGATGCCTCATGATTCTCTGCAATGGCCATGCACATCAGCTAAATGTGCAGTATATCTGTAGGGTGGACAAACAACACTGCATTGGGACATCATTGCCCCACTGTATATTTGACAGGACACCATTGTGTTAAACATGTATGCATTTCATTGCACACATCAGCAGATCACATGTCATACTACATGTGATTGTCATGGTCATATGCCACACATCAGGCAGGTGTACTGCTAACCTGTGCTGGTCTACATGATGTAACACAGAGATGTATGGTAACTACTACTATGATTGTGTAATTTGCATGCCGTCTGTTATGACACATGCATGTTGTTGTGTGCAGCCCAGGGATGTATGATAACTACCACTATTATTGTCTGCGCTGCATGCCGTCTGCCATATCACATGCATGTTGCATGCCTTCTGTCATATCACATGGTGTGTGTGTGTGTGTGTGTTTGTCTATTGTATAGATTGTAATGTACAGTTCTTACCTGCCCTCACAGGTGATGTAGGTGCATTGCCCTCCTGCGGTACATCTGATGTTAGTGTCCCCACAGACTCTAGCAGTGATGATGAACATATGATTGCGTCACAGTCAGAGTTGTCAGGGGCTGAAACTGTACCATTGGTTGCCATTCCAGCTATATCCCCCTCATCCCCACACACAGATCCCATGCCTGCACATACCCCATCATCTGTGGCCATACAGGAAGGACAGTTGGCACGTGGTAGCTTGGAACAGGAAAGTTTGGGGGCTAGTGAGGTGTGCCTGCATGGTGTCAGCCAACTGACTGGTAGTGCCCCACACAGGCACGTGGCCAGTGCTGCTCGTAGGAGGACCTCTTTCCAACATGCTCCTGCAAGACAGAGCGCAGCAGCTGGTGTCACCAGACGCATGTTTCAGGCTGTAATGGAGGCACAGGCACGTGCTGAATGGCACAACAGAGAAAATCAGAAGCTACAGAGGGCTGCTGTCTGTTCTTTAAACAACAACATCCAGGCAATGGTAAATGCTCAACAGCAGATTGCTGAAGCTATGGATAGATGGTTGGGTGACATGGTTGGAGTCCTTGACCATGGCATGACAATCCGTGAGCATGAGCTGTCTGTGTTGGAACATCTGGTAGGAGTGAGGCGTTGGGCACATGGACATAGGCCTGCTCCATCACCTGTTTCAGGTCTACGTGTACGAGCTACCTCACATGTCTGCTCCCATAGTGGCGGTAGCAGCAGCAGTGCTTCTGGTTATGTGCTGTCCACACCACAACACAGCAGGCCATGTGCACATGGCCCAGGACGGTCCCAACAGGGACATGGTTCCAGTGGACAAGTGACATCAGACAGTACCTAATCTGTACCTCTGCCTGGTAGTGCCCGTGCAACCCCTGGCAGGCACAGGTCACATGTCCGTGGCCAGACACCATGAACTGTAAAACCTCGCCTGTACAGTCTGCAGCTGTCAATAATACCCAGACACATGGCAGAACTGTGTGCATACATACATGCACACACTGGAAACATATGTTGGGCACCGTAACACACACATGCATAACATCCACACATGCCCAATTAGATCAAAGGCCCAACTCACACATATGATGCCATCCAATAGTGCAGCCTAGGCCTCTGGAAAACATTATCACCCTGTGCATATGATGATGCCTGTGCCACATCCCTGACATCCACACCATCGGTGCAGGGACATGCTCATATGGTCTGATGCACAGGGTGAACAGACTATGAATATAAGTGCAGTTTACAATTGTTGAGTACTGCTGACAGGCAGCAGAAATACCATGTACTACAGGTGAACAATACATTTCGTACTGTTAACAGTATGTGTCTTGTGTAACAACAGTAACTGCATGTTGGTCATGATGTTCTGCTGTCCTCCTTTAGGTCTAATTGCACATGGCGGTGGATGTCAGTGTTTGCAGTTAGTGTCCCATATGTCAATGTGGACTACTCACAGGTATGTATGAATATACCAGCATGCACTGTGTAGCTCCCACATACCAGTGAGAATTTTCCACTTTACAAATATGTCTACTGATCCAAGAGCATGATAGCTGTGTATTAAGCTACTGTGGCTAGAGATGTGACATCCATAAAGGGTGGCATCACAGGTACAGTTACATGGAGTGGTGAGGTAAGAGAGTGGTCTAGCTGATTACACGGGTAGAGGCCAGTGGGAAGTGTGATGCCTCATTGGGAATCAGTAATACATGTTCCCATGACAGGATGCCAATACACAACTGCACCCACACACTCAGGTATTGACACACACGTATTCAGTGACACAGTAACACACCCACACACTCATGGATTCACAGACACAGTAACACATACTCGCACACAGTTGCTACTGGTGAGGTGAGGACCCCTGCCTATGTGCAAATCATCATTACAGTACTGTGCACCTACATGATGCGCCACAGAGAATACACATGTACTGGTAGTCAGTATGGCCTAAGATTGGAGACATCAACACGGATAGTAGAATGCATCACCTGGATGGGGGGGGTCTTATCAGTTCAGTATGGTAACATACATCCTCACCCCAGGGACCAGACAGCCCTACCTACACACACTGTGGCATTCAGTATTGAATGCACCTATGTCACGCACATACAGATACCTCACATGTGTGAGATACATGCCCCTGCCTATGTCCTGCTTTCTACATTGCAGTCTGTACAGATGTGTACAGGAGAGTGAGTAACAATTGAGATGTATTCCCCACCATACGTGACATATATGGACACACACGCAACCACATATGCCAGTACTGTGAATCTCAGACCTGCCTAGCTCATGATATGATTGACAGACGTACAGCAGTATTGCATGAGTTACGAACTGTACTGATGCTTCCTGTGGCAACAGTGCTGATATATGCACACGGGACGTCTTAACTATTAACAGGTGTCAAGTGATTTACCTTCGCTGTCACCCTGACCGCTGTCTAAGTTGTGTGTTATGTCCTTCAATTAATGAAACCATTGCTTACCAGTTACACAGGTTATTGTAGGACCATTTGTGACACACCTGTGAGCTGTCTACAGCAAACATCCATCTGCAATGATGCCCCACCACTGAGTTATTTCCACACATCTGTCCATACTTGAGTTACATCTTTATATACATTCAGCATATCACCATATACAGTTGGCAATGTTGAGGCTATATTGCAACTGCATGATGTACTAGGATACACGTCACCTGCATACATCAGCAACTGCACACGTATGTTATCTGAACTCACAGCACTACGTGTACAGGTGTGTAGGTCCTACAATCCTGACATTTGGACATGTTTGTAGGCATTGCAATTAGTGGGCATGTGTAATGACATACATGACACATGGACTGTTGTATGATATGATAGGTGTAATGGGTGACCGGTACAGAGGGAATGTTACCTCTGTCAACAGTGATATCACACCTTATGTACTGTTAGCATTCAGCAGCCATGGACACTCATTCCATGTGCATGTGTGTAATGGCTGTAGCCACCTGTTTGCACAAAGGACAACAACAGCTATGCTATTTACATGTATGTTGTGTGCATGTGTGTGTGTGTGTGTGTGTGTGTGTGTGTGTGTGTGTGTGTGGCATGTACATACCCAGGGCAGGTACATGTATGTCATATCCATACATGAGGGTGTGTACTGGTGTACAGCAACAGTCATCTACTAATGGCTGAAAATACAGAGGGGCCCCTGGTATGTGTACAGCTGACCTGATTACAGACAGTGGTATCATTGCATTGCATAACACATGATGCAACTGTGTCAGTACATGTGTACTCTCTACAGTTGATGTAGAGCTTGGTACAGTACACAGATCAAGGGTCACATGGTGGTGTACTCTTATATGTCCTACAACATGTATGGATGCGTGTTGGTGGTCCGAGGGCATGGTGGTGTCTGAGGTTTACATCCTAGAGTGCAGCATGTGACACTGTGTCCTGCACATGACTCATCTGTGATGCCTTTTGTGGGGGGACTGGTCAGTTCATGTGAGTGGCCTTTATGTATGTGGGGACACCACCTGGAGTGGTCCGTACCTGTGTTATGACCCACATGTCTGGTTCTGAGGTATATGGTGGTAGTGCTAGGTTCTGAGGTATATGGTGGTAGTGCTATTGTGCACTACAGGGCCATCAGCCAGGTATTGCTCACTGCAAAGATGTCAGTAGTCCCCATTGTTGGATCTACAGTGACCAGCTGCGAATATGGATGCTACACATCTAGCACTGGTTAGCATAAGAAAACAATACAGTTTTCCTGTAGGTGTATGGAAGTTAACCTGTGTTTAGGACATTTGCCTTGGAATGGCACTGGGTGGGCGGATGCGACTTGGGTATTATCCCCACTCCCTTGAATCATGGATGCATGTGATATGTGTCAAAGGCCTGCTGCAGAATGACAGCAAATGTTGTGTAAAAGACCAGTGTCAAATATATGTAGAGCAGCGTTCCTGCTAACAATGACAATTACTAACACCAGAGCCCATTACAATGTGTTATTTACATCTACCTGTAATAGCATGGCCACTGTGGACTTCCATGTTTAGCATCAGAGTGCATCCCAGTCAGCCCTGTGCTACTAAGAATATGAGCATACCCAGTATATCCTTGTGTAGATGGACACATAGTGCATTCCGAACAGCCCTGTGCTACTAAATGTGTGAGCATGCCCGGTGACACCTTGTGTTGTTTATGTGCCTCTGTGTATGGGCATGGCCATTGTAACCCTGTATAGTGGTAGTAGTCATCCATTCCACAGATGGGCATACTCCAGGTCAGGATGGATTCCTACTTTAAACACATAGGTTCACAGGTATGTACATCTTAACTGCCAGCATCCCTGTTGATGTCCGCATTCCCAGAAGGTCATAATGACAGCCTTGAAATGTGTAGTCTGTGTGGCGCAATTCATAAGTATGTAGTATTGTAATATTAATCTGTATATAGGCAGGTGTTCCGTTACCACCACTGGCGTGTGTGTGTGTGTGTGTGTGTGTGTGTGTGTGTGTGTGTGTGTGTATGTCTGTCCCCATTTGCCAGAGGACTGTAAATTGCTTTTAGACTGCTCACACTCCATACAATTCATATACCCACCTTTGCAGGGCAGATGATGACACCCACCTACAAATACACCTCTGGGAGTGCTGTTCCCCAGTAATCTCAGTAGCACATTCTGTAACTGCATAATGCTGTAGTGTAATAAAGTAGTTAGGTTGGTGTTCTAGTCCCATACTTGCCGTGTCTGTGTGTGTCCCCATTTGCCTGAGGACTGAGTAATGCTTTTAGACTGCTCACACTCCATACATTTCTTATACCCACCTTTAGCAAGGCTGATGATGTCACCCATCTACAAATACACCTCTGGGAGTGCTGTGCCCCAGTAATCTCAGTAGAGCATTTTGTAACTGCATAATGCTGTAGTGTGATAAAGTAGTTAGGTCGGTGTTCTAGTCCCACACTTGGTGTGTGTGTGTGTGTGTGTGTGTGTGTGTGTGTGTGTGTGTGTGTGTGTGTGTGTGTGTGTGTGTGTGTGTGTGTGTGTGTGTGTGTCCATTTGCCTGAGGACTAAGTAATGCTTTTAGACTGCTCACACTCCATACATTTCTTATACCCACCTTTAGCAAGGCTGATGATGTCACCCATCTACAAAAACACCTCTGGGAGTGCTGTGTCCCAGTAATCTCGGTAGTGCGTTCTGTAACTGCATAATGCTGTAGTGTGATAAAGTAGTTTGGTTGGTGTTCTAGTCCCACACTTGCCATGTGTGTGTGTGTGTCCCCGTTTGCCTGAGGACTGAGTAATGCTTTTAGACTGCTCACACTCCATACATTTCATATACCCACATTTAGCAAGGCTGATGATGTTACCCATCTACAAATACACCTCTGGGAGTGCTGTGTCCCAGTAATCTCAGTAGCACGTTCTGTAACTCTGTAATGCTGTAGTGTAGTAAAGTAGTTAGGTCGGTGTTCTAATCCCAGACATGCCAAGTGTGTGTGTGTGTCTGACTGCGTGAGACAAGTACAGTGCTTTGTAGTATTCATCGTAGCACATGCCCTAAACGCTTGTTGCTGCAGTGTGATACGGTAGGAGTTTGTATACATGACATGGCAAGTGTTTGTCTGTCAGAGCCTGTGTAGAGGTGGCCATGATTGTCTTACCATTGGACATGTTTTGGAGCGAGTTTTGTAGTTTTCCTATATGGTATCCATCTTATGACACATTGGCCACGACACGAGGAGTACAGCTATCGGTCAGCCATGGCACTGTGTTGGCAAGCCATACCCATACATCGGGCAAAAGGCCTGGTGAACTAAGTATGCAGCCCTACTAGTACCCGGTATATGTCCCGCACCCATGTGCCATGCGCAAACAAACTTGCCTAGGATATCCCACTATGTTGCTAGTAACATGCACATTCAGGAAAGACAGTAGGCATGGTGTGAATGCAGTGGCCTGCAGAGGACATGGCACCCTGTACAGCAGTACAATAGGCACATATATGTGGATATTGTGCCTTCACTATGTTCCACACTGAATGCCTGCATCATATGTGGTGCCATCAAATGTGATCCACAAAGGCCAGACAATGCTGTACACATGTGCCCTGTATGGACTCATACCACTGACACCACAGAATACCTGTGTCATACTATCCATGCAGGTGCAGGGCTGACCTGCTCACTATAAGCAGGTCTCATCACACCAGGCCAGTATTGGCATATCGGGGTATAACAGGCTGTGTACACAACATGTGTCTGCCAAACCAGGTACATCTGTACATGTCACTGTACAGTATTGTGGGACATGCACATCCCAGGCAATGTCCATGTGAAGGACTATCAAACACAGACATGGCATGCATTGCAAAGTTATGGCCCTACACATTGGTAACCAGGATGTCAGGCCAGATAATGCAGTACCCATCTGTGTGGGACATTGCAGACACTACACCCCTGCACTGCACACCATTGTTGGGTGACACAATGACAAGGATTACCCCTCACCCAGCCTTATACAGCCATCTTGCACAGCCATACACTACACACCTATGGAGTAATGCATACCTGCATGCCAGTACTGGCACCCTGTGTCTGCGTGTGGGTTGTGATGCTCCCAACCACAGTCACTCTCAGTATAAACCTCGTTGGCATACCAACAATTGTCAAGCACTTTCACATACCCTAGCCCATAGAACCTCCAGATATCCCCTGTGGTACATGTAGTCCTGTGCATTACTGCAGTGTGGCAAACTAAGTAGTTACGTTGTGTATTTGTGGCCCTGGAAAAGGTGTCAATGTGTGTCCATTAGACAGTGTGGATGTGGTGACAATGGCATCCGTTCACATGGACTGACGTGTGCCATACCTAATGTATGTCTACTATGTCTGTTGTAGATGTCACTCACTCACCTACACACATGTTCTTACAGCACAGCAACATGTCACCTTTGTGGCACATGTAGTAATGTCATGCACATGTAATAGCAATGCGTAGTCAAGGGTTTGACCTCTGTACTGTTCAGCGTGTGGCAGATGATGCTTATGGTTAAGTCTCCAAGCCCTTCCCTGGTGTACATTGCCTGTCCCACCCACATACTCTCTGGTGGATGTGAATGTGTACACCTGCACAGCAGCAGCATGTGTATTGTAAATGATGGAAATGGTCAGGTAATGGCATCTGCACCTATTGCAGTCCTCCTCTAGCTGATTGCAGCTGATTGCATGTGGTACAGCTGTGATGGTGTTCCCATAGCCATCCGCATGATAAATGCAGTACACTATCTAGGGAAACATGTTGTTATCTGGCCATGACAGTCTCTGTGAGTAGTACCTGGATGTGGTGTTCTGACACAGCATCACAGATGAAATCTGGATGTACCTCAATCATTTTACACAGTGGGAAATAGCCTAAAGTCAGGAGGGTGATGTGCCACACATGACTACAGCATATAAGTGTAGCTATGCTACATTGAGACTACTGCCTGTTTAACAAGTGTGTGGTAATGGCTATTCTGCATGTTATAATACAGACATGACAGTACTCTGTTCATGAGGGACCCCCATCTGTAGGGCCATCTATGACCTGGTCAGTGTGTGCAACCATTTGTTTCCTGTGTTACACACTGAACACACATCTGTGCACAGCAGAAGCATGGTGTGAGGATTGCAAACAGTACATGATGATAGGGATGTGTTACTGCCATTGCATCCCTGACTGGACATGTGTCACATGAGACAGTGGTATGACTGACACTGTGTGGGATTCCTAATGACAAGCCAATGATGGGCAACTGTTCATAGCTGCGGTCACATGTCTACTACATATTGTAAAGTTGTCATGCAGTATATATGCATGGGTTGTGCTCCCTCTGCAAATGTACACCATCAGTTGTGTTGGGTTGCTGGTGATATTTATGCATACTGTCGTAGGTAATCCTGTATGCTGTTGTCTATCACTAAGCCATATGTGGGTTTAAAATGCAACACCATAGGCTGAATGGGTTGGGAGGTCCCAGCAGAACCTCCTGTCCCACTTCAGCTGACCATGGCACCGGGCAATAGAACATCTGGGGCCCAGCCATAGACATCAACCTCTGTTGGCTCTGCACCACCTTCTGGTGGTACCACCACTGAGGATGGAGCATGTCCCCCTTGGGAGCGGGACCAGACAGGTACATATCTGCTGTCGTGTGGTCCTGGACGTGTTGCGTTGGTGGCTCCCTAAGGGGTTACGAAGCCAGATACGTCAGTTCAAGGGCAGAATGTCACGTTTACAGGGTGATGCATCCCCTCCTGGACAGCCTCCAGCACTGCTTCCTTTGCAGCTGTGTAGATGCAGTGGCAGTTGCCCATGGCTGGGGACCTCCATTCCACTGTTCCCATGGGCTTTTGAATGCTGCATCCCTGTCCAGGGTGTATCCCCCCACATGTGTCATATACCAACCCTGTATGTTGTCTTTTCTGTGATCCTACCTATCCTCCACGGCCATACCTACACTCCTTCCCCAACATCTGACCCTCACCTACAGACACATAAGGCCATTTGGCTCCTAGGATAACTTCTACCCTATACATAGCTGTCCATTACACACATGTGCCCACTGGATACATGAAACCCTTGTAATATGCATCATAACATACTCCTGTTATCCTCACCTCTGTCCCTCAGGCACACGATCGTGGTATGCACATCACTTCTACATGGTACAGGTACACGTGATGAGGATGACCCCATTGTACACAAATCTCTACCAATCCCTCTATGGTAACCCCATTTACCTTTATCATAATGATGCTGTTGCACACAGTACCTTGCAAGAGTAGTGTTCACACATAATGGTTGGACAGGTACTGGTGTGTTAATGTACATTACATGCACAGAGTGATGTATACAGCAAATGTACAACTATTTGCGTGTATGACTGACACATGTCTGTCTGAGGGAGTCTTGTGATCACATAGAGCGACACCACTACATAATACAGGCATCGCTGGTGTTTCCTGTTTCATTCGTTTGTAATGCCACATGGTATGTTCCTGATACATCTCTATATATGTATGTACCTATATGCTGGACATAAACACTCACATGTACATCTACATGATGGGATACATTCCTATACTGTTGAATGACTGCGCTGTATGATATGTTTGTGGTACTGTCTGTTGTCTGTATATCTGCCATGGCATATTGGTAATACACATTAGCTGTGTGCGCAGGGTCCTGGTTCCAACCCTTGCAAAGGACGTTTAGTTGGTTGCAGGGCAGAACAAGCCCATTGGATACGGAGGGAGTAAGGCACATTAAAGCAGTTGGGAGCAGGTGTGTGTGGGCTTGTGTGGTGTTAAGCACTGCTGACCTCTGGTTACAGCCTCTTACACTCGGTTAGCCTCTACATTGCTTTACCAGTGCAATACTCGCATACTGGTAGCCAAACACACTTACACCCACTCGCTCCTCCACTTGCAAATGCACCGACAATGGTGCTTGCATCTGTCACTCACACCCCTGGGTGGGAGCGAGGACCACAATATTACCTTGTGATGCCTATTACATCGGACTACATGACTACAGTATCAGGAATGGCTGCCTATTATGCGATGACATGGCATTTGTACGGAATCAGCGGCCTGTCTAGTGAATCATTCATATTTGTGTGTTCCTCATATAATCTGCTCCCACCTTGTGATGCCTATCACATCGGACTACATGACTACAGTCATAGCCGGCCTTAGGCATAGGCCAACTAAGTAGCCGCCTAGGGCGCCGCTTTAGTGGGGGCACTTTACCAGTATTTATTTGGTGTATGCAGACCAGGATGGGGGCACTGGGTGGTGTGGTGGGGGGTGCCATTGTGCCCTTTGCCTAGGGCACCAGTTGACCTAAGGCCACTTCTGACTACAGTATCGGGAATGGCTGCCCATTAGGTGATGGCATGGCGTTCAACTGTACAGAATCAGTGGCCTCACCGGTGAATTAATCATATTAATTGCGTGTTCCTCATACAATCTGCTCACACCTTGTGATGCCTATTACAACGGACTACATGACTACAGTATCAGGAATCGCTGCCCATTAGGCAATGGCATGGCGTTCAACTGTACAGTATCAGCAGCCTGTACAGTGATTTATCATAGTTGTGTGTTCCGCATACAATCTGCTCCCATCTGGCTGAAACATGGGAACGAGACTCTTCAATACAGACAAGTAGTTGGGTTGTGGGAGCCACATCTGTCGGCTGAGTCATGCTACCGCATACCTATTATAGGTTTGTCACCTTTTCAACTGGCCAAGGTGGGACTTTAGGCTTACCACCTGTCCCACTTTGCAAGGGGCACTGCGAAAATTATCAAGACATAGCAAATGTCCCATTACAGGACATTATTATATTCTACTTTTCATTAATAGTTGCATAAAACAGTTATTTTATATATGAAACTTCTATATGTTATGTGAAGTAGCATAAGTAATTCAAATGTAACTAGATTAAGCTTTTATTTGTGAAAATAAGTATAATCCTGTACTATGCACGGCTGTAGGTATGTTTTGTCCTGGAAAGTCTGACATTTCTACAAAACATGCCCCTCTTTGGTCATTTGGAAAGGTGGCAACCCTATAGGACCTATATGTAGAGACGTCAGACTTTGCAGGGCAACACATACCCACAGCCAGTAGAAAGGGGAATACTTCATTGTTTTGCCTAAATAATAGGTCACTCTTGTAGCATTATAGTTGCTTATACTGTTATTTATAACATTTAGGTGTTTCAGGTGAACATAATTGTTTTATGCAACTACTACAGACAACATAGGTAATATTTGCCCTAAATAACAGGACATTTGCCATAATTACAGTTATTTTGCAGAAGACAACTGCCCAAAGGGGAGTGTCCCTCACAAAGGTGGACAGGTGGTAACCCCAACCCTATTATTCTATCAACTTTCTAAGGTAGTCGGCAGAACATGTGCTTTCTCTCACTATCAAACCTCTCATATGAATGGGAAAGAATGAACACTGAATCAGGGACACTGCATAACGACCTCAGGGACACATTTAGAAGGTTGGTGCTATTAACCTGACACATTGATGGACACAGAGCACATATGTATTCATACACATTGTCTGAGGTACATGCTGTTTAGGGCTCTTACATGTTGTCATTATTCATTATGTATATTCTGCCACCTTTCCTCCTAATATCGCTAGTTCTAGGAGGGTTTAGCTGGGACTGTGCTAGATTCTGATTTGTAATCACGGACGTCCCCGATAATCAGGGATAGTTCAATGATATGGTCCCTATGTGTTCCCCCAGTGGTTTAAGGACTGTCCAGTAGATGTGCTCTTAAGATTTGGGAGGTATGGATGTCTGCTATACCCACATCAGAATATTACTTACACCCACGGGGCGGTACTAATACGTGTCTGCCAGCCAACACCTGCACGCCTAGGCCCATAATCGCATACCCATAGTTCCCCTACCTGCCACTACTCTATAGCACTCATCCTTACTGTGGGCGCAGGTGGGATATGAACACACCCCCTACACACTGCCCACTCTTCCCATGTCGGGACACATGTCGTATGTTGTGTCAACCCATGTGTCATCAGGCTTGCACAACCTACTGTTCCGTGTACAGCTACATCCTGGTCGTAGTAGTGTTTACTCGCATTGGCTGGAAGGACAAAATATTTGGTGTCCCACAAGGGATGTTGCTGTCCATGTTTAAAGTGTAGACCTTGTAGATCTCTCCCACTGGTATTTTCCTGCCAGTGGTCTGGGAAGCACTGTTGTATTTACCTTTATTGCGTGTCTGTATGTCTCACCGGCCTAGCTGGGGTGGGGGGGTGGGAGGTAGATGTTTGTTGATTAGACCTCCCACCAACATATGTCCGGTCTAAACATATGTTACCCGTAACTGCTGTAACATAACCTAGGGATATACATGTGTATATTTACTGTAACATATATATATATATATATATATATATATATATATATATATATATATATATCTATATATATATATTTATATATAAATATATATATATATATATATATATATATATATATATATATATATTTAATATATACAGATATATCTGCATATGTATTCATACATGTATATTCATTCTTGCTGTTATATATATATATATATATATATATATATATATATATATATATATATATATATATATATATATATATATATATATATGTGTGCTATTGTAGAACTTGAACCGTGAATGCCTTTTCATTAGGCAGATGCTCTAACCACTACACTACTGGTGTTCTGCTACATTTATATGTATACCCATGGTTCATAGTTACCCAAACACACACCTCATCACTTTACTTACACAGCAGGCATCCATTTTCCTGTTGGGAAAACCACACTACTACACATGCGCCATTCCCTATTCCCTACTGCTCTGCACCCATGCCGCATGTTGACCTGGCACATACGTGTGTTTGATTGTTAGGGTGTTCATATGGTCATTGGGTTTAGGCTTGTCCGACTGGAGACCGGGACTGCCCTGTACCTAGTTAAAAGTCAGACTTAGCACAGGGAGATCGTTCATTCCACTTTTAGCGCCCTACCTCTAGTGGGGGATGCAGAGGTGTGCTCACCTATGGCCATCCTGATATATAACAGCTCTAAATATTATGGGAATTTCTGCTGCTGTTTCCTTTCACATTCATTATGACTGCTATATTGTGACCATGTTCATTCTTCATATCTACATATATATATATATATATATATATATATATATATATATATATGCAGATATGAAGAATGAACATGTGTCACAATGTGTGTGTGTATATATATGTGTGTGTGTGTGTGTGTGTGTGTGTGTATCGGTCTGTACATACACATGCAAATACACCTGCATGCTTATTTACATTTCCCATACCATTGAATCACCACCACTTACCATCACGCATACATGTTTGCATACCCGCTTACGTCTAGGGTTGCCACCTTTTCAAATGGTCAAAGTGGGGCATTTTCAGGACACACATCAGATTTTACAGGTTGACACATACCCACAGTCATTACAAAGGTTAGAACTATACTTATTTGCCTAAATGAAAGCTTATTCTTGTAGCAGGTATAAATGTAGAATGTTGCTACAATAACAGGGGTTGTGTCAACAGTAATGTGTGGGAAGTCACTTCTGATACTGACATGTAAACCATTAGTTACTGACAGACATCATAAGATCATCATAGTGAAGTACCACACAAGTCACAGTTATGATCCTTTGGACAGTCTGACAGAATCTGGTTAGTCCAGATGTTTACACAGCACTTCTTAGTGCAAGGTGTATGGACCAAACCTGAGAAGTGGATGTTTACAGCCATGTAAATGTGGATATCACAAACATACTGGAATAGATAGATAAGCTGACACAGTTGATGCATTCACACACTCGTGTCTGTCCTTATACATATTAACCGGAGGAGCAGAGGTCCCAAGCCCACATACTTCCTACTAGTTAGTGACATACATCTTCACAGCATCCAACTGCTTTTTCAAAAATACACAACACTTATGGTGGCCAGGCAACAGTACATCTGACAAATATCTGGACTTAACATCACACTAGGTAAATACACTGAGCTGCTAGGCATGTCACAAAGTACTGTGCAAACTACAGGCAGACTGCCACAACACTGACCCAAGTTTCCTATGGGGGTATACACGTACTTGCAAATATAGCAGGCACTACAGGCATGTAACAGCGTGGAGTAACAGACAACAGTGTGAACGTGCATACCCACAACCAATCTGAACACAGTCACAGTCACATTATGGTAAGCCTAATTAATAGTACAGTATATGGACTGTGTGAACAAAACCATCCTCATATGTGCCACTCACACATTAACCCTACATATACTGGCCCAATACACAGTCTAGTCTGATGCCTGACTGTGGTATGGGACTTGTGTCAGTCTGACCCTACAAACATATATGCTGAAAGGGTACTATAAACTGGAGCAGCATGCAACATCAGAACAGGACCAAGAACAATGACATCTGCCACAGTCTGTACACAGGCCAAGTAACATTCACAATACACACTCTGTCAACAATCACCATAAGTACACATACCTCACTACTGTACAGACTACAACAGAATGTCCAGGTTTTGTCCTCAAATATAATGCCTACTATACATAACATATCTAGCAGTCTGATATCTCACTGGGTTGTTATCAGGTATGATGTCAGTAAATAATGATATACTGTACATATACACCTCTTACTGCATGACATATGGACAAAGGGTGACATACTTGAGGGATGGAGGTGCAAACACAGGGTCAATATTGATATATTGCTGTGATAAACTGAGAAAATTCCTGGTGTATCAGGGTTTGTTGTGACATATCTCTTCCGAGGGATATGAAGTCAGTAACTACATGGATGTCACCATGTACTGACTGCAATCATCAGAGTATGCTAATGCATTTCTAAAGATAGGAAATGTGCGAGTAACACACCCCATGTAAGACTCCAAACTCTGTCCAGTCTGCAGATAGCCCTACAGGTGGGAATTTCCTCAACCACATAACACTGTCATGCCAGATTTTATATCATGTAGAACAGCCATATCCACACAAACCTTGTTAAACCAACATTACTTCAAATGTAGAACAGCAATACTTACATTCTACCCCCATGTCTGGAACAAACCCCTCCTTTTTGTTGGCCTGTCTCCACAGTGTATGTTGTAAGAGGTATTTCCAACTACCCTCTGTGATGCAAACACCCACATGAAGTCCTGTTCACAATGAAGGAAAAGTGCCAACACCCACATGAAGTGCTTAGTCATAGGAGTGTGTTTCCTTGCAATTGACTATAGGAATGATACCACTGCTATTCCACATGCAATTATCAAGTGGGGGACTGCAATTCATGCACAGGCCATCAACTGATCATGAACATTACTTACAAACCTCAAGCTGCTGCCTATGCAAAACAGATGTACTTTTCCACATCCACCAGAGAGAGAGAAAGAGACAGAGACAAAGTAAGAAAGGAAGGGAGTAAGAGCCAAGCGTGTTTGTGCATGATCTGTGGGTGGAAAGTGGTATCTGGGTATTATAATGGTTACCTATATTGTTTACTAATCTATACTGTCACATAGTAATTGTATATGGCTGTACACATTTGTGGCTGAGGATTGTCTACAAAAACCTCTACAATGTTTGACAACTGTTGGCAGTGTAATGTGGACATTGGGACATATATGTCCTCAATATAATGATGTAGCAAAACCCACACTGCAATGGATTCTGTCATTATACAATCACCCCAACACCCACACAGGATTATGATCACACAAACACAAACACACACTTGCCAGTACTGAGTTTCAAACCCCTACCTGACTATGTATTGCTATTATAGTGTTATGGCAGCTATTGCACACACCACAGAGCTTAGAGATTGGAGAGCTGTCCAAAGGGATCTTTGAAGGTGAGTAACATCAGCAACAGTGCTAAAGGAGGGGTAAGGGAAGTGTAGTAAGTGTGAATGTCCACAAAAGCAGGTGACAATGAAGACACAGACACACACTCACACACACACACACACACACACACACACACACACACACACACACACACACACACACACACACACACACACACACACACACACACTCTCTCTCTCTCTCTCTCTCTCTCTCAGGGAAACACACACATTATCACCATTGGCAGAATCAGGACTAGAAATCCTCCCTAACTAGTTTGCTATACTACAGTATTAGACAGTTATCGCAACTGCAACAGAGCTTAAATGACTGAAACATGGCCAAAGGGTTATTTCAAGGTGAATTAAATCAGCAGGCATGCTAAAGTAGGGCAATGGGAGGTGTAGTGAGTGTGAATGGCTTCAAAATCATTAATCTCCACACACACACACACACACACACACACACACACACACACACACACACACACACACACACACACACACACAAACACACACTCACTTGCCAGTACTGAAATGCGTAGGCTCATTGCTTCACATGTGTGTAGTAGGTGAATGGGACGGAAGGCTGTACAAGGCTAGGCAAAGGGAATACCTTGGCATCAGGCCACATGACAATAGTCTCCAGTGTGGCTCAGGCATGTAGTCCCCGGAGTGGTCCCCAGGGGTGGGTATTGTATTCACCATTCACAAGTCTGGGTCACTATTGTGGGAAGCCATTGATGTGCACTGCTTCCCATATATGTGATCTATATTCCATAACATGGACAGTGTTTGGGTTATGCACATGTCCCACACGCATGTTCTTCGACGAGTGGAAGTATATTGAGGTCTCTGGGACATGTTGTGTGGACAGATTGTTGTCTTCTGATGTAGCATTCCTGACCTCATTTGGTGAGACCTGGCTATGGAACTGATGTTGTGCTTGCACCTACATTGACAGCATGATACAGGTATTCAGTGGAGTTAGTGGCATTTGTCCATACAGGGCATGTGTATAAGGCATGGTATGCCCTTTGTGGGTTACATTTGCAGACTCTACAGTTGTTGCAGGCATCCAATAGGGAACATAGCAAAAGGGCACTGTAGGCATTTATTTGCCTACTGTGGGGATGGAACAGGGTACCATATCCTTTTACTTGCTGGATAACACACAGTCAGGAGATGTAATACATCACAGTATTTTCTGATGTCAGTGGCAGTGTTGTGGTCAAGAGGCGTGTAGTCCATTGCAATCACACCATGGTTACTATCTGTGAAGCAATATGCAGGGAACTACAAATATAGTGGTTGTTGCCTAGCAAGTGTGCTTGTGTATGAGGCATAGGTAGAGAGTGTTCTCTGAGTAATAGAAGGGTTGCCTATATTGTTCACCATTCCATAATGTCACATGTAGGGCTGTGGATTGTCTATACCAGCCTCTCTGTTGTCCTTCTAAGGTTGACATTGTGACATATACTAGGTACTCAACATAATAATTTAGCAAAACCTGCCCCATAATGCATCCTGTTATAACACAATCACAGCAACCTTCACACAGGATACTAATGACAGACACACACACACTTGCCAGTACTGAGATTCAAACCCCTACCTAGCTATGTATTGCTACTATAGTGTACTGCATTTATCGTACACACCACATAGCTTATAGGAAGGATGTTGTCCCAAGGTACTTCTAAGGTGAGGAACATCACCAGCCCTTGTAAATACTGGCAGTGGGTGATGTAGTGGGTGAGAGATCCCAAAAATAATTTTACTCTAAACACACATTTACATTTGTCAGGGGTAAGGTTCAAACCTCCATCTAACAATCCTTATGGACCATTATGTTACACATTTACCGCATGCACCACTGACCTCACATGGTTTAGTGTTGGCAACAGGTACTTCTAAGGTGGATGATATCTGCAGGACTGCTAAAGTCAAGCTCTGAGAAGTGTACTGGCTGTAAATGGGGTCAATATCTTTGAGGTACACACATACATATGTGTACACACAAACACTTGCCACAGATGAGATTCAAACCCATACATGTGTAATTACTGCTACTACATTGGTCCACATTTATGTCACATGCCATGGAGCTTACATATTGGAGAGCTCTCCACAGGTATCTTTGAAGGTGACTAACATCAACAGCAGTGCTAAAGGAGGGGTAAGGGGAGAGTAATAAGTGTGAATGTCCATAATATCAGGTATTATCAAAGACAAACACACACTCTTTCACACAAATACACACAGCTTCACAGTTGCCATGTTGGGAAATAGAACTCCTACCTAACTAGTATGTTACACTACAGCATTACACAGTTATCACACATGACACAGAGCTTACGGGCCTGGCTCTTGTCCAAAGAGGTATTTCAAGGTGACTGACATCAGCAGGCTTGCTAAAGTAGAGCAATAGGAGGTGTAGTGACAGTGAATGGCCTCAAAATCATTAATCTCCACACACAGAGTTTCACAGTTGCCATCTCTGGGAATAGAACTCCCACCTAACTAGTATGTCACACTACAACATTACCCAGTTATCGTACATGCTATAGAGTTTATGGGGCTGGCCCTTGTCCAAAGGGTTATTTCAAGGTGTCTGACATCATCAGGCTTTCTAAAGTAGGGCAATGGGAGGTGGAGTGACTGTGAATGGCTTCAAAATCATTAATCTCCACACATACACACAGAGATTCACAGTTGCCATGTATGGGATTAGAACTCCTACCCAACTAGTTTGTCACACTATATCATTACACAGTAATTGCAAGTGCCATGGAGTTTATGGGGCTGGCCCTTGTCCAAAGGGATATTTCAAGGTGACTGACATCAGCAGGCTTGCTAACATAGGGCAATGGGAGGTGTAGTGAATGTGAATGGCCTCCAAACCATTAATCTACACACACACACACACACACACACACACACACACACACACACACACACACACACATATATACACACAGATATTCATAGTTACCATGTCTGGGATTAGAACTCCTACCTAACTTGTAGGTTTCACTATAGCATTAAGCAGTTATCGCACATGCCTCATAGCTTATGGGGTTGGCCTTTGTCCAAAGTGGTATTTCAAGGTGACTGACATCAGCTGGCTTACTAAAGTTGGGCAATGGGAGGTGTAGTGATTGTGAATGGCCTCAAAAGCACTAATCTTCACACACACACACACACACACACACACACACACACACACACACACACACACACACACACACACACACACACACAGAGTATACAGTTGCTATGTCTGGAATTAGAACTCCTAACTAACTAGTATGTTACACTACAGCATTACGCAGTTATCACACGTGCCATGAGAGCTTATAGAGCTGCTTTTGTCCAAAGGGGTATTTCAAGGTGACTGACATCAACAGACTTGCTAAAGTAGGGCAATGGGAGGTGTAGTGACTGTGAATGGCCTCAAAATCATTATTCTATACAGACACACACACACACACACACACACACACACACACACACACACACACACACACACACACACACACACACACACAGTTGCCATGTCTGGAATTAGAACTCCTACATAACTAGTATGTTACGCTATAGAATTACGCAGTTATCACGTGCACCACAGAGCTTATGGGGCTGACTCTTTTCCAAAGGGGTATTTCAAGGTGACTGACATCATCAGGCTTGCTAAAGTAGGGCAATGGGAGATGTAGTGACTGCGAATTGACTCAAAGTCAATAATCTCCACACACACAAGTTTCACAGTTGCCATGTCTGGGATTAAAACTCTTGCCTAACTAGTATGTTACACTATAGCATTACTCAGTTATCGCACATGCCACAAAGCTTATAGGGTTGGTTCTTGTCCAAAGGGGTATTTCAAGGTGACTGACATCAGTAGGCTTGCTAAAGTAAGGCAATGGGAGGTGTAGTGACTGTGAATGGCCTCAAAATCATTAATCTTCACACACACACACACACACACACACACACACACACACACACACACACACACACACACACACACACACACACACACACACAGTTCCACAGTTGTCATGTCTAGGATTAGAACTCCTACCCTACTAATATGTTACACTATAGCATTACACAGTTATCACAAGTGCCACGGAACTTATGAGGCTTGCTCTTGTCCAAAGTGGTATTTCAAAGTGACTGACATCAGCAGGCTTGCTAAAGTAGGGCAATGGGAGTGCAGTGACTGTAAATGGCCTCAAAATCATTAATCTCCTGACACACACACAAAGTTTCACAGTTGCTATATCTGGGATTAAAACTCCAACCTAACAAGTATGATATACTACAGCATTATGCAGTTATCACATGTGCCACGGAGCTTATGGGGCTAATCCTTATCCAAAGTGGCATTTCAAGGTGACTGACATCAGCAGGCTTGCTAAAGTAGGGCAATGGGAGGTGTAGTGACTGTGAATGGCCTCAAAATCATTACTCTCCACACACACACACACACACACACACACACACACACACACACACACACACACACACACACGCTTGCCATGTCTGGGATTAGAACTCCTACCTAACTAGTATGTTATACTACAGAATTCTACAGTTATTGCAAGTGCCACAGAGCTTATGGGGCTGAGACTTGCCCAGAATGTCATTTCAAGGTGACTGACATCAGCATGAGTGCTAATATGGGAAATGGGAAGTGCAGTGTGTGTGAATGTAGCATAAACCATTCCTCTGGAAATACACACACAACACTCAGTCACAGACAACTTTACATTTGACAGGACTGGGTATACAAATGCTAGATGAATACTGATTTGTACTATCATGTTACACAGTTATCACAAGCACCACAGACACTATAGGGCTGAGGGCTACCAAAGCCAAATGTCTACAGTGATTGACATTTGCACATCATGTGATATTGGACAATTGGATGTGAGGTGGGTGGGACAGGCCTCATGATGGAAATCTCTCCATCACTGTCTGTCTCTCTCTTCCCCACATCTGTGTGTGTGTGTGTGTGTGTGTATGTTTGACCTATTATAATTTGTTGGCCTTGGATATGTGTGCGTATTCCTATCCAATGTGTGTGCAAAGCATGAATGGTGTGCAATGTGGTGTGTGTGCACAGACATCTGTGACTGACAGATATGTATAGTCCACTGTTGTTGTCAGGCATGGGTTTCATTTCTCTATGTGCAGGAGCATTTCCAGTATGACCTTCTGTATTTTGTTGTCAGACATGGGCTTCATTTCTCTAAGTGTAGGTGCATGCCCAGTATGACCTTCTGTATTTTGTTGTTAGACATGGACTTCATTTCTCCAAGTGTAGGAGCATGCCCAGTATGACCTTCTGTATTGAGTGTGTGAATCCATTCCAGGTAGTTTGTACTCCAGTCCAGGATTTGGTGTTCTACACCTACAGCTAGCAACCTGTTTCTGCAGGATATCTGTAGATAGGTTGACAATATGGAGTCACAATGGGTGAAAGATAGTGGGATACTGTAACTATTGTGTCTGTGCTGCTTGTGTTACATGGTTGGTGTTAGCAGAGATATTCAGACATAAGTACTGTTTTCCACTGTGATGGATTATGTCATCAACTACTGACAGATATACATATTTGCTCACAGTTATTTCCTGGGAAATACAAGATGAATGAAGCTGTGTCCAGTATTGTGGTCAGCAGCCTACATATTCTTGCACACTCATGCTATTCTGGAGGGGTAGCTGCAGACACTTTCTGATGGGTCTGTGTAAATGGTCCAGCACCTTGGTACTGTGGTGGCTGAGTATCCCCCGCTTGTACATCTATCGATGTAACAGAATGGCCATATCCTGCTGTGGCCATACCTCTCAGCTGTACAGATTCACCCAGGTTACCCAGAGGCAGGGCTCATATATCTGGTCAGTTCCCCTTCACATTGTGGTTTACGAGCAGGTTTGTAGCCACCCATTACTGGGTTTTCAGGCAGGGCTAGTATGGGCACACATCAGAGTTTCAGACTTCACACACTTCATGGTGTCCATGCTTCTACACCCCCCACTCTGTTATTCTAGCCTCTTCCTAACATTATGCGAGTGATATCTGAGCAGTATCCCTATAGTTGTCCCTTCATCCCAGCAGTATTTAGGGTTTGGTCCACAGTTAATGAGGTAGGACATGGTGGGCATGCTACTGGGATTTGTCAACATGGCCTTGCATTTGTGTTCTGTGGACTGTGGTATGTTGTTAGTTGGAACCCCATGAGATAACATACATTGGCAGTACGGGTGAGGCACAAGCCTTTGGCAGAGGACTGTAGGGCATTTGGTAGTGATATAGGCCATCTGTAGCAGGCCAGTGCATTCTGTCACTCCTACATTCCCATGCTGTGAGCCACTGGATTCCCCTGGGGTGACAGGGTAGGTGTGCAAGGTGTTAATGGAATAGTTCCTGTCCATATTAATCCATTGGTCTGGATAAAGGCAGGGTGCTGCTTACAGCTAGGGACACACCTGCATGGGACACCTCTTCAGCATGCTGCATTCTGTGGGTATTCCCATACAGAAGTAGGGGTCATACTGTACTCATTCTCAACAGCAGGAATATGACCTGTGATAAACCTGTGGCTGATGGTGGGGTGAGCCGAGTGCATGTGTGATATGGAAGCTTCTTGCAACTGACTCACAGATATACCTGGAACATTCCCCTTATGTTGCCTTGTGCAGGGACATAGGCAGTCTCTCTCATTACTTCATAACTGTGCCTTTTGTGGTCTGCCAGTGATTGGCCAGACTACATCTATAGTCCATACTACACAGACAGCTAATGTGCTGCTAACCTGTATGTACAATTCTGAAGGTGTATGCAGTTGACAGTTACATTTTATGTCTTCTGTCTAGGGTACTTCCATCTGTGTACTGTGTGTATGTCTGGGACCACATTCATGGCATGTCCATCTTTCAGATGGTGACTGATATTGACATCTGAACAGTGAGTATGGATGACTGCTGAAATGGGTATTGCTGGGATGCATTTTGGTTGACACTGTAGTTGTCAGAACATAGTCCTGTCATCAACAGTATGGGCCATAGGCCACCGAGACACAACCCTCCATGCCTACATGCTGACCACTTCCACACAATATAAAACACATAACAACCTAACATACAGACCCCTGCATACTGTACACATGCAACAATATATCCTGTAAATTGGGCCAGCTTAGGTAATCTGTGCTCCACTTTTATTAAACCCATGTGTACATGTTACTGCATTTCTACATAGGATTGTGGGGGGGGGGGCACACCTGACAAATGTAAACATTTGCTATGACTGTGCTGGTACTTCAGGTACTCTGTTGGCTTCCATTTCATTTTGTATTCTGGCCAATCATGCAGACTAGAGGCATATCAGTAGAGTACAGACCTTAGGTTTTATTGACCTACATTTCAGTTTCAGACTTCTTACCTTTCAGAAACATAAAGCTGACAGACCTGTTGTAGTCTGTTTGTGTAGGTCTGGAGGGGGGCTGTTCTCCATTGCCATCAATTGGAGGCCTTAGCACAGCTTTTCTTTATGGTCATCTACATCTGTCCTGCTGGCTGAGGCTGTTGTTGGGTATGTGAGCCTCACTGACATGCATGTGTGAGTCCTATGGACACACATTTGGGCCACCACATGTACTGCAGTGGAATTTGTCACCTTGTCTATTACTGCCTACTTTGTTGACACCAGTATTTGTTATGGATTTCATGCTGCCCATATAGGTGTCCACTATCTGCTGCCATCCCATTCAACCACCTGATTCCCTTGCATGCTCACATCCATACCATAGATACAACTAGCAGAACATATTACTCCATTCAGCAATTGATAGGAAGAGTGACTTACCTTGTAGCTGTGCCAGTACTGAGGATGGTGCTGGAGGGCTGATTATGTCGGATGCACATAGTACACTCCCTATACATGGTAAAGCACATGTAGTGTCATGTTTGGCATTCCTTTTACTGTATCTGTATGTGCGAGTCAGAGAGAGTTGTCATTCCCTGGGTTCCTACCGTGTCAGTGTTTGTGCTATGCGTTGCCTCTTTGCCAAAGCCTGGGCATACTGGGCATGCCTCCTTCTGCCTACATGGGCATGCTCAGGTTGTTCCTCCCCTGAGTCCCTTTGTGCCTGTGCTGGCCTTGGCAGTGGTGGGGGGCTGTGTGGCCCTGCCCCGTGCTGTTTCTGCTGCAGCTGTTTCCGCAGGATCATATTGTGTAGCATGGCACATACAATGAAAATATGTGTACACATAGCTAGAGAATACTGCAAGGCTCCACTGGATATGTCCAGGCACCAAAACCGTGACTTGAGCATCCCAAACACATGCTCTATTATGATTCTGGTTTGTCAGTTTGTCTCATTATGGAGTTCTTGTTCGGGTGTGTGTGCATTTCTGATGGTTGTCATCAGCCACAGCTCCAGTGCGTAACCAGCATCCCCCACTAGGTGGCCATATGGGATGTCCCCAATGGCAAATCACTAGTACAGCTGTGTCATATGCCAGATGTGGTAGTCGTGATAGCTTCCAGGGCTGCCAGCACACACATTCAAGATAATGCCCTGGGTATCATACACAACCTGGCATTTGATGGAGCGGAAGCCTTTGCAGTTTATGTAGACCCTACCCCGCTCATGGGGTGGTGCTTTGATGTGTATGCGCATGCAGTCTATAGCACTCAATACCTCAGGGTATTCTGCTGTTTGATGGAAGAGATGCATATTGCTGGTCAACGCCTCATGGGTGTTGAGGAAATATATGTGCTCACCGGCATGTGCTGACATGGCATCCAGGAACTGGTGGAGTACCCTGGATGCTGATGTCTGTGAGATCCCCATGATATCTCCAGTTGGCATTTGGAAGGTACCTGTAGCTAGTATTCTTAAGCCTACACATACCTTGGTATCCACTGAGGTGGGCTTCCCTCTGTTGGTTCTGTATGTGAGGTGTGGCTGGCACAGCTCAACAGTTTGCTGTAGGATGTCCCTGTCCACCCTATAGCGCTTCACTATCTCAGGCTCATGTAGCCCCTGGTAGGTTACCCTGGGTCTGTACACTCTTCTCCTTCTCCTCACTGTAGGTTGGTTGTCATCATCCTCACCACCCTCAGCCTCTTCCACATATTGATGTATGAGAGTGACAGCAGCCCCTATCATTTTGTTAGTTTTGTCAGGTAAAATTTCCCCGTCTGTGTATACAGGTGGTGTAGAGTTTGTGGGAAAAAACAGAATGAAAGGTGTTTGCATAGTTTATAACAGTATGCTGGGCTGGGCTGCTGCCTGTGTAATTGGCTGATTCTGATACATTTCACCTGCCAGCTATGCTAGTTCTCTTTGATTGCCTTCCTACTTCTGTTTTCCCTTACCATTGCCTTCCCGTTTAAGCCCCGAGGTGTGGCACACATACCCAGTGCTCAAATATGAACAGAGCTGCTATTTTCTGTGTTTTTTTTGTTTAAAACCTGGTGTGCGGTGCACACACCCATTTAGGCAATGTAAACACTGCTAGGCAGTCTCAGACACCCCCCTTTCCTTAGCTGTGCTGGGCTAAGGGCAAACTTGAGCCACAGAGCTGCAATATGGTTACAGCATGCATGACACTTCTCCTTATGAGGTCATCTACCTCTTATGCTTATACCATGGTGTTGCTGCACCTACATGGTTGGGTGCAAGCTGACACTGAGGGGAAATATGTGATTCCGTATCATTCCCCTCATTTGCATCAAACTGACTGCTATTGCATGGTTACAAAACTGACACTCAGCCTTCCCCCTTAGCGACCACTATTCCGTGGTATTGTCATCTTATGCATGCCATTGACTATTATGGCAGAATGCTGATTTGGGTTTAAAAGCTTATTTCCAACTTTTTTCCTTATTTTTGGGCCGATCCCGTTTGCGCACCCCTGCCCTACGCTCAAACGGCTGACATCGGCCAAAAAAATAAAAGTTATTTTTTTATAATTTTGCAACTATTCCCCATGCCAATGGCCATATATTTGGCCATTGGCATGCCTACTACATTGAATACATGCTTTCTTTTGAGCTGTCATGCCTCCATTTTGTAAATTGCAGAAATGTATTCGGTTAATAACCAAATACATTTCTGCAGGTTACACTATTCCTGCACAGATGCCTGCCTGCTTCCTGGATCACTAATTCACCTCATTTGCATGGTTTTCACCAGCAAATGGGGTAATTAGCATACAGGAGCTGTGTCCGTGCAGGAAAAGTGTAGGATCTGTCGTGCACTTCCTGGGAGCTCGTTCCTGGATTGCTCATTGGCCATATTGCATGCAGCAGCTCTTGCACTATTCCTGCACGCCATGCAGAGCTTGCTGAATCCCAGGGATTGTATATGTAGCCATCGTGCACTTTCTGGGAGCTCGTTCCTGGATTGCTCGTTGGCCATATTGCGTGCAGCAGCTCTTGCACTATTCCTGCACGCCATGCAGAGCTTGCTGAATCCTGGGGATTGTATATGTAGCCATCTGTGCACAATACTTGACTTTTTACAGAAGGTAATAGACACCATAAGGAAATAATTTCTGAACATAGCTGGATATTGTATTGTATAGAGGTATTTGATCTATTGCACTGGTTAAACATATCCTAGACAGAAATGTGATAGGCAACATTTGTGTTTAGTGTTTTCAGGAATTAACTCAGAACATTAAAGGAGATATTTTGTTAGAAACAGAGATACCAGAATATAAATGTATTACATATTTCCAAGCAGATCTTGAACCAAGAGTATGTGTAATCTAGTATTAAGCTAGTTCTGAAAAAAAAAAATCAAAAAATATAATTCAAAATTCCTAACTGCTGTTATAGAGCTTTAAGGCTGTCAGTACATTGTTATACTTATTTAACTAATTCTGTATTATTATTTGATGAACTTATGTGAATTTTTTTATCTTTGTAATTGAAAATACGTGTTTTAACATCTGAGGAAGAATCATATTTGAAAGCCTGTGCATGTATATTGCATGTTTTAACATTTCTTCATATTAAATTACAGTTGTTTAAAGATCCCTTGGACTTTTACTTTTTTTTTTAGTTGTTTTCCTGTATAATGACAAAAATTCTGTTCAGTTTCATCTTTGAGGCCATCAACCAGTGTTCCTACTATAGGCCTGACCATTTTTGTCCTATACGTGTTTATCCTCCAGAACCCATGGTACACTTTTTTCTTCTTTCTGTCTACCGATGTTATAACTCCAAGGATGCACATTCAGAAAGGCAATTAAGTGCTTTCTGCTATAAAATTATTATTTATGCAGCTTTGAGAAAATGTCCATGTCTTGATCATGATTTTACAAGGTTGCCAAGTCTTCAACACTGATATCACATTTACACAAATCAGATCAGCAACAATACAGCTTATGATAGCGTTACCTGTGCATTGTTTCCAGGATGTGGTTTCACAAAGGGGCTGCTAAAAGTATTGTGACTATGTGACTTGTGAGCCATGCTTCATGAGGCCAGTCGTTAAGTTGAGCTCCTTAAAAGTGTAAAGTCAAAGTAGAGATAATTAGCTCAGTTATGAGACTACATTTATTCTGGTGACTGCTTAGAAATTACTGCCAGATGTTAATAACAATGGATTACATTTTCGTCTTGGTATTTAGGTGACCTAACCTCATGAAATATGTCACTACACAGTTCTGTCCTGTATGCATTTTTTTTCTTGAACTGGTCTGCTAAATTACTTTGTAATACTGGAATTTTACACATTTTAATTTAATGTTTCAAACCGGAACTCTATCTAGGTCATCTGACATCCTCTTGACTCAAAGTTGTGGAAACAGTGCTTCTACTCTGAATCTGTAGCATATCACTATGCAGTGAGTACTTCAGCACTTATGCTGAGAATGCAAATAAAGTATTTGAATTCATTTAAGAAGCTGCAGTATCCTAGTTGCTTCATAAAACAATGCTGGTATTATACTCTTTGTCCGTTTCCCACATACCTTTGATGGCCCTGTAATAGCTTGCACCCAGGGAAACTGCCTGTCTGCCACACCCTAGTTATGTCTGAGAAAAGTGGTCTTGTAAGATATGTAATGCTGAAAATCTGGGGAAAAGATGTTAAAAAATGACAGATAGGTGAGCCCATATTAGGGGTAATAGTATGTTAAATTCAGAACTTTTCAATATGTCAGGCATTTCTTAAGAGTGCATCGTAAATGTAGCATCACAGTTGTTATTCCATAAATTTTAGCTAAAATACTTGCTTCCTCTGCAAAAAGAAATTATATTTTTGCAATGGGAAACTACTTTTTAGACCACACTAAAAGACATCTGCCTATATTAATGATGAATTGTAGCAGAGTACTGTACAGAAGTTCTAGTTTAAAAATACTAGGAAAATGCCAGTTCTGCAGCTGACTTGACTAACACAGCCACATAGCTTTAGTGACTTTCAGTATTTCTTCAATATGTGTGCCATAAGCTTGTTACCTCAAAGTTCTTCATAAGGTGATATCTATTCACTGGACTGTAGTATGTCTCAATGTGAGTTCGATTTCACTGAGACCCAACAAATCAACCCTGTTTCAACAAATGGTCATTAAACTTTTACAATTTTATATGGAGAACAATCTACCGCAAACCTCACCTTACTCCCTCATTCGAAATAACCAACTTGAAGTTTATATGTTCTTGGAATATATTAATATTATACATTTCTGAACCCATATAGTAGATCAGGCTACAGTTATACATATAGCTAGAAAAGTATCCAATAAATGCTTTCAGCCTATTTAGAAGAATTTACTATTGCTGTCAAAATAACCTATTGTTTCTCATGTGAAATTTACATTTGCGTATGCATAAAACACTAGAATAAAATATCACATCAGTCATGAATAAAAACAAATTAAAATTGCTGAAGTTAAGATATTGTGTTTCATTAGGTGAATGCAGTCTTAAGTCTTTGTCAGTTTTCAGTACTCTTATACAAAATAGCAGTTCAGCTATATTGTAATACCATGGCATGCCTTGTCAGTTGTCAACTTCTAGTCTACTGAAAGGCAAGTCAACATTTATAGTTCACAGATAAATGTCTGTACTGCTTTCACTAAAAGTATTGACCAGTACCTGAATATGAATTTATTATAAGGCGGCTATGGAAAAAAATCATGTGCAGAGAGTGCTAAGTATTAGCACTACATGTGTACTGCTTTATAAAGCTTAAGTTGCATATTCACTGTATAATGTGAATGAACATGTGCATAATAGGCCAGATACTGCTTGGCACAAGCTCAGGTAGAATTCTGTTTGTGCAGGTAATAAAGTGGTTTTAGAGCAATTCATGCCTGACTAATGAGTATCTTCGAAGTATATAAATTACAACATAGGGAATGCAGAATAGAGAATTTTATTGTCTCAGGTAAAAGGCATCACAGAATTTAAAGTTATACTAGAGACATGTTTGACTTGCATATATAGAAAGTAATGAGTAATTATTTATTTATTTATTTGTTTGTTTATTTAATGTATGCATTTATTTTTGTGGTCAGCATTCCTTTGGAGAAAAACATGGTGACACGTCTCAGTTATATAGTGCAACAATATATGTATTACTATAGAACTTATTTCAGTCACAAAATCCAAATGTAAATCGTATGACCAGATCATTAAAAACATCAAAATGTATTTTGGAGCAAAATACCTGTCAAATGCAAAAAATAGCTTGTTTTATTCATCCCAAATAATGTCCTAAAGAAATGGTGACACAGGATGTAGCGGAAGTGAAACCCTATGTTCTGAACTGTGACTATGATTTGAGTTTACAAGTATTTAGACACGCATTTCCAGCAAATTTTGTCAGAGAAAACTGCTATGTGAATTAAATGTAATGTTTTCTTAAGTCTGTTTGATATTTCTTTCAATATGCAGACTGCTGACAGCAGATCTGAATGAAAGGAATTTGGTGCTCTGGGCATCTTACCAATTTGGTACCCATCCCTGATGTATACAATTGATCAAAATGCCAATAAATTAATGGGAGCTTGACAACTTGAAAGTGGTCATCAGCTCATAAAGAACAGTTTACAAGTTGTCATTCAGAGACTGCCAATTATAGACAGCTTGCTGATTGCCTCACTCTAAGTCTGTTCAATTTTATAAAGGTTATTTTCTTTAAAATGAGTAGGACAGTTTCACATTCAGTTCACAGGCTGTCATTTAGGAAATCACAACTATGACTGGTTAATTGACTGGTTAATTGACAACTTGCCTATCCTTTAAAATGCAAAAAAGTCATTATTATTTTAAAAGTAAAAGTCATTCTTCACAAGTCCATAACTTTATGATGCAAACATCTATAGCTGTGAGATAAACAGAGATATACAACAAACATGTCATAGTAAAACGTACTCACAAGGCATAATGTTTATAGCAATATATATATATATATATATATATATATATATATATATATATATATCTAGGTTCATAGATTAGTACTAGGCTAACTGTCCTTGTGGGCCATTTTAAGCCTAGTCAATTATCCTATGTGAAAATCAAATGCCGTATCCTGTGCCTGTAAGGTAAACACCTTAACCATTATGCCAACCTCCCATTCTTATGCCAACCTCCCACCCAGCAATTAACTATCTATCTATCTATCTATCTATCTATCTATCTATCTATCTATCTATCTATCTATCTATCTACCTGTCTATCTATGATTATTTTTACTGTAGAACAAAATCCTTGTACCTCTACACCCCCTGCTATATCTACTGCTATATCTATCTTATATTCTTATATCCATTTATATAGATATATATATATATATATATATATATATATATATATATATATATATATATATATGGTTTCACTTCATAATCTCGAAATGCTGAAATCTCGAATTTCTGCATTTCGAGACCATGAAGCTGAAACTTCAGAATGCCGAAAGTGCATAAGAGCGAATTCAAATATCTCAAATCCTCACTTATGGATTTCCGGTACGTTACGTGAAGTGTCTGTTTGGGATGGTGTTCGGAATGTCAGGTAAGTGAGTGTATGTCAGCATTTTTCTGACTTGTACGTGTGGGTTAGGTTAGGGAGGTGTAAGGTGAGATGTGAGTGTTGGATGTGTTGGTGAGTGTGTGTGTGTGTGTGTGTGTGTGTGTATGTGTGTGTGTGTGTGTGTGTGTGTGTGTGTGTGTGTGTGTGTGTGTGTGTGTGTGTGTGTGTGTGTGTGTGCGCGCGTGTGGGAGGGACTATAGAATGTCTGTGTATGATTGTTTTCTTTTTTCTGTTTGTTCGATCTCTGAGTTGGTATATATAAGTAGGGGGATGTGGTGGGCAGGGGGGCTTGCCCCCCTGCATTTCTGTATTGTAGGTGTGTGCCAATGTGGTGTTTTAGTGTATTTGTTTTGTGGTGTGGGTGCTGTGGTTTGTGTGTGGTGTGTACTGTGTGTTCAGTGTTCTGGTTTCAGCTTTGTAGGTGAGATTTCAGCATTTTGAGATTATGAAGTGAAACTATATATATATATATATATATATATATATATATATATATATATATATATATATATATATATATATATATATATATACCTAAGATAGTCTAAAAAAAAAAAAACTTCGACCACATAAGGTTGTTCTGAACACCAGTGCACTGCTACACATGCATTGAGAAATTACCTCAGTGAATGCAATATTGAAAAAAAGAGAAAGAACAACAAAAGCCCCCTTGTACCTCCCACCCCCCCACTAATTATATATACTAACTGAGAGATTGCACAAAACTGCAGAAAGGGCATATTCCCCAACCCCAAAACCGTGCAATCTCACACACCTGTAAAAACTGTGTAGTTGACTTAAAACACATTTTACGTGGACTAGTGCATGTATATACATAACAGCTGTGAGATGACACAACAATGCATTAAAGGAAAAAAGTCTTACCCTACACTATTGCACAATTACAAATACCGGAAAAAAATTATATATATATATATATATATATATATATATATATATATATATATATATATATATATATATATATATATATATATATATATATATATATATATATATATATATATATATATATATATATGGGGCTACTTCACTTTACCTAAAACTCATTTTGACAGAATTTCATTTGACCGAGACCGAATCACCTAATTTTCAAAGTACCGAACACTCATTTGACTGAATCTCATTTCACCCAAAACTTACAATGCTGAATTTCAAAATATTACATTTTACACTATAGACATGTACACTTACAACACCAATGACTAACTCTTTCCAGAACTTAAAAACTTCTTACTTACACCCCCATACCCCCCCCAACTATATATATTAACTGCAGGATCACAGAACAGTGGGGAAAGGGCATACACCTTTAACTTGCCTTACGGTACTCTACACACTGCCACTACTACTGTGAATTCACAAAACATCCACCATATTACTTTGGATACTTCACACAAAAAATGTAAAGAGACATACCCACATTTAGAAACACTACAACACTACGTTCTACATGACTATCGGTATTCTGATAGTCAGCATTATAAGTTACAGTAATTCTTTTTATCACAAGCAAGTCACAGTTGAAGGGAAACCCACATCATGTCTATGGATTAACATTCAGTGAAATGAGATTCATTTAAATGAATTTTTGGTAATTTGAAAATTAGATGGTCTCGGTCAAAAATGAGTTTTAGGTGAAGTGAAATAGACCCATATATATATATATATATATATATATATATATATATATATATATATATATATATATATGTGTGTGTGTGTGTGTGTGTGTGTGTGTGTGTGTGTGTGTGTATATATATATATATATATATATATATATATATATATATATATAGAGAGAGAGAGAGAGATATATATATAGATATATATATATATATATATATATATATATATATATATATATATATATATATGCATGTATAGAAATAGTTGCCATTTATAATGCCAGCAGTTTAGAATGTCAGTACTAGGAAGGGCACTATCAAAATGTTTTAGTGTTCATTTTACTTACATTTCAGAATGCTGACAAACAAGTAAGTGGGTTGGTGTTTTAGGTGGGAATGTATTTGTCCAAGTGTTCATGGGTTAGGGTTAGAGTAATGGTTAGGTAAGGTGCAGGAATACATTTATTTGATTAAAAGCAGAAAATATTGAATCACAAAATGTTGAAAACTCAAAATATTGAAAATGGATATTTGCCCTTTCCCCACTATTGTGAAATCCTAGACCTGATATATATAATTAGGAAAGGGATGTGGGCATAACCCCACACATGGGGGCTGCAGGATGGCTTACCCCCTGCACTTAATTGATTTTCAATGTTGTGTTTAACATTTTTATTCAATATTTTGTGTTTTTAATCTTATGAACGTTTTTCAAGGGGATAGTGTTAGTGTTTTGCTTGAGAGTTTGTTGTATGTATCTCTGAGCCTTTTTGTGTAGTGTTAGTTTTACAAAACTTTTTTTTTTTATAAGGTAAGGTGCAGCATTAGGGCTAGTGGCTGCCCTAGGGTTAGCACACATTAGTAAAGTAGTGCAGGGGACAATATTATTTTCCAATATATAAATGTATAATCCACATTTACAAATTATAAACTCTATAGGAACAAAATGCATGTCTTCTTACTACATCCAAACCTTGCAGAAAAAAAGAAATATTCACCTTTAGCCTGATGTGGTTGCATGTTATGATTATGTAGGTTAGAGGCCAACTCCAAATTCAGTTGCTCAACTATGAAATATTCCTCATCTGCCACATCTAACTTAGCTTCCTTCTATGATGGCCATTGGGTTTGATTGTTCTGGGTTCATGTTCTTCCATTTCATTTTCTGCAGATTTTTCCTGTTAGTAATAGGCATCACAAACCTCAGGTATCTTGATCTTTCCATAATGTCAACCAGGATAAGCCTTTTGATAAATGGAATTTATTCTCTGATCTCAAAACCTGTGCTCAAATAAGAGCTATTGTAATGTTTCCCATAGCTGACATGCCAATGCCTCTTGCAAACAACCCATTTAATTCTGTAATTCCATAGACCATAATGTATTTAGCTTAATCGAGGCAAGGGACAACCTCTGATCTATTAATAAATTGTTCTCTTGTTGTTTGTTGCCATTTTATTGCCCAGTCATTTTGACCCTGTTGAAATACCAGCTTTTCTACAGCTTGTTATTAAATGACTAGATACCCTTAGTTCTTACTTCATATCTGCTGCTCTGTATACTACTGTTACACTGTAAGAAACCCTCCTTTCTTCTGGATATAAAAGGTTTTCTAACCACTAGAATATATTGAAATGCTTAATGTTTGGTTATCTGTTATGGTTTGTACAATCTCAGCAAGGCACATATCAGAATATCAGAAAAAAGACTGACACAATGCCTGTTTTATACCTACGTTTATCAACTAAATTATCACTGCTGATAAAAGTATCTCTAATGGGTATTGAAAAAAAATGCTGTTAACATTATACAGATTCTGTGAGCATGGCCAATTTGCACATGTTATTGCAAGAAAAGATAGTAAATGCTTAATTCTCTTTTAAGCTATTCCACCAATTTATATGGAGAAAGTTTTGCAAGGATTATCGGACATCAATCATGGATGCAAAAATTCTGAAAACAAGAATTAATTTTTTTTTACTTTGTATGATTGGGTGTAAAGAAAAGAAGAAAAGTTGTCATATCTTAGATAAAAACAAAAAATCAAATGTTTGTTTTCAGGATTGTAAGTTGCAAGTATATGTAAAAGTGAAAACAATGGAAGTAGAAATGTGTCATTCATTAGATGAAGAGAAATGCTGTGGATTGTTCTGTTGACAGTATGCTAGGCAATGTGTATAGAGAGTGTAAACAATAGAAGTAGGAAATGTGCTATTCATTTGATGAAGATAAATGCTCTTGATTGTTCTGCTGACAGAAAGTATGCTGGGGATTATGTATAGGTGGAAGACTAATTTATATAAGACTAATTTATATAGTGTTCACATAGGCAAATAAACATATAAAATATCTGTACATTCCAATTTATTTTAAAAAGTGAAAGGTATCTGAACAATAAAATTATGTTTAAATAAAATACATGGATGGCAGTGGTAATGACAAAACAGGTAGCATACTCACCTTTGCTGTAAAAGGTTGTGGGTACTATTGTCACACAAGGCAGACTGAGTGCTCACACTGTAGTGTGGTATAAAGGGGTACTTCATCCTGAGTGAGTTGCCCATCTGATGAGCTGCTAAACTGACCCCAGGATTCAGCAAGCAGCCATGCAGGAATAAATTATTCCTGCACAGCAGGGACCGTTCCCGTACAGCACAGCAGCTCGCCTTGCATATTCATGAAGGCACATGGCCTTTGCTGTTAAACAGATATGGAGCTGTGTACGAGTGCAGGGTTGTGTCTGAGAGCAGAGCTCGCACAATACACATGCCCCTGCACTCCAGAATTGCCTTTCAGCAAATAAAAATGAGCAAGAATGCTTGTATCACCCCCAGCCCATCATAAAAATAAAAAGCAGTGGTCAAAGGCATAAGGGACAATTGACCCTACCAAGCATACCTCTCAACTGTACAGATTTTCACAGAATGCTCAGATGTTTGCCTCATATTTTTGGTGTGTTCCTCCTAAAATGTGTATTTGTCTGGCAAATAGCTGAGGATTGAAGTCATTAAATAATGACAAAACATTTCAGTTTAAGACTCCACAATTCCATTAGAAAATTCATGCTAATGTAAAACCTATTATTCTATCAACTTTTTAAGTTTGTAAGAGCAATATTTAAAATCCACCCCTATTTTTTCCACCATCATTGTAGGCTTTGTCCAGATATTTTGCTTTAAGAGGTTGAGAGGTATGTTACCAAACCAAAAGTTATTAGTTTAACACAGGCAGCATAAGTACATAGCGCACACCTCCCAACCCATCAGAGTAAATAATGTGGGCAAAGTCAAAAGGGACAATTGTCCCACAAAGCAGAAAGCTGATAAAATAACACATTTATCATTAGCAAGGATATTCAGAAGGGTATAGATAAAATAACACAACAAAACTTTTTTTTTTATAAATGCAATAAAGTTTAAGTGTAGTTGTGCAGGTGTGCCTGTTGCTTAGCTATGCTTAGTCCAGCTTAAACAGCACAAGAAGTTAAATAGCAAGAGACATCCAATATAAACAGTATTGCAATAGTGTAGTGGTTAGAGCGTACACTTTGTGAGCAACCATTCCTGCTTTGATCCCCACTTTAAACAATTCACATTTTACATGTGAAAGCATTACGTAAACAATTTTTCTAGTATTACCTACTAAATAACATATATTTGCTGACTGGAGTGCTGCATTAGGGCCAGATGTGAGGTGTCAGTTTAATGAAGTTGTGAAATCCCCATATAAACACAAGTGACCCATACAGTATAGTCACACATGAATAAATGTAATGAAAGCACATTGGGGGGTGTCAGGGACAGTAAACAAATTTATAATATGTAATGAATGATGAATCAATGCCATACAGCAGATAGTCTATAAAATGAAAATAAGCAATGCTAAGCATTGCACAGCTCTGCTTACCAGGTGTAAGCATTGTGTAAATATGACTGCTAAGTAGCCAGTAGCCCAGCTAAGTAGATTTGTGCATTGGTAAGCAGTGCTGAACCTCTCTCTTTAAGCAATGCCAACCTTAGCTAAGCAGGTTTGCCTTTAGCTTAGCTTAGCTTAGCTCAGCATATTCAAAACCAACTAATCATGATAAAGGGTAGGAAATTGGCCATATTTAAATCCCACAGGTGGTAATACAGCTAATAACTGGTTGCAGCTTCACACTGTAGCCAGGATGACTGGAGATGGAGAGGGATTGCACTTCCAGGTGCAGCACTGGGGCATACAGGAGTCCAAGGTCATGCTAGGACTCCTGGTAAAAAAACATGACAAGAGACTGCTGCAGGGCCAGTACCAGGGCTCCCAATATAAAGTGGAAGCCTGGAACCATTTTGCCCATGATCTCACCAGTGCCACTGGTATCCCTCTGACTGGTGAGCAGGTCAGGAACCACTATGCTGACTTGAAGCAGAGAAAGAGGTAGGTTTTGGATGAGTGGGTCCAAGAAGCAAGGCAGATGGATGATGTCACAGCAGTGTGTAAGTAGTCATACCGTTACTATTTACTATAGTCCAGTGTATGTATGTGATGGATAGGTATGCCTAAATATGTCTCTATTTCCTTTACAGCTGCAGCTGAGCGGGCTGTAAATCAGGAAGCTCATGCAAGTAGGCTGCAAAGGCTGCATCGTGAAACTGTGAGTAACAGTCCTGCTTGTAGTAGTCATACCAAATAAATATAAAGTAATAGAAAGTAATCCGGCAGGATAAAAACTGTTGTATGGGTTGTACTGAATAAACCAGACAATATGACAGTAATAGTCCCATACAGGTCATATTTAAATAAAACTGTAATTGCCTGGCAATAAAGCTCTAAATCCTGGACTGGTTGTGTTTACTCTGGTATTGTTAGGCATTTATTGTTGCATTCTCTGAATAGTAATGTTGTATTAACCACTGTTACCCACACTGTGCTACATAAAAAATGTCTAGGAATGTCTGTATAAGACTGTTGTAAGTTCAAGATCATATTGTACAACCAAGAGAGTCTTAGACAGAACACATTGAAGAGCTAGACAGTAATATCCAAATAGCACACTCTAATGTGACTTAAATTGTTGCAGTTTTAACAAAAACAGCCATGGTTCGAATCCTGGGAGTGGTAGTAAGCTGTATATCATACCTCTCGACTGTACATATTTTTCAGAATGTTCAGATAATTGGCTCATATTTTCTGCCTGATTCTCTGTCCCCCTGGCAAATCAGTGGGATGATCTCAGAATTGTAGTCATGAAGTAATGACATACATTTGATTTTCAGACCTCAAAACCTTCAGAAAATGTATATGAAAACAAATTCTGTCCCTCATGCAACTCTCCAAGTTTATGACAGCAATATTCAAAACATGTCCCTATTTGTACCCCATGTTGTCAAGCTTTGTCCAGAGTGTGTGCATTAAGAGATTGAGAGGTATGTGCATAATATTAACTGGAATCTGGGAATATGTGTAGAAACAGTCAGGTAGTGTTAACAAACATTCTCTCCACAGGTCTACCAGGTAAGAGATGTAAGGATTTAAATGT
>NC_056738.1:538794594-538887094 GCF_019279795.1 Protopterus annectens | reverse complement strand
TACTTTTCATTGTGACTGTGTGTTTTTTCCTGCTGCTGACCTGCTGTGTATGGTGCCTTAGCTGTCATGGGGGACTCCTGCCTAGATTAACCTGCTGGTCTACACTTTATGTAGATTTTGCCTGGTTCGTCTTTTGGTTTTGGGGTCTGAACATTAAGATTCAACTGTTAGCAAGTACGGGCCAATGTGTACTTGAACTATGAGTTTGTTCGAACATATGTGGCGGTTTCTTGGTTTAACATCATTCTGCTGCATAAGACCTTTGGTTTTCTGGATTTACTAGTGGTTTTTGCCCAGCTACAAACTGACATGACGCCATTGTGGCCAGGGAATCGTCATGGTGAGATTGTTTCTTTTTTTAGACAGTTTTGGGCTGAACCTCTTATTGTTTTTGCCATACCATTTACCAGGGACAGTGGTGAATGGTTTTAAACATATATAGCTATTATACTAGTGTGGTGAGATCTCCAAATTTTCCTTTACATCTTTGGGGCCAACAATATTGATTTTACAACATTTTTGAACTTTTTTGATCACAATTGGATCCTGCTGTAGCTGGACATTCGGGCAATCAACTAAGGTGTTCGAAGAGGATTCACATCTCATTTGGGGCTGTTTGTTTGTATAACTAGCTTCATATTTGTGTGATACTGTTTGTGAGACATTTTACATTTAATATTTGTGTGGGGGGCATATGTGTTTAATGTGGTTCAAACTAATAACACAACCTGTGTTTTTTTGTGGATATGGATACATTGCTGCATATTGGAATGACGGCACGAATTCAGGACTGGCTCAGTCGGAGGGTAACGTAACACAGTTTGCAGCTTCAGAATTTAAATGGACTATACAACATTTGCCTTATGCATATTATTCTCTAATAAGTGAGCAATTTGATTATTTATATATTTTTTGATGCTGGGCCAATAATTTTTTTCAGGCATTTTATGACATATTGGCCAATTGTTGGGATTGGCCTACTAGTCTGACATTATTATTGCTCTGATATTATTAGGCAATTTCTACCATCTTTTTGGCCAACTTGCTTATATGAAAATTGTGATATTTTTTATCTAATTGTTACAGTTCAATCTACCATATATACTATGATATAATTGTTGCTCTGATATCAGTTATGGAGTTATATCATCTTTTTTGGCCAACTTATCTATATGAAAATTGTGTTATTTTCTACCTAATTGTGACAGTCAAACATACTATTTGGCTGCACCTGTGTTTATCATATATTTCTTAATATCATTACATGATAGGTTGGTGCTGCAATTTATTCAGGTTCTTTTTTTTTTTTGACTTACAGCAATAAGGAAAGTCACCCATGAATATGATGATATCTTTCAGCAATTATACTACCAATGATCAATCTGAATGGGGGCAGGCACAGTTTACTATCATAAATATTGTTTGGTTATGGTTTTTTCTTGCTGAAATTATTCCAATTGTTCTTTTGGGTGTGTTCTTTGGACTTTGACATAGATGTTATGGGGGTCATTTATGACTTAAGGGGGACATAGCAGTGCAGATATTAGAACCATATTTCAGAAGTATGTTTTCTGAGTATGCAGCGGCTGTATTGGATCTCCTAAACTTTTGGATTAATAATTTTCAATTTGTGGCTTTGGTTTTCCTATAGGCGAACCCAGCCTTGCATACATGAGATCTCATATCAGTTTGGGGTTTTGTTTTTCCTCAGTAACAATTTCTTTTTTGGTTCATGAATGTACTAGCTACTATTGTACATTTTCTACTTTGATACATTGATAGCCTTATTAGGTTTTGAATTTATTTCACATTTGGGTCCATTCTTAAACCCATTTTGTGACCTTATCAGGGGAATAGTAGCATGCACCTTATTTGTGCCATTTTGGCTGAGTTGGAAATTATTGCATTATGGATCTTACTCAACTTCTTAGGGTGCTATCAGCTGACAGGGATGTCCTGGGGATTTTTGGCCTAGGACCTGGAGGGAACCCGAATGACATGGGAGATAAGGTTGAATCACAAAATGCATGTTCAACAATTTTCCAATGATTAACTCAGAGTATTATTGAAAGTGATGACACACAATTAGATAGCTGTTACAATGTTTTGAACATTTCTTCTACATCACTTACAGAAACTGAATTGCAGTTCCTTAATAAAGGACTTGATTTTGTACCCGCTTTTTGTGTTCCAGAGGATTCTTTAGCACAAGATGTTATTGATTTTTGTCATTTGTTAAACATCAGGTTATATTTTGAATCTGCATCCACATTTGATTATTCTAACATTTTCAAATTCCATAAGTCCACCTTCATGCCGCCTATGCAACATTCGGTCCATATGTTTCAACATATGGTTCTCAAAGATCTACATTTTTTGTCCCGGGAATTCAATATTAGGCCTCACAACCTTTTAAGGCAGGAACAACAGACTTAAAACAAAATTAGGATTTAGTCATTTTACCAGCTGACAAGGGTGGGACCATTGTGGTCAGGGATTGGTGCAAATATGATGCCGAGGCTCAGAGACAGTTGAGCAAAGACCACTAATATATGCACATGCCCATGGATCCTGGTCCCAAATTTAAACAGCAAATTGACCAATTCTTGTTGTTGGCTAAGAAGGCATTATTTCTCAGTCTATTTTGTACCATCTAACTGTCCCTGATCCTAGGCACCAATATCTGTACCTTTTACCAAAAATCCACAAATATTTATATGATCCCCCGGGTCAACCAATTGTATCTGGTCGTGGCTCTATCATGGAACCTCTGTCACAGTTCTTGACAAAACACCTTCAGCCTCTTCTCAGATATGTTAGATCTCGGATTCAGGACACCATCCAATTTTTACAGATAATCATAGACACACAACTTGAACCAGGGTTGTTGTTATGTACCCTTGATGTAGTGTCTCTGTATACCAATATTCCTCATTGGGTGGATCTTTTAGTCTTGGAACATTGGATTTTTCAGGCCAAGCTCTATCCACTGGGCTTAAATACATTTCTTATATGCCTTGCTGAACAGGTACTTACAAAGACAACCTTCTATCACCATGGCAAGTACTTTTGGCAGGTATAGGGTATGGCTATGGGGGTATCTTTCACCCCCATTTATGCCAACCTTTTTATGGCTTATATGAATGAGCAGTTAATCTATGGTGCCACCCATAATTTACATCTCAAGGAAATTGATATATGGAGACGCTACGTAGATGGCTGCTGGATGGTTTGGAAAGCTGATGAGGGGTACATGCATGAGTTTATGGAATGTATTAATGGTAATAAGAGGGATATCCAGTTTACTGTCAACTATAATGTGGATCAGATCACCTTTTTGGATGTTCTGATCACAAGAAATGTGGATCATACTCTGGATACCCAAGTTTTTTGCAAGTATCCGCAATATAACTCATTATTACATGCCACTAGCTTTCATCCCCTGCACATTACACATAACATCCCCAAGTCTCAGTTTATCTGTATAAGATGGATTTGTTCCCACCCTGACAAATATCATTATTATAAACAAGACTTTATTAATAGGTTCAAGTCCCGAGGATACAAAACTGGCACAATTCTTACTGCCAGCAATTTGGCCTCTTCAATGGATAGGAATGACCTTCTGATATATAAGGATAAACAACAACTTGGCCAAACCATTCCTAGATTGGTAACCATCTTTGGACATAACACCAATGTGTTATTAGATAGTGTCAACAAACATTGGAACATATTATTAGAGGATGAAAGGTTATCAGGCATCCTCAATGATAGATGCCTTTTTTCTTATCGCAGAGGAAAAACCCTGGGCTCATACTTTAATCATTATAAACAGGATTTGATTTTGGGGGAACAATCTCAAGTGACTTTATCTGGGGAGTTGTTGCAGGGATGCTATCCATGTGGACATTGTGTCCATTGTCCTAGGGTGGTTAAGTCCAAACAGTTCACAAGCATAAATATGAGGTTGTTTTTTGACATTAGATTTTTGGCCAGTTGTGGAACTGATTGGGTTATTTACCTGGCCATGTGTACGTGTTCCACGTTTTATATTGGTCAGACTTCTAGACTGGTGAGATTACGAATTTCCGAACACCTTAGTGACATCAGCCAAAAAGAGACCAAATAATGCATTGTTTAAGCATTCTTTGATACACGCTACAGCATCTTTCAGGTTTACTATTATTGATAGAATAATTGCGGACCGGGCTAACAAAACAGGTTGGCACAATATACTGAATAAAAAAAAGAAAAAGCGGATAATCAAACTTGGCGGATTATTTCCACCAGGTTTAAATGAACATTTTAGCCAACCATCAGCAGGATTCTTGTTGTGTTGTGTTGTTACACTTATGCATATTAGGCTTTGTTTCACTGTTGGATTTTTAACATTGAGGAAGGCTTAGTAATTTTAGGCTGAAACTGGTCTAATTTTTTGCCTAATAAATGGATATTTGATATAGGCACCTTATAATTTTGTGTGCTGGCTTTTGTTTTATGGATTGCCTTTATGGTGTTTTGGGGCCGTGTACTTGCCGTACGTGCAGGTTATTTTCATTGTGACTGTATCTGAACACAGTCAAGGTCTTGAATTGTGCCAGACATAACACTAATTCCACAGCAATACCTCCAAGGGCTGTGCACATGAGCTGACCTTGCAATCTGGCAGAGTTGGGGAACATTTGTAGGCAGAGTGACCAAATAATGGCAAGTGAAGATGGGCCATGCTAATATACCCCTTCCAGGAATAGTGACTGCTATAGTTCACTTAAGAGGTGCTGCAACAAACCATCATGTTAAGGGTGTGCACACTTATGAAACCCACATATTGTGTGCATTTCAATCAGTATCTGCACCACTAACACATATGTTTGATACTGCATTTGATTGTACAGATCACATGTCACATATCAGGTGTGTGTAATGTTAATGTATGCAGTATTGTGACCCCATGGCATATCAGGAAGAGGGTGGCATGTCAATAAGGGTGTGTACACTCCTCATAGCCACAGTAAGCTTTGAAGGATGTCAGTGTAATTGGATTTTATTGCTCATACATGCACTGCTGATGATGAGATCTGCAAATCAGATGTCAGGCATTCACTATTGACATCTGTCCTCATATCATCCCAGGTATGTCTCAGGCAAACACATAGGAGCTGTGAGCAACAGAGCAAACATAACTGACACACATATACACATTCAGCAATGGTGTGTAGACTCATGAGGTATGGTGCACAGTACATGCCAGGGTGCTGAACAGGTGCACAGCAATACTGTGTACATGGGTGCAGTGTGTTCCAGGGGAAGGGGTTTCACCTACTAACACAACTCATACATCACAGAGATGTATAATGTTGGTAACAGGGATTGAGTATAGTTGCAATGCATGCTGTTGAGTGCCATTTGTCATGCATGTTGACAGTTGGGTAATGAGAGGTCTATGTAATATCTTTGTGCCACCTCACCTGTAAGTTTGTGTGTGTGTGTGTGTGTGTGTGTGTGTGTGTGTGTGTGTGTGTGTGTGTGCGTGTGTGCGCGTGTGTGTGCGTGTGTGTGCGTGTGTGTGCGTGTGTGTGTGTGTGTGTGTGTAGAGGTAAGCAATGACATACAGGTCTTAAAGTACTTTTTTTTGTCCCCTCACAGGTGATGAGGTGGGTCAGGGTCCCTCCTGCAGGCAGACTGATGAAAGTGTCCATACAGACTCTGACAATGATGATAGGCATGGTGAGGCACAGGTGGGGTTGTCAGGGGCTGAAGCTGTGCCATCGGTTGACATCCCACTGTTATCCACCTCATCCCTGCACACAATCACATTGCCTATACATACCCCATCACCAGTGGCCATAGATGAGGGACAGTTGGTGGGTGGTGCATGGGACAGGACAGTGTGGTGACTATACACAGCAGCCATGGCCAGATGACAGGTGAGGTACCACACAGGCAGATGTACAGGGGTGCTTGTAGGAGGGCTGCTGGCCATCATGCCCCTTGCAGAAGTGCCACAGCAGGTGTCACTAGACGCATGCTTTGGGGCATCATGGAGGCACAGGCACATATGAAACATTATACCAGATAGAGTCTAAGGCTCCAGAGGGTAACTCATTCTGCTGTTATTGACAACATCTGTGATCTTGCAGGTGCCCACCGTTATTTTGCAGAGGTCCTGGATAGATGATTGAGTGAGATGGTGGGAATCCTCGACTGTGCAATGTCTGTGTTAGAGCATATGGTGGGAGTAGGGTGACAACCACATGGATGTAGGTCAGCAACACCAACAGGTGGAGGTCTACATGGACGTCCTACAAGTCACAGCCACACCAGTAGTGGCAGTACTAGTGCCAGCACTGCAGGGGGAGTGCTGTCCACACCACAACACAGCAGGCCACGTGCACTTGCTCCTGGCCGGTCCCAACAGGGACCTGGATCCAGCAGACATTTGTCATCATCAGGGGAGAGTACCATATCTGGGCTTGTACCTGGTAGTGCCCGTGGAACGCCTGGCAGGCACAGTTCTCATCTCCATGGCCCGAGACAGTGAACTGCACACCATACCATGTATGGTCTGCAGCTGTCCAACAAAACCCTGTATAGGGCAGCCACATGGCAGAACTGTGTGCATGCATACACACACACACACACACACACACACACACACACACACACACACACACCTCCATACCTACACACACCACATCTGCACAGCCCAATTAATAATGTAACCCCCTAACACACACACACATGATGTCAACCAAACAGCTCAGCCTAAGTCTCTTGCAAACCAACAACACACCCTGTGCATATGATGATACCTGTGCCACATCCCTGTCATCCATACCATCAATGCAGGGACAGGCTAATATGGTTCTGATGCACAGGGTGAATGTACTAAGGTGTAGCAATGTAATGCTGTATAACATGTTTTCAGCAGGAAAGTTTAATGCTTACATGTCAGGATGTGTAGCTGTTGAGCCACGATGGATTATAGCTGTTATTAACACTGACTGATATGGGGTCTCCATAATGTATTCAGTTTGTGTTTTAGGTGTCTATGTGTCAGCAGGATGTTGGTCTGCTGTTGTTTCTACAAGGGGTATGGCACTGTGGTGACACATTGACTGTGTCATATCCTGGCTACAGCTGAACACAGGTAACAGGTCTATATAACAGTTACTACATGTACCACATGCCTGATAAGTCTGAGGGGTGTATACAGGTGAGTGCATGGTGGCTGATGTTAGCAGCCCTTCTACAGTGGAAAATGGTAAGTGTACTGGATGGCACACACCACATGTTTATGTATAACACACATGCTCAAAGGCTTTGATGTTGATGCAATACACAGAGAATACTGTACACATGGATGTACTTAATTTTGCAGTGAACCCATTTTAGCCTATGTAATTCCACCAAGACAAAATAGGGAAAACATCACATGAGTAAATAATCAGTCGGCTAGTTTAATGTCATTGGCGCTGGTACTGGAAGTGTATATGTCCCCTTCCCCAATGTATTGCAATCATGTAGTTGGTAAACATAGGTGTGCTGGTGTGGGTGGCACAGTCCTCCACTTTGGGGGGTGTGGAGTGGTGCAGAACCGCACATAGTGTGATTGACAATGACTTAACCTGTTAACATAAACTGTACATTATTACAGCAGACTAAGCAGGGGGATACACACAACAATAACCCCAATGAGGGTGGCTGTGTCCACAACATCCACACCCAACTATATATACCAACTCCAGTATTGATGTACAGCTATACAGTGGGGAAGAGGGCATTTACACATTTACTGCTAGTTTTGATGGAATAAATTTCCACAAGATGATTCCTTTGAAATTTTAGCATTTGCCAGTCAGTTCTTGGACAGATGACCTCCTGGGACATGTATTTTCTGCAAACTGAAGTAGATCCCTTCACATACACACACACTTCCTTGGCAACACTGAGAGTAAAACCCCTACCTAGGTACTTATTGCTACTAATGTGTTTGGCCTTAATTGCACACACCACACAGCTTTTAGGATGAGGTGTGTCCCACGTTTCTTGTTAAGTGAAGAAAATCACCAGGCTTTGTACAGTATGGTAATGGGGGATGTACTGGGTGTTAATATACAATACATAGTATGACATACTGTCATATACACATTGACAAACATATAACAGTCATAGACACATCTGAGAGACCTGGGTTTATCAGTGCTAACTACCTTGTCAGTGTGTCCATTCTGTTACAGATAAGTTGCACACAGCACATGCATACCTGGGCTCGATAGTGTTATCAGTTATCTGTATGGTTGATGGTGACATGGTCCCCATACAGTGGATCATGGGACATATACTGGGGTACCATGGTGTAAAGACAGTATACCCAGCACCCACACCCCACATTTGGATATTTTAATCAGTGAAACCCATGATAATACTCTGACATACACACAATCACACACTGACCAGGACTGCAATACAACCCCTTGTCTAGCTCATCAGTGCTACTACAGGGATATGCATTTATTGCACATGCCACAGGGATAGTAGGGTGATGGTTTGTCATGGCTCTCCTAATGTCAGCAACATCACTATCCCTTATACTGTATGGTCAGGTGTATTGTATTTATAGAATGTGGCCTCAGAATGCTGTACCCTACAAATATACACACTTTCACACATACACACACTTGCCAGGACTCAGAGAGTAAACCATGCCTATCTAAGCATTTGTACAACAGTGTTGTGCTGGTACTGCAAGCTCCAGGTAACCCATAGGATGAAGAGTTTAACAAGGCACATTTAATGTCCATTACAGCAAAGCCATTTCTAACTATGACAAGGGGGATGCAGTGTGTGAGAAGGCCCTCAGGGTATGATCAACTACACGTTTACAAACACACAGACATTGTTATTCTCAGTAATGCACACTGACACATTTGTCAGTACTGGGGTCCATAGGTGCAGGTGTTCCTAGGTGTGTACCAGAATATTGTCCATGGAGAGATGAGAAGAGGGGATGTGGGTACAGTGGTATCATGCCACCTGACATTTGTCAACAGGCCGCCTATCAACTGATGCCACATGAGTGATCCTCAGGGTGACAGTAAAATGCAACATCCAATAATCTGGTTGTCTTTTTTAGAGGGCCATTGAGGTGCTCCAATTGACATGTATGCAACATATATTACATAATATGGCCAGTGTCTGGGTTGTAGACCTGTACCCAAGCATGTTCTGCTGACTGTGGTAGTCTTGGTGAGGTATTCATGGCATGTGGTGCATACAGGGTGGGGTTTCCTAGCTGTGGCATTCATAACACAGCTGGGCATACATGTCAGTGTCAGTCAAGCATAGATTGCCTGTAAGCAGCCAAGATGGATACCTGACATCTGCACATCTGTACAGAGGACAGACAGAAATCAGCTAGCCAACAGGTTATGCATTAGGATGAATGTTTTGACAGATAGACATCTGACACTGATAGTTATGCCATTACTACATGACAGCAGCCCTCAATGACATGTCCTATATACATAGTAGTCTACAGTTAATATCCACATATCAGATCAATATCCAGTAGCAAATACTTAATAACACACAGCTCATGGACTAAGAATATGATAGTCAGTACTCAGAGTCCAGCTTTGCATGCAGGGGTGTAAGGTTCCATTACTACAATCTGCGATCTACTCTTACTTGGGAAAGCACTGTTAACATTAGTAACTTAATGATACAATACATGCAAGTGTGACTGCATATAACCTGGGATTCTACCCATGTAAGAAGCACATACACATGGAATAGATTGTTGTGCTAGCCATATATACTCAGGTGTCCCATGCAGTATACTCACACCCCTTGCTAGTGTAATGACAGCACATAGAAGCATGTTATGTACATGGAATTAAATAAACTTATTAAAGATGTCATTACCCTGCTACTTCATCAGACTGGAATTTGATCACTGGTTACTAGGGCTGAGCCATCCTTAGCAGGTGTAAGCATTGCTTAAATATAAATGCTAAGCAGATTTGCGCACTGGTATGTGAAGCCTACATAGTGTAAGGGCCTATTCATTTTACCATATGGTAGCACCATGTACCATCGGGCAAACCCAAGCAAACCCACTTAAAGCTGCTCAAAATTGCCTTAACCACTCTGTATCCAACAGTCCTTGTTCTGTCAAGCAGCAAAATAAACAGCCCTTGCAGGTCTTGAACCCAGGACACTATAGTCACAGCAGTTAACAACCAAGCCATCACAGCTGTGAAGATGATTGTTGTTTTTTCCAATATATCTGTCAGTACACATACTGAATTGAAGTGAACAACTGCTTTGACTTCTACAATTGTGTAGTACTTGTTAGTGAAAATAGTGTTGAATAAGTATGTTGTTATATCTAAATATACACATATCAGATAAATATGTTGGAATACCTCTGAGAAGGCATATACAACACTCATGTTTACACATAACAAGGATTTGGATACATATATATACACACATGTAGGTATATGTATATATGTACATACACATATATATTTATATATATATATATATATAAATATATATATATATATATATATATATATATATATATATATATATTGATTTAGATATATCTGAATATATATATATATATATATATATATATATATATATATATATATATATATATAGGTCTAGGACTATTCACTGAAAACACATTTCACTGAAACACATTTAGCTGTGCACAATTCACTGAAAGCTCAATTCACTGAAAACACAATTCACTGAAACACATTTCACTGAAAGTTATATATGGTCTTTTCTCCACTGTAGTGTGACCCTGGAGTTAGAATATATAGTAAGGGGGGTGTGGGGGACACCACATCCCACATTTGGGGATGTGGGAGGCATTTATTATTCTAACTCCAGCATTGTACTACAGTGGGGAAAAGGCCATATATAACTTTCAGTGAATTGCGTTTTCAGTGAATTGTGCTTTCAGTGATTTGTGCACAGTCATTTGAGTTTCAGTGAAATGTGCTTTCAATGGAAAGTCCTTGACCTTGGACTATTCACTCAAAGCACATTTCACCCATCTATATATATATATATATATATATATATATATATATATATATATATATATATATATATAAAACATATGCCCATAACATGTAGTAGAGTCATACCTCAGCACCAATAGTCACAACCTCTTAGTGCAAGGGGATGTCATGTAAGTATTGCCGGTATAAATGTAGAATATTGCTGCAGTAACAGGGGTTGTGTTAACAGACATGTTATGTGGGAAGTCACTTCTGATACTGACATGTATGCCATCAGTTACTGACAGACATCATAAGATCATCATAGTGAATTACCACACAATCACAGTAATGATCCTGTGGAATACAGCAGAAATATGACTATTAAATGTGGATAATCTGACATAATCTGTTCAGTCCAGAGGTATACACAGAATTTCTTAGTGCAAGATGTGTGGATCAAGCCTGACAAAGTGGATGTTTACGGCCATGTAAATGGGGATATCACAAAAATACTGGAATAGATAAGCTTACACAGTTGATGCATTCACACACTCCTGTCTATCCTAACACATATTAACCGGAGGAGCAGCGGTCCCAAGCCCACATACTTCCCACTAGTTAGTGACATACATCTTTACAGCATCCCACTGCTTTGTCAGAAATACACAACAGTTATGGTGGCCAGGCATCAGTACATCTGACAAATATCTTATAGGTTCATATGTTCATAGGTAGGTACTAGGCTATCTGCCCGATGGCATTTATAAGCCTAGCCAGAATGTTTTGGCTTTCATCGCCCCTTTAGATTAGTTCCCTGTGCCTCTGTCCAGCAGAGCCATTGAAGTGATCCCCGGGGTAAACTTTCTTTTTCCCATCCACTTGTCAAGGTTTATCTTGAAGAGGGTTAGCAAGGAGCTCTGCCTAATGTAGATTGGAATCTTGTTCCAGAGCATGGGAAGTCTCTGGGACAGGAATCTATCCCTCCTGCATATCCTATTTATTGTTCTGGTGAGGTTTAGATCCCTAGAGCATGTGGCTCGAGGGGATATGGTTTCCTTTAGGTGGAGCATGTCCATCAATTCTGGGTTGGACATGGCCTTGTATGACAGGCAGAGATCACCTCTGAGTAGGCGGTTTGCAACCGACTACAGCTGGGCATAACATCATACTAGGTAAATACACTGAGCTGCTAGGCATGTCACAAAGCTCTGTGCAAACTACAGACAGACTGCCACAACACTGGCCAAAGTTTCCTATGGGGGAATACACATGTACATGCAGATATAGCAGACATTACAAGGCATGTAACAGCATGGACTTACAGGCACCAGTGTGAACCAACCAATCTGAACACAGTCACAGTCACATTATGGTAAGCCTAACTAATAGTACAGTATATGGACTGTGTGAACAAAACCACCCTCATATGTGCCACTCACACAGTAACCCTACATATACTGGGCCAATGCACAGTGTAGTCTGATGCTTGACTGTGGTATGGGGCATGTGTCAGTCTGGCACTACAAACATTTACCCTGATAGGCTACCATAACCTGGAGCAGCATGCAACATCAGATAGAACAGGACCAAGAACAATGACATCTACCACAGTCTGTACACAGGCCAAGTAACATATTCACAATACACACTCTGTCAACAATCACCATAAGTAGACAGACCTCACTGCTGTACACACTACAACAGAATGTCCAGGTTTTGTCCTCAAATATACGGCCTACTATACATAATATGTCTAGCGGTCTGATAGCTCACTGGCTTGGTATCAGGTATGATGTCAGTAAATAATGATATACTGTACATATGCACCTCTTACTGCATGACATATGGACAAAGGGTGACAGACTTGGGGGACGGAGGCACAAACACAGGGCCAATATTGACATATTGTTGTGATAAACTGAGAAATGTCCTGGTGTAACAGGGTTTGTTGTGACATATGTCTTCTGTGGGATATGAAGTTACTAGCTCACATGGATGTCACCATGTACTGACTGCAATCATCAGAGTATGCTACTGCATTTCTAAAGAAAGGAAATGTGTGAGTAACACAACACATGTAAGACTCCAAACTCTGGCCAGTCTGCAGATAGCCCTACAGGTGAGAGTTTCCTCAACCACATAACACTGTCATGCCAGACTTTAAATCAGGTAGAACAGCCATATCCACACAAGCCCTGTTAAACAAACATTACTTCAAATGTAGAACAACAATACTTACATTCTGTCCCCAAGTCTGGAACATCCCCCTCCTATTTGTTGGCCTGTCTCCACAGTGTATGTTGTAAGAGATATTTTCAACTACCCTCTGTGATGCTGTTTGTCAAACACCCACGTGAAGCCATGCTCACAGTGAAGGAAAAGGGCCAACACCCACATGAAGTGCTTAGTTATAGGAATGTGTTTCCATGCAATTGGCTATAGAAATAATACCACAGCTGTTCCACATGCATATAGCAAGTGGGAATTGCAATTCATGCACAGGCCATCAGCTGATCATGAGCATCACTTATAAAACTCAAGCTGCTGCCTATGCAAAACAGATGTACTTTTCCACATTTGCCAGAGAGGAAGAGAGAGACAGAGAGATAGACAGAGACAAAGTAAGAAAGGAAGGGAGTAAGACAGTAAGAGCCAAGTTTGTTTGTGTATGATTCATGGGTATAGAGTGGTATCTGGGTATTATAACGGTTGCCTATATTGTTTACTAATCCATACTGTCACATAATAATTGCACATGGCTGTACACATTTATGGCTGAGGATTGTCTACAACAACCTCTACAGGTTGAAAACTGTTGGCCTTGTAATGTGGACAATGGGACATATAGGTCCTCAATATAATGATGTAGCAAAACCCAAATTGCAATGGATCCTGTCATTACCCAATCACTCCAACACCCACACAGGATACTAATGACCCTCACACAAACACTCACTTACCAGTACTGAGTTTCAAACCCCTACCTGCCTATATATTGCTATTAAAGTGTTATGCGGTTATTGCAAGCGCCACTGAGCTTTCATGTTATAGATCTCTCCAAAGGTATCTTTAAAGCTGAGTGACATCAGTAACAGTGCTAAAGGATGTATAAGGGAAGTGTAGTACATGTGAATGTCCACAAAAGCAGGTGTCAATGAAGACACACACACATTATCACAGTTGGCATGATCAGGATTAAAACTCCTACCTAACTAGTTTGCTACACTATAGTATTACACGGTTATCACAAGTGCCACAGAGCTTATATGGCTGATACATGGCCCAAGGGTTATTTCAAGGTGAATGACATCAGCCAGCATGCTAAAGTAGGGCAATGGGAGGTGTAGTGATTGTGAATGGCTTCAAAATCGGTTTATCTTTAGATAGTCGATTGCACTTTGTCGAACTGCCACTTTATCGATGTGTTTTGTGCGAACCAAAACCATGAAAAATTTTAAATGTCGAAAAACATTCGACATTACCAGCCATCACCTCCACACAAATGCTACTATGGGTCAAAAAGGGGCGAGGTTTTGCCTTTCGCATATTCGGAATTCGACGTTGGAGATATTCGCAGTTCGGCATTCGCGCAAGTCGTGTCACCCATATCAGGATCGACATTATAAAGGTAAACCTTCAAAATCATTAATTTACACACACACACACACACACACACACACACACACACACACACACACTTGCCAATACTGAGATGCATAGGTTCATTGTTTCACAGGTGTGTAGTAGATAAATGGGCCTGAAGGGTGTACAAGTCTAGGCAAAGGGAGCACCTTGGCATCAGGCTACATGACAATGGTCTCCAGTGTGGCTCAGGTGTGTAGTCCCTGGAGTGGTCTCCAGAGGTGGGTATTGTATTCAACATCCACTCATCTGAGTTATTATTGTGGGTGACCAGTGATGTGCACTGCTTCCCATGTATGTGATTTATATTCCATAACATGGACTGTGTCTGGGTTGTGCACATGTCCCATATGCATGTTCTTTGATGTGTGAAAGTGTACTTGAGGTTTCTGGGGCATGTTGTGTGTACAGATTGTTATCTTTTGATGGAGCATTCCTGTCTTCAGTTGGGGAGACCTGGCTATGGAACTGAGGTTGTGCTTGCAACTACATTGACAGCATGATACAGGTATTCAGTGGAGTTAGTGGTGTCTGTCCATACAGGGCATGTGTATAATGCATGGTATTCCCTTTGTGGGTTACATTTGCAGACTCTACAGTTGTTGCAAGCCTCCAGTGGGGAACATAGCAAAAGGATCACTGTAAGCATTTATTTGCATACTGTAGGGATGGGAAATGGTGCCATGTCATTTTACTTGCTGAATAACACATAGTCAGGAAATGTAACATATAACAGTACTTTCTGATGTCAGTGGTACTGTTGTTGTCAACAGACAAGTAGTCCACTGCAATCACACCGTGGTTACTATCTGTGAGACAATATGCAGGGAACTACCAATATAGTGGCTGTTGCCTAGCCAAGTGTGTTTGTGTATGAGACACGGGTGGAGAGTGTTCTCTGAGTAATACAAGGGTTGCCTATATTGTGCATCAATCCATAATTTCATATGTAGGGCTATGGATTCTCTACACCAGCCTCTCTGGTGTTTGACATCTGTTGTCCTTGTAAGGTGAACATTGTGACATGTACTAGGTTCTCAATATAATCATTTAGCAAAACCCACCCCACAATGCATCCTGTTAGTACACAATCACAGCAACCTCCACACAGGATACTGATGACACACAGACACTTTCCAGTACTGAGGTTCAAACCCCTCCCTAGCTATATATTGCTACTACAGTGTACTACATTTATCGTATGTGCTATGGAGGTTATAGGGTGGATGCTGTCCCAAGGTGCTTTTAAGGTGAGGAACATCATCAGCCTTTATAAATATTGGCATTGGGTGATGTAGTGGGGGAGTGATCCCAAAAATAATTTTCTCCTAAACACACATTTATATTTGCCAGAAGTGAGGTTCAAACCACTATCTAACAATCTTTATGGTCCATTATGTTACACATTTACCACATACACCACTGACCTGACATGGGTTAGGGTTGGCAGCAGGTACTTCTAAGGTGGATGATATCTGCAGGACTACTAGTCAGGGCATGAGATGTATATAGGGTGTAAATGGTTTCAAAAATCTCAAGGGTGCACACACAAACAGTTGCCACAGATGAGATTCAAGCCCATACCTGTGCAGTTACTACTACTACTTTGTTCCACATTGATGTCATGCGCCACGGAGCTTATAGGACTAGACCTTCTCCACAGGGGTATTTCAAGGTGACTGACATCAGCAGGCATGCTTAAGTAAGGCAATGGGAGGTGCAGTGACTGTGAATGGCCTCCAAATCATTAATCTCTATGCACACACAGAGTTTCACAGTTGCCATATCTGGGATTAAAACTCTTATCTAACTAATATGTTACACTAAAGCAGTACACAGTTATCGCACGTGCCACAGAGCTTATAATGCTTGACTTTCAGCAAAGGGGTATTTCAAGGTGACTGACATCAGCAGGCTTGTTAAAGTAGGGCAATGGGAGGTGTAGTGACTGTGAATGTCCTCAAAATCATAACTCTCTACACGCATAGAGTTCCATAGTTGCTATGTCTGGGATTAAAACTCTTACCTAATTAGTATGTTACACTATAGCATCATACAGTTATCCCACACACCACAGATCTTATAGGGCTGGCCTTTCTCCAAAGGGGTATTTCAAGGTGACTGACATCAGCAGACTTGCTAAAGTAGGGCAATGGGAGGTGTAGTGACTGTGAATGGCCTCAAAACCATTAATCTCTACACACACACTTCCACAGTTGCCATGTCTGAGATTAAAACTTCTAACTAACTAGCATGTTACACTACAGCATTACACAGTTATCACACACACCACGGAGATTATGGGGCTGAGAATTGGCCAGAGGGTTATTCCAAGGTGACTGACAGCATGAGTGCTAACATGGGCTATGGGAAGTGTAGTATGTGTGAATGGGCCTTAAACCATTCCTCTAGAAATGCACACAACACTTAGTCACACACAACTTTACATTTGACAGGACTGGGTATACAAATGCTAGATGAATACTGATTTGTACTATCATGTTACACAGTTATCTCAAGCACTGTAGACAATATAGGGCTGCGGGCTACCAAAAGCAAATTACTACAGTGATTGACATCAGCACATCATGAGATATTGTCCAATTGGATGTGTGGTGGGTGCGACAGGCTTCATGATGGCAAACTCTTTGTCACTGTCTGCCTCTCTCTTCCCCACATCTTTGTTTGTGTATGTTTGACATATTATAGTGTGTTGGCCTTGGATATGTGTGAGTATTCTTATCCAAGGTGTGTGCAAAGCATGAATGGTGTGCAATGTGGTGTGTGTGCACAGACATCTGCGACTGACAGATATGCATAGTCCACTGTTGTTGTCAGACATGGGGTTAATTTCTCTAAGAGTAGGAGCATGCCCAATATGACCTTCTGTATTGAGTGTGTGAATCCATTCCAGGTAGGTTGTACTCCAGTACAGGATTTTTTGCTCTACACCTATAGCTAGCAACCTGTTTCTGTAAGATAGCTGTAGATAGGTTGACAATATGGAGTCACAATGGGCGAAAGATAGTGTAACTATTGTGTCTGTGCTGCTTGTGTTATATGGTTGGTGTTTAGCAGAGATATTCAGACATATGTATTGTTTTACACTGTGATGTATTATGCCATCAACTACTGACAGATATACTTATTTTCTCACAGTTATTTCCTTGGAAATACAAGATGAATGAAGCTCTGTCCAGTACTGTGGTCTGCAGCCTACATATTCTTGCACCCTCATGCCATTCTGGAGGGGTAGCTGTAGACACTTACTGATGGGTCTGTGCAAATGGTCCAGAACCTTGGTACTGTGGTGGCTGAGGATCCTCTGCTTGTACATCTATTGACATAACGGAATGGCCATATCCTGCTGTGGCCATACCTCCCAGCTGTACAGATTCACCCAGGTTACCCAGAGGCAGGACTGATATATCTGGTCAGTTCCCCTTCACATTGTGGTTTATGAGTGGGTTTGTAGCCACTCATTACTGGGTTTGCAGGTAGGGGTATTATGGGCACACATCAGAGTTTCAGACTTCACGCACTCCATGGCATCCATGCTTCAACACCCCCACACTCTGTTATTCTATCCTCTTCCTAACATTATGCGAGTGATATCTGAGAAGTATCCCTATAGTTGTCTCTTCATCCCAGCAGTATTTAGGGGTTGTTCCACAGTTCATGTAGTAGGACATGGTGGGCCTGCTACTGGGATTTGTCAACATGGCATGCGTTTGTATTCTGTGGACCGTGTTATGTTGTTAGTTGGGACCACATGAGATAACATATATTGGCAGTACTGGTGAGGCACAGGTCTTTGACAGCGGACTATAGGGCACTTGGTAGTGATGCAGGCCATCTGTAGCAGGCCAGTGCATTCTGTCACTCCTACAGTCCCAGGCTGTGAGCCACTGGATTCCCCTGAGGTGACAGGGTAAGTGTGCGAGGTGTTAATGGAATAGTTCCTGTCCATATTAATCAATTGTTCTGGATGCTGGCAGGGTGCTGCTTACAGCTAGGGACACACCTGCATGGAACACCTCTTCAGCATGCTGCATTCTGTGGGTATTCCCATACAGAAGTGGGGGTCACACTGTACTCATTCCCAACAGCAGGGACATGACCTGTGATGAACCTGTGGTTGATGGTGGGGTGAACTGAGTGCATGTGTGGTATGGAAGCTTCTTGCAGCTGACTCACAGATATACCTAGGACATTCCTCTTATGCTGCCTTGTGCGGGGACATAGGCAGCCTCTCATTACTTCATAAGTGTGCCTTGTGTGGTCTGCCAGTGATTGGCCAGACTACATCAATATTCCATACTACACAGACAACTAATGTGCTGCTAACTTGTATGTACAATTTCAAAGGTGTGTGCAGTTGACAGTTATATTTTATGTACTCTGTCTAGGGTACTTCCACCTGTGTACTGTGTGTATGTCTGGGCCCGCATTCATGGCACGTCCAACTTTTAGATGGTGGCAGATGTTAACATCTGAATAATGAGGATGGATGACTGCTGAATTGGGTCTTGCTGGGATGCATTGTGGTTGGCACTAAAGTTGTCAGAACGTGGCCCTGTCATCAACAGTACTGGCAATAGGCCACCGAGACACAACTTCCATGCGTACATGCTGAACGCTTCCACACAATATACAACACACAACAACCTAACACACAGAGCCCTGCATATTGTACACTTGCAATAATCTATCCTGTAAATTGTGCTAGGTCAGGTAATCTCTGCTCCACTGTTATTAAACCCACATGTACATGTTACTGCATTTCTACATAGGATTATGGGGGGGGGGGGGCACACCTGACAACTGTAAACATTTGCTATGACTGTACTGGTATTTCGGGTACTCTGTTGGCTTCCATTTTGTTTTGTATTCTGAACTATCATGCAGACTAGAGGCATATCAGTAGAGTACAGATCTTAGGTTTTATTGACCTACATTTCTGTTTCAGACTTCTTACCCTTGAGAACTAACATACAACTACCTGACCTGGTGTAGTCTGTCTGTGTAGGTCTGGGGGGGGGGCTGTTCTCCATTGCCATTAATTGGAGACCTTAGCACAGCCTTTCTTTATGGTTATCTACACATGTATTGCTGGCTGAGGCTGTTGTTGGGTATGTGAGCCTCACTGACATGCTTGTGTGTGTCCTATGGACACACATGTGGGTCACCACATGTACTGCAGTGGAAGTTTTCACCTTGTCTAGTACTGCCTACTTTGTTGACACCAGTATTTGTTATGGATTTCATGCTGCCCATATAGGTGTCCACTATCTGCTGCCATCCCATTAAGCCATCCTATTCTTTTGCATGCTCACATCCATACCATAGATGCAGCTAGCAGAACATACTATTCCATTCAGCAATTGATAGGAAGAGTGACATACCTTGTGGCTGTGCCAGTATTTAGGATGCTGCTGGAGGGCTGACTATGTTGGATGCACATAGTACACTCCCTATACATGGTAAAGCACAGATAGTGTCATGTTTGGCATCCCTTTTACTGTATGTGCGAGTCAGAGAGAGGTGTCATTCCCTGAGTTCCTACCATGTCACTGTATGTGCTATGCATTGCCTCTTTGCCAAAGTCTGGGTATACTGGGCACACCTCCTTCTGCCTACATGGGCAGGCTCAGGTTGTTCCGTCTCTGAGTCACTCTGTGCCTGTGCTGGCCTTGGCAATGGTGGTGGGGGTGGTCCTGCCCTGTGCTATTCCTGCTGCAGCTGTTTCCGCAGGATCATATTGTGTAGCATGGCACATACAATGAAAATTTGTGTACATGTAGCTGGAGAGTACTGTAAGGTTCCACCGGATATGTCCAGGCACTGGAACCGTGATTTGAGCTTCCCAAACACATGCTCAATTATGATTCTGGTTTGTACGTATGCCTCATTATGGAGTTCTTTTTTGGGTGTGTGTGCATCTTAAAAGAGTAGGTTCCTTTATTTAACCCAACTTAAAACATTATTTACATATTTACAAAAATGTACATATTTATAGGCACATATATATACAGATTTATTTTTCTTGCTCTTTTTCATTTTTCTTATAACATCCCCTTTGTTATTCTTCCATAACAGATCTTCAATCCTCCTTCCACCACCATACTGATTTTTCACAATATATCTGCCAAAATCCATTTCTCATTAAACAAAATATGATTCATTCTTTTATTCCAAATAACCTATATTACATAAAAATATATTATCTACCCTTTTCAGGGATTATTTCTTTATCTAAATTTTATTTTCTCTTCCTCCCCGCAAATTAAACATACTATTTCAGCTTTCTCTTAATATGGCATATTCCCCTTTGATGGTAAGTTGCTCGTTATCAGTCTCCATAGGAAATCCAGATACTGTCTCACCTAATCCATGAAACAGCAGAACTGCCATCTAAATCATCTAATTAATTTATTTTCAACAGATCACCATCTGCAAGCCCTCTTGATGCCAGTTATATTATCTGCACCACTTCAATGTATTGGTCTACTTCACTTTCCATTGAGACAGCTAAACACTGATCATTTGCATCATGCACCACATTGGAATCTTTATCTGCATTCTGATACTCTGTATTGAACAGATTTTTCTCTAAATTCTCATTTTCCACACCATATCTCTCCAGATCTTTTCTCTCCTCCTCTATACTGCTATTTCTGTTACATCTCTTCCTACGGTAGTGCCCCCACACCAATATAGCAGCTCCAAAGAGTAGTGTGCTTTATTCCACTCCACTCAAAAGAGTGCTTTATTATATGAACACTGTTTCACCTTTCTTTATTTGCACATTCATTACATTTATACTTTATATATCACAATAAAACACTTTACATGTTTACCTTCCTAAATACATTTAAAACCAATTTCATCACCTCATTCGTTCCACCATAACCATTTCTTTATATTACATATTACTTCCTCATCATCTTTCCTTTTCACATACATTGATTCTTCACATCTTCTTTTCCATAAACATCAAATAATAGTAAATAAAAGTTTATGCCATTTTTCATTTTTTTTCACTCCCAAACTTATATTTTCCATACAACACCATATCCATATCAATATTTTAAATACTTTCCAATCATAAAATATCAAACTCATATCAAAGATACCCAAAATCTTTTGAATAATGGCCAAAAACTTTTTTATTTTTTTACAATAAAAAAAAAACAATACTGCAGTGCCTCTTCAGTATTATAATTATTAACTTTCACAGTCAATTTTTCCAATAAAAAACACTACAAAAAATCACTTTAAAATGATTCAAATGTTTCCAGCATTTTCTTTATTGCTTTCTTGTGTTCATCCTCCATTTTTTTTCAAAGATCAATACAATAGTTCACTTTCATTATTTTTATGCCATTTTTCTTTCTCTCTCTACTTCATTCATATCAATTCTCCATGTTTTTATTTTACTTTCATATTCCTTATCTTCCAAATAATATGTTTATCTTTTCCTTTTCTTTTCTTCACCCATCCACATACATTTATAATTTTCAAATAAAACATTCCTACTATTTTCTTTTTTCAGACACTTTTTAACACCCAAACTACATTTCTGGATGTTATGAAAACAATTGGATTTATTAAATTCAACCTTACCTTTTCTTTTTCATTATAAACTGTCTCTCTTTTGACTGGATTTAACCTTGTTCCTCACAGAAAACCAAAAAGATACCCAACAATTCAGTTTCCATAAAGTTTGAAAACATGTCCACACTACTTAAATATGCCCGCTTTCTTAACATATATGTGTTTTACATAGATACCATTTTTTCTTAGGGACAACTGAAACTCCACCAATCTGTCAACTTTTGTATTTTTTTAGAAATTCTTTCTGTCATTCTGTTACTATTTATTTCCTTCCAAATTTAACCCCTAGAACATCAATTTCAGCTCATGTAAAATAAACTCCTGTTATTCTTACCCCATCTGCAAACTTCTAACTTTTTGACTTTTTTAACTGTAATCCTATTGTACCTAAAATTTGTTTAGTGCTATATATTCTCTCTTTCATCCATTATTTGTTTTTGGCTAATAAGGCCACATCATCTGCATAGGTTAACATTAATGGTAAGCTTAACCCTCTCTTATCTTCCTATCTGCCATTCTCTAACTTTAATCTACATGTTATACACACATGTATAACTGTATTTAATTTCCATCACAAATGGCCATATGCTCAATGGACAGCCTTGGTTTATCCCTCTTCCCTGACCTATCTTGTTTTCTATCCATCAATTCACCATCACAGACATACAAGAATTTTTATACACTGTCAATATGCTTCTTAGTTTTTTCCTCCTACCTTATATTCTTTTTTAATATCCAGCATTTTCCCATGATCGATACTATCAAATGCATTAGCCACATGACATAGTGTTAATTGACCTTTTCCTTCCCCCTTATCTATACACTCAACCACTTCTTTAACCAACACTGACATTTCATTTAGACCCATTCATGACACCCATCATTCTTTTCTTAATAATCTTCATAAATATTTTATAGTCAGTATTTCCCAATGTAATTGGTCTCCAGTTTATTTCTTCTTGTTCCCCTTATTCTGTATACATTTTATAACCCCCTTACAAATCTCTTCTTCTTTTATAACTTCCTACATCCATTCATTCAATAGTTTCAGAAAAAACATCCTTTTCATCATCTGACACTTCTTTATAAAAACTATACCGTAATACATCTGGACTTGGTACAGATACTACTTTTCCTTCCTTTGTACCAGTTACGGTTTAGTTTTTTTTATTTTTTGTCTAAGTGGTTACTTACTGTGGGAACACCTTCATAGTTCTAGTGAGTCAATGAAATGTGGCTTCAATACTGTGAGAGCCGATGAAGTCAGATTTGATATTTTGAGATTTTGACAAAATAAGTTAGATCCCTCTATACATATAGCATTCCCATCTGGTCATGTTACCAATTCTAGATTCTATAATCTTAACTTATTTACTTCATCCAAAATTTTTCTACTTGCTTCATATTCTTCTAACATTTCATATAGTAATACATACTGTATTTTATCAAATGATTTGCTAATGTCTCTTATTAACATTTTAGCTTCTGCTTTTCCTGTTACCACATCTTTTACTATTTCTCTTATAATCATTCTGAGTTCTTGACCTCCCATTTCTTTCACTCTGAAAATTGTTTCATTCAATAACTTATTTACTTTGTCCTCTCTTCTATTTTGTATTATTTTCATGAATATGTTATAATTTACACTGTTTAACACAATAGGTTTCCAATTCTTTATATCTGCTCTGTCCTCCTTCATCCACATGATCTACATTGGACCTCTACATATTTTTTCATCTTGTATACATTTTTATAACCATTCATTGAAACCTCCAACAGATATATTTTTTTGCCATTTATTCATATTCTTATGCATGAAATATTCAACTCCATCTATTACTGTAGCAGCTTCTACATTTGATATTTTTTAAAACTTTTTTCACTTTTGTCATAGCAATTCTTTTTTTAATTTATTCATTATCTTCTTTAACTGTTTTTTATTTTCATTTTAAGCAAATGTTTTCATAATAAAATGTCTTATTACTTGCATTATTTCTTTTTGTGTCTTCACTATATTTCTTTCCTCATTTCTTAACTCTCTTATTATTCTAGTATTTTCTTTTACCATTATACTTAAGTAAGGCTGTACTTCCTCTTTCTTCCCTTGGAAAATGTATTTGTTTAAACAACATCCTCTTAATCTTTTCTTGGCTCATTTCATATATTTTTCTTTCTCTATAAACCCCTCTCTGTTACTTATTATATCTCTAAAGATTTGATTACTCTTAACCTTATATTTAGAACTAGTTTGTTTTCTTTTTGTCATTTGCCATTCCAAAACCTCTTTTTTATATTTTTCTTTTAAAGCTATCTACCAACTTGTCCGATTTTTGTAGAAACTTTTCATATTCATATGATCTAACTATAATTGCACAACTCTTTTTCTTATATCCCATTTAATTCTGCTTTATTTATTCCTTTAATACATCTTTCAATTTTTATATATCCTTCCTTATACTGAACTTCTACCCAAACTGCTACATGATCTGAAAAAAATTAATTTTTATTTAATTATGTAATACTTTTAGACTCTCTGATGATATAAAATAGTCAATTTTTCTCCTCAAATTACCACTTTCACATGTCCAATGTTTATTGTTCCATAAATATATTTTACTGCTTTTAATTATTTCCAAAACAACATTAACATCTGCTCCTTCTTTACTTCTATGACTTAAATCACAGTTTAAATCTTCCACTAATATAATTTGTATAGAATTTTCTTAAACATAATTTCCATTTGTTTTTGTATAATGTATGCATATACTGCAGAATTCTGTATACTTGTTTTTTCCATTTTATTAACACTCTTCCTAATATTACTAATGTAAAATCTAAAATTTCAGTAGCTTCTTTGCTTAGAATTATTATTCCTGAACATTTTTCTTCTCCTATATTTCATTTTATTCCCATAATGCATTTACTTGTATTCTCTACTATTCTGTAAAATTCTTATATCTATTAGTATTATCATATCCCTATCCGATAATCTACACCATTATAGTATTCCTAATCTCATTTTTACATTCTTGATACTGTTCACATTTATAGATAAAATGTTCATTTTTTAATGAGCATTTTGTTATTCTTCATCCTTTTCTTGTTTTCTCCTATTCCTAAATTTTTAAATACTTATTTTCTAATAGAACTTCTTTTGCTTTTAATTCCCACCCATTTCTCTTCTCCCGCTTCACTTGAATTGGTTATCTCTTCTCCTTTTTCTATTTCTTCCCTTGTATTTTAATTCCACCATTATAGCTTTCTCATTTTCTTTTTGTAACATTTCTATGCTATCTTATATCCCTGCCTCAATTACTATAACTTCCTTCCTTTCTTGTGCATTCTTTTCTTTTCTTTTCCCTCACAATCCAACCATGAATGTCATATGTTTTAACATTTAATACCTTTTAGTTCACATTTCTTGCCTTATGACCAACTTTACTAGAAATAAAACATCTCCTTTTATCACAATTACTAATTAAATGGTCATTTTGGCCATAGAAAAAAATGTCTTCGGTTCTCCACAGTATCTCACTAACCCCCTGTCCCCCTATACATTAATTATACCAGGCACATGTATTATTTTTCTTATTTTGCATTTGCAATACAACTCCACATTCCCATCCCCCAATCCATATACCTCTGTTATCATAAATCTTTGTAATGTCTATAACTTCTGTACACACAGTCTCTTAAAGTGACTGTTTCAACTTTTATATGAAATTGTATATACATTTGCTTCTCTTTTAAATGCTTGTATCATAAATAAGTTCCAAGGATTTTCATATTTTTTTCATATTGCTGTAAGCATTTTCCATATACTGTGCTTCTTCGAAAAAATGTGACAAAAAGAGTCTTTATTAATATAAATAAATGCACTTGCCTCTCTGTGGTCAATACCCAGTGGTAAAATGACACTGTCCCATATTTCATACCTGTCAAGTTCTTTTTCTGACTTAGTACTTATCTTTACTTGCTTCTTCTCACTTTCATTTGCTTTTCATCTTTTCTTTCACCTTCTCTTACAGTTTGCGCATACGTTTTCTTTTTTTTTTCTGTCCTCATTTTTTGTACTTCCTCCTCTTGTATTCTTTTCATTATTTCACGCCGTGATACTGCCTTCTCACTTTCAGGTTCACGCTGCTCAATTAGTTCTTTTAAATATACATCCCGTGACCCCCTCCCCAGATTGGAGGATTGTAACTTATTCTTGTGTTGCTGGTTCTGTTGCAAACAGATTTTGCTAAAATAATTCCTCCAAATCCATAATGTTTATTTCAGCTGCTTGTTGTGCCCTTAAATAGGCTCTCCTGATTTTTCTTTCATCCTCTCTCCATTCTCTATGCTATGCTTAACACCCAATTCATCTTTTGAAACATTTGACTGCCCTGCTGTTTGACTAACAGCTACACTCATTTCCAATACCTACAAAACTCCCAATATATCCTTCATGTTTGACTTTCAGCTTCCTTCTTCTGTAAACCACCTACATGCCAGGAATGGAAGACAGGAAATGTAGCATTGAAATGCATCCCTGTACACCAAATAGTAGAAGTTCTTTATTTACATAATCCATAAGTATTTACACAATCAAATAGTTATTTATATTTCTACTTATTTACATTATATACATATTTTCAACTATTTATAATCTCTCTCGCTCTCTCTCTCCATATATATATATATATATATATATATATATATATATATATATATATATATATATATATATATATATATATATATATATATATATACACATTATTTATAAATCAGATATTCCTTTTTCATTTTACTTCATCATATAGAATGCATACTTGTTACTTTTTTGACATTCACTCCAGTTTCTACAACCAAAACTTTATCTTTTTCAATATCATTGCTAAGTTCCATTTTTTGTTGAACATGATTTCCTTAATCCTCTAATTCCAGATCAACCATAATATAGCAAACACTTTTATAGAGCTTTTCAACCTCTTTTGTACATGTATGTCTACAATAACCAAATACAATCATGTCCTTATTTAAATTGCTTACATCTTTAAAGTCACTTACATATTTTCTATCTATAATCTTTTCCCATAACATTTTTACTCATTTATGTTGTATAAAAACGTGTTCACAAGTTTCAGATTCACCACAGTATAGACATACTCTATATTTTATACTTTTATATGGCATATTTGCCTTCACTGGCAGTTTTTGTAAAGACAACCTCCATAAAAAATCCTGGTCTTCTAAACATCATTTACATATTTTTATTCCTGCAGCAATATCATTCCTTTTCTCATTGTTTATTTCCTTCTAAGTATATATTATGTGATATTTCTCCATAATGTTATCATAACATTTTTTTCTATTATGTTCAATGTCTTTCACATTAATTTTCCACAAAATAATCTTATTGTGATCATTTTCAATTTCTGCATTATAACGTCTTTTTTTTAGAACTAAAAAAGTCAACCATTCCATTTTATATTTCTCACTTAGTATTTTCATTATTAAAGTAGCCTCATTACCTTTTAAATGCTTCATTACTGTATATACATTTAAGGATGACATATACACTATAGGGTTTTATTAACCCTAAACCTCCTTTTTTGTTTTTCACATATAGCACTTCTATTTTCACAGGGTTTTACCTTGATCCCCAGATAAAGGAAATATTATATTGTATACATATTTCTCTAAACTTAAAGGAATGTTCAAGACACTGGTTAAATGAGTAATCTTTGTGAACAGTACTGAATTTATTAAGTATGCTTTCTTCTTAAAGGAAAGCCTAAAATACTTCCAAAACACATATATTTGTTTTATTTCCTCTACTTTCTCTTTCCATACAGAATTTATAATGTCTTGTTTCCCAAGGTTTATTCCAAGGATGTTAATTTTTCCTTATTAAATTCAACTACCCCAGTCTTTCCCTCAAAACCTAAGCCTTGACGTTTATCTTTATTTAATACTAACCCAAATACCTTATTTTTTTGTATTTGTTTTATTACTATATTCATGCTAACTTCATTTTTTGTTGTAATGATAATGTCATCTGCATAATTTAGCAATATAGGCATTTTTATCCCTTCCTTAGAAATATAACAATTAGCATTCATCTCCTTGTTCATATACATAGATTTTACATTCATTACTAATATGAATAATATACCACTCAATGGGCATCCTTGCATAATACCTTTCTACCTATGCATCTTCATTTAACTATCCATTTATCATAATTTTCACTATATTATATTTGTATGCTGACATACCCACACTTTTAATCCTCTGACTTATATTATACATATCAAACATATCCCATAATACTGAGTAATGTGTCAAATCAAATGCTTTACTTAAGTCTCCTACCATTACTTTTGCCTTAGCATTTCTAACTACTATATCGTGTACTAATTCCCTAAATATTAATAAGTCTTGAACTTTTTTACCTTTCATATCTAACACATAGTCATTTGAACATTATTTAGGTTTCTTTCCATCCTTTTGGGTAATACTCTGTATTATTTAATATAGTTGGTCTCCAATTTTGAATTTCTTCCTTCTCACATTTCTTCTATATAAATCTGTTGATACCTCCACATAACTCATTATTCATAAATCCTTTCTCTAACCATTCAATTAATAAGTTTATAAACCCTTTTTTGCTCTATAGTCAGATTTTTGTACATGTTATATTCTATTCTGTCTCGTCCTGCAGCTGAATCTAAGTTTATTTATTTTACCTGTTTTAGTTCTGCTTCTATTTCTTTTTCTAAATCATCATTTTCCATGTCAGAAAATGTGTGTACCTTCCATTCCTTGCATGTCTTACTTCTCTTCTCTTTAAATACTGTCCTAATATATTCTTTTACTATCTTCATAATCTCCTCTTGTGTGCTACCTTTCTTATCTGATGAAGCTTTCATTTCCTCATTACACTATTATTCTATTTAAATATTTTACTTAAATATGGTGTCATTTCTTTTTTCCTTTCAAAAATGTATTTGTTTATAAATAAATGCTCTATTTTTTCTTATTAATTTCATATATTTTCTGTTCCTTACTAAACAAGTAAAAAAGAGGTCAATCGAGCTGTAGGTTTAAAAAATGAAACGGAGTTTATTTAAAACAAATTAAACAGAAGCTTCTTCAGCATATCGGCTCAAAGTGTATTTTAAACAGAAAATTGATGTCATCCAAATTACTTGAATTAAAACTTTTAAAATGTATTTAACATGCCACAGTATAACTTTAAAAGCAAACATTAATGTGTGCACTCAAATATGTATAGGTCAAACAACCACAACCAATCTTATAAACCAGTTGGAAATTTTAACCAACAAAGTGTAGCCATTACTACCCACTTGTATTAAGTGGATGAAGACACAAATGCTTGAGGAAGCAAATTTAAAATTTGCCTTATGATAACAAATACAAACATACTAAGAATAAGTTTATACAAAATAACATCACCTTGGATAAGGAAGGAGAATAGAGAATGCATATTTTGTCACTAAAAGGTACAATAGACAAACTGCAAACAAAACGCCCAACAAAGGGACTAATTAACTTGTGCAAATATTGTTAACCAACCTCATGAAATTAAGCTGTTAACCACAGTTACCTAAGGTAAGATCTATACTTTAAAATAGAAGCAATATTACAATTAACTCATGGGTCTCTAGTGACATCACATTTTACATTATCAATCCCCATGAATTTAAAACTATGACAGTTGTTCACAATGTGTTTAGAGAGTCTTACCAACATAAAAGCGTGACAACATTCACAGAAGGCCACATACACAATGGACTTCGTGTTACAGTTGATCCTATGGTTACAATAGAAAAGGAGTTACCTACCACCATTTACAACACCCACAAGTGTATGACCCTTATTTCTCACCAAAGATCAGTTGAGTGATCTTTAAGATTGTACCCTCTCTTAAATGTGAAACTTGGGGTGATACCCAACCTATCATGCAGCCCGGAATTGGTGATAAAGTACCAGTTCTTACGAATGATTGAACATATTGGACCTGACTGTACATTGAATGGGGAAATAAAACCAATGTTGAAGTTGGACCTGCTACCAACATTTGAAACATCCACATTGTAAACAATAGACATATTCGAACTCCTTGACTGGTTCAAGGGAGAACCACAGTTTACATCTGAATGTGACTGCTGGTTAAATGGTAACAGTGGCAGATAAGTGCCATTCAACTATTAAATCAGTAACCAAGCTCTCAGGATATCCACGATTTAAAAACATATCAAGTAAGAGTGAGCATACTTTGTCAAATGCATCTTCGGTGCTGCACCAACCCTGTCAAGTTGTTGACAATAGAGGTCTCCATGGATGACAACTTGTAAAATGCAAAAGAATTGCAATAAGTTGCCTTCCTGAAAATTGATGAACAAAATCTATTATTGCTAGTATCTTTAGTCAATTTAACATCTAGGTAATCGATCTCAGAAGTTGAGAAATGATGGGTAAATCTCAAAAATCTGTAGAAGAGTTCAAATATGCTAGCAGCTCCAAGGCATCGGACTCCCAAAAAGAGTGTATATCTTGACACGGTTGAATGGTTGAATAGAAACTTGTTCTCCCAGTAGGCAACAAACATGTTAGCAACACTGCTGCCACATGGGCTTCTTTTGGAGGTAATAGTGGCCGTCAAAGATGAAAAAATTAGATGACAAGACTATATCCGTAACTAAATAAATGTCATTGTCACCTGAGCTTGAGGTCAATCCATTCAACAGCTTCTAATAGATGTATAAAGATCAACCACATCTATGGTCAAAAATTGAGGCTGCTGTCGAATTGAACCTCATTAATCTCAGAAAGGACCATGAGTCCTTACAAATCTGGGGATGGTTTTCAGATATTTGCTGATAATACTGTCAATAAGACGGCGATTGGATGTGTGATGGAACATCTACCATCTACATTCTCATAATTCTTCTCAATACACTCAATCATATCATTACTTCTTATAATTCCTCTTTTCCCTATATATTGTCTCTCCTTCCCATGCCATATAACATTTGTTTTATACTTTAGTTTAAAATGTAACCACCATTTTGACCCATTTTTGTAAAATTCTCTCATTTCTATATGATCTTGCCATAATCTCATGACATTTTTCCGCCTCTGTCACCCCATTTTACACCATTTATTCTATTTATGCACTTCCCTATTTTTATATAATCATTTCTTTTTACCATAATGCATATTGCCTTATCATCTGAAAACCCTGTCATTAATACTCCTTGTGCAACTGCTACAAAACTTTCTGTTAATAAAAAATAATCTATTTCTGCTCTTTTCTTGCCTTTTTTTATATGTCCAAGTCTCTAAATTCCATATTTTTAACTGTCCATATTTTATAATGTCATTTACTACTTTAACCTCATAAACCCTTTTGTTAGGTTGTCTTAAATTACAATTAAAGTCCCCTACTAAAATTATCTTCATATCAGCTACTACATATTGTATTATCTTTCAAAGCATCTTTTCCTTCTCCTTTTTTATAACGTAAGCATTTGATGTAATAATACTCATAACATATTCTGTCCATCTTACATCAATAACAGTAATTCTACCTGCTATAACAAATGTAACATCTAACACTTTAATTGTATCTTTATATAATACAAGTATTCCTGAACAGGTTTTCCTGAAATTCCATATTGCATCCCCCCCCCACACTTCCATTTGATATATTTCTGTTTTTGACAAACATTCTAATAACATCATTATCTAACTTTTTGCACCACTACAAACCCCCTGCCCTTCTTTCCTACTTTTTAAAACTATTCACATTTATTGACAAAACTTTGCACATAACTCCACTTTAAATAATAATATGTATTCATCTTTTCTCTTTCTTTTTTCTCTTTTTTGCATCTTCTATATTTTCCTTTTCCTTTGTCTCAACTTTTTACAAATTAATTTATTTTTTGTCTAACTATATTTAATTTGCTATCATCATTTTAACTTAAACCTGACTCTTCTTCTTCAACATTTACTGTATTTAAATAATCTTTCACTTGATTTTTGAGTTACTTGTTCCATATCAGTATTACTACTAAATGTTCCCCCATTCTCTTCTATTCTATATACTTTTCTATAGTTTTATCCTTATTACCTTGTTCTATTACATTATCTGTTATATCTTACACTACTTTATTTTCTTGTTCTTCATACCCCCTCCCCCAATTTCCCACTCTTTTATTTTTATAACATTTAGGTTTACAGTCTTTTGCATCATGTCCTGAACCCCCACATAAAACATTTTCTTTTTCACATTTGTTAATTAAATGATCCATTTTCCACACAAAAAGCATGTATTTGGCTGTCCCCAATATCTCATCAAATCTCTATCTCCTTCAATATCAAGAACACTTAGAAAGTGTATAATACATTTTTCAATTTCAAAATCACATTGCAATCCCATGCCCCAGTCCATAAACCTCTATTATCATATACTTTCGAAAAATTCAGCACATTATTGCATAGATTTAATAAGTGATTTTTTAAAATCTTTTTTCAACTTCAGTTTGGAACTGAACATTATTTTCTTTCTCAGTGTGCTGCAACATTCATTTTAATTTTTTTTTTTTTTTTTTTTTTTTTTTTTTGTTTTTTTTTTTTTTTTTTTTTTTTTTTTTTTTTTATTTTTTTTTTTTTTTTTTTTTTTATATTTTGTTTCTTGTTTCTTTTTTTTTTTTGTATTTTTGTTTTTTTCTGTTTTTTTTTTTTATTTATTTTTTTTTTTTTTTTTTTTTAAAAAAAATTAAAAAACAAAAAGAAAAAAAAAAAAAAAAAAAAAAAAAAAAAAAAAAAAAAAAAAAAAAAAAAAAAAAAAAAAAAAAAAAAAAAAAAAAAAAAAAAAAAAAAAAAAAAAAAAAAAAAAAATCTCTGCTGTTTACCAAACATCAATCTTTATTTTATTGTATAATTATTCTATAGCTTCCGTTTCCAAGCATTAGCTGGATGGGAAGCCCATGGACCACATCACCAGAACAACCAACCAAGAAATACCACAGTGCCTTACAAATGAGTGTAACCTATTCCCATAGTATATTCTGTTTCTAAGATTACTCTTGATAACTTGGGAACAACTATATGAAAATTGATACCATTCTAATATAAATATTGGACCTGACTGTACATTGAATGGGGAAATAAAACCAATGTTGAAGTTGGACCTGCTACCAACATTTGAAACATCCACATTGTAAACAATAGACCTATTCGAACTCCTTGACTGGTTCAAGGGAGAACCACAGTTTACATCTGAATGTGACTGCTGGTTAAGTGGTAACAGTGGCAGATAAGTGCCATTCAACCGTTTGGTACATACTTCCCCTATTAAATCAGTAACCAAGCTCTCAGGATATCCACGATTTAAAAACATATCAAGTAAGAGTGAGCATTCTTTGTCAAATGCATCTTCGGTGCTGCACATACGAGCAACCCTGTCAAGTTGCCCCTTGACAATAGAACGCTTCTGTCTCCATGGATGACAACTTGTAAAATGCAAAAAAGAATTGCAATAAGTTGCCTTCCTGAAAATTGACGAACAAAATCTATTATTGCTAGTGTCTTTAGTCAATTTAACATCAAGATAATCGATCTCAGAAGTTGAGAAATGATGGGTAAATCTCAAAAAATCTGTAGAAGAGTTCAAATATGCTAGCAGCTCCAAGGCATCGGACTCACTCCCTTTGAATAACACGAACACATCGTCCAAAAAAAGAGTGTATATCTTGACACAATCCACAAAGGTTGAATGGTTGAATAGAAACTTGTTCTCCCAGTAGGCAACAAACATGTTAGCAACACTGCTGCCACATGGGGAACCCAATGCTATACCCTTCTTTTGGAGGTAATAGTGGCCGTCAAAGATGAAAAAATTAGATGACAAGACTATATCCAGCAAGACAGTAACTAAATAAATGTCATTGTCAGACGCACCACATTCCCTGAGCTTGAGGTCAATCCATTCAACAGCTTCTACATGTGGGATAGATGTATAAAGATCAACCACATCTATGGTCAAGAAATTGAGGCTGCTGTCGAATTGAACCTCATTAATCAAGCTCAGAAAGGACCATGAGTCCTTACAAATCTGGGGGATGGTTTTCAGATATTTGCTGATAATACTGTCAATAAGACGAGCGATTGGATGTGTGATGGAACATCTACCATCTACTAAAGCACGCATAGGTGGATCAGTGAGGCTTTTGTGAATTTTAGGGATCCCAAACATGACTGGTACCCTGGGGTAGGAGATGTTAATAAAATTGTACATGTCAATATTAATCCTACCCTCAAGGTACAGGTCCCTAAAATACCCTCTAATTCTGTTGTAGGTACCCGTTAATTCATTTAACGAAGAAACTTCATACGCTGGTGAATCTATTACCTTCAACATGCGTGTAGCATATTCCATCCTATCAAAAATAACCAATCCCCCACCCTTATCTGGTTTGGTAACTCTCACTGCCGAGCTACAGATTTTATTCAAAGCTAAAAGTTGTTCAGAAGTGATATTTCTACTACTACCATCATTTCTAGATGTAGAGTATAAATGCCTGAGATCCAATTCACATGCTTTCTCAAACGTGAATAAACTGGGATGTAAGGGGGGATTAAACGAGCTAGTTAACTTAAGACTAGGTGCATCACCAACAAGGACATTGTTGAAAAAAACATTCAGGTTTAACTTACGCACAAAAAGTTTCAAATCCACCAATGTCTTGCCTAGTCTAAATTTATAATCAGGAACAAAATTAAGGCCATTTGCCAATAATTCTATGCATGCTAATTATAAACCTGTTATTCTAGCAACTTTCTGAGTAAATATGGATACTTAAAATCTGACACTGACTTTGTGAAGAAGAAAGAAATAAATAGTTGTAAACAGAAACTATGCAAGTCTTTTAATACATCTTTACATTTATGTATATTCTTTAAAATAATGATAATAATATATTTCAGACTTTTTAACTTGTCATATTTTAGTAAATCTATAGCTATATGTGCATGGTTTGCATTTATGACAACATAGTTGTCCAGCTATATATATTTAAATCTCTTTTACCATGTCTACATATTTTAAGTACATTTAAGATTTAAAGAGTCATATATTTTCTTGCCATTCATTATGTGTATGTTTTGTGACCTGATAAAATACTGACTGGTGACTGTGTAACTTGGTAGTCAGTGAATCACAGTAAAGTTTTTGGTATTATTCTCTGTGTAGTAACAGTTAATTTAGGCTGTGATTCAGAAATATGTGTCATTAAAAGACAGTTTACATTTTTTTCTTTCCTCCCCAAAATATCAAAGCAGAGACACAATTTGATTTGTTTTGGCCAGCTTTGCTTAATGTGATACATGTTTCTGGTTCAGAGACCAGTGAAGCAACACTATGGTAAGAAAGCTACTATCTGCAGTGATACATGGGCCACACCAATGATAGCTGCATGCAAATGTGACAGTTCAGGGGAATGGCTAATGCTAATTAGCAACATGCACTTCCCTGTAACTTTTTACTGCGATCAAAATAGCAAAGCAAAATTCAAATTGCGTCTCTAGTTTGCTATTTTGGGGAGCCAAGAATAAATGTAAACTGACTTTTAATGACACATACAAATTCTGTCTTATGGCAGGATCAGGGCTGTTAGCCCCATAAGAGATAAATACTTTAAAGTTGTATGAGTCACAGTATATTGCCAATGAACTATTGCACACTTCTGCATTGCCCACATATTACTGGTAGCAATATCCTCTCTAGATTCTATGGTTAGTCTTATAATGTGCATGGTTTTATTTGCACTTGTCTTCTTGCCTTAATGGCCTGGGCTAGTAGATTCAGTTGCTGATGTATAAACAAACCATCATAGCATCATCTACTAGCGCAGATTAGTGGACAATGAGTTAAAAGTATTTAAAAGTATTTTCTATCAGGTGTACAGAAGTGGAGGTACATTATAACACTATCCCCTGGATTCACTATCCTTCCATGCAGGACTAGCTTAGTCCTGCATGGAAGCAGCCATTTAGGAGCAGGACGGCGGCGCGCCATGCATATCAATGAAGGCTCACTGCCTGAGCTCCTAAACGGACATGGAGCATGTATAAGTGCAGGGGGCGTGTCTGAGAGCAGAGCTCTTAGAATATACATGCCCCTGCAATGAAAAACAGCAGTGTATGAATAAGAATGAGCGAGACTACTCATAGGTGTTCGCATACCCCCAGCAACATCCCCCCAAGTTTACAAGAGCAATAGTTAAAACATTAAATATAAAGAAGTGTTGTTTTTTATAAAACAGATTAAATTTAACCATAGTTGCATGGGTTCGCCCATCACTTAGCTACGGTTAATGCAGATTAAATGGCACAAGAGGATAAAAAGCAAGATATATGCAAATGAAACAATACAGCAATAGTGTAATGAGTAGAGCATTTGCCTTATGAGCAGTCATTCCCGGTTCGAGTCTCATTCCAGTACAATCTATTATCCATGTCAAATCACTTTATGATCAATTTATTTTGTTGCATAGCCTATGAAATAACATATATTTGTGAACTGGGGCATTGCATTAAATGCAGATGTGAGGTGTCATTGTCATAATGTTGTAAAGTCCACAGATAATCACAAGTGCCCCATACAGTATATGTACACAGGAATCAGGGGTCCAAATGGAAGTTAAAATGTGTAATGAATGATAAATCCATACAGTTTCCAAATCCACCACCTTACCAAGAAGCATTAGACATTACTGTCTAAATTAGTGTGGTGGTAAGACGGAGTAAGCAGTAGTAAGCAAGAGTAAGCATATTTAAGCAGTAGTAAGTGGTAGTAAGCATATTTAAGCAGTAGCAAGCGAGTTTAAGTCCGTTTGTGCAGCGGTAAGCAATACACACACAGGTTAAGCAATATTGAAACTAGCTTTGTGCAAGCATATTTAACCAGAGTTTAGCATTGCTTACCTTCGCGCAAACCCACGCAAACCTGCTTACAATTGCTTAAAAGTACCTTAATCACTCTGTATGCATCAGCCACTGTTCTGGCCAGAAAAAAAAATAAACAACCTTTGCAGGTCTAGTATTGGGTCTATGTCAAATCTTTGAACGCTGGAAATGTCAAACATCATATGGCTAAGACCATATGATTGACATTTCAAGTGTTCGAAGTTTGACTTTTAATGGCGCCGTACGGTGCAGAATGGGAGAATTTCCCTTTTCTGCACTGACGTTCAGTCTCGGAGTTGGTATATTTAAGTAGGGGGGGTGGGGGTGCAGGGAGGCTTGCCCCCCTGCTTGCACTGTTAAGGTGTGTATTCCTTTTTCTTTTTTTTTAATTATATATTAGAACTTCTGAATGTTGAACATATGGTCTCAACCATATGGTAATTGACATTTTGGACATTATAATATATAATATAGACCCTTGAAACCAGGACCCTGTACACTATAGTCACAGTAGTTAACCACTATGCCATCACAGCAGTACATAAGATTGAGGTATCACCAAACAGATCCTCACTATAGGAAATACAAATTGAACATAAAACTGTATATAGATTCCTTTTACATTTTCAGTTTGTATTTCCTATGAAAGTAATTAGCCAAGTATGTCCCATCAACACTCCCAAGTTGTCAAGCTGTGACCAGAGTGTGTACAGTAACAAAGTGAGATGTATGTGCATAATATTAATGTGGAAACTGGTAATTTCTGTGGCAACATGCAGGTAGTGCTAACAAACATTGCTCCCACAGGTCTGTCAGATACAAACACTGTACCTATAAATAAAAGATTGATATCCTGTATTGGTACTGTTTACTCTGGTATTGTATGGCATTGTTACTATTGCAGTTGCTCAGAATAATAAGGTATTACTCATCACTGTCACCCACACTGTACTACATAATACAACTGTCTAGAAAATCCTGTATAAGAGTGTTGTAATTACAAGGTCAGAATGTAAAACCACAGGAGAATTATAGACATAAATCAAACAAGAGATACACAGCAATATCTGTATAGCACACTCAACTGTGATGGACAGTGTTTATTGTTAGCAGACACAGCCATGGTTCAAATCCTGGGAGTGGTAGAAGCTGTATGCAGAATCATACCCCACAAGTGTACAGAAATGTCTAGAATGTCCAGTTATTCAGCCCATATCTGCTGACTGTTACCCCGCCCTCTGCCATATCAGTGTGCTACTTTCTGACATGTAGGCAGCATTTCATGTCATACACTGTCAGATCTGTAAATATTTGGAAAATGTCATATAAAACAAACCTGTCATTGTAGAAGTCACTAAAGGTTTAAGAGAGCAATAGTCAAAATATGTCCCGGTTCACCTTCATGTGGTGAAGACATGCCCAGAGTGTCTGCAAAAAGAGATGGACAGATATGTGCATAACATCAACCTGGAATCTGAGAGTATGTGTATAAACAGGTAGTGTTAACAAACAATACCTCCACAGGTATACCAGGTAAGAGGTGTATACTGCAGGTAAAACTCAGTTCATGTATATAGTTGTCGACAGCTATACCACTGTCCAAACTAAGACAATAGGGTAGTGTACTAATACCTGTAAGGTACAGATCACAGCACTGACTAGGAAAGTAATGCAAACTACAGGAATATACTAGCTGTTAATTGACATCTGCCCCCCCCCACCATGTTTGCAACAATAAACTAAATACACAATTCAATCGGTATCTGCTGAATTAGCTCTACTGTTGGGACATATGCCTTATTGTTTGATAAGTATTTAAATTTGCTTCTATGCATGTGCCATGTTGAAATACTCCCACATTGGTGGCATGCTGCTGTCAGTGAACCTGCATGCTGTTGTAATGACCACTGTGGTCCCATATATGCATGTGTTATGTTTGCTATGCAACTGTTCCATATATGGTGCTTGGGTTAATGTGAATATCTACGCATGCTGTTATACCTAATCCTGGAATGTGTTGACTATTGCTAACCCACATATGTTGATAACGTTTAAACACCATAGCATGTTTGGGAAGGCTGGTCCCGGCAAACCCACTTGTCCCACCTCAGCTGGCCGTGGCAATGGGCACCAACACATCTGAGGCCCAACCTGGGACCTCCTCATCTGTTGGTACTGCACCCCCTTAGGGTGGAATAGCCTCAGGGGATGGGGCTCACCCTCCCCAGGAGTGGGCGCAGACAGGAACCTGTCACCGGGTCCGGTTTGTGGTGCGTAGTGAGCTCCGCAGGGTGGTCGGAGATCTGCTACGCCAGCTTCAGGGCTGTGTGTTGCAACTAGAGGGTCAGCCTGGCCCTTCTACTCAGCCCCCAGCACAGCCACCTTCAGGGCTGTGAAGGTGCAGTAATGGGTGGGGACCTCAGTCCCACTGTTTCCACTAGGGGGCTCATGGGCTTCCGATTTCCAAACACCCCTCCCCATCAAGGTGTTTACTCCCCACATGTGTCATATACTTCTCTTGTATGCATCTTGTTTGTCTTGTTTGTCTTGTCTGTTAACCTACCCAACCTACCTCCCCAAATATACCTACTATCCCTTCCCAACATCTTACTCTCACCTGAAAAAAAGGGCAATCTGCTCCCAAAAAAAAAAAAATCTCACCCCATAAATAGCTGTCCATTTCTCACGTGTCCACTGAACACATGTAATCTGGTCTAAATGGCGTATTACTGTTGTCCTCACCCCTCTCTCAGGGGTATGAATGTCCAAATCTATCTCCAAATTCAGTGTATATGCACAGCTGTTGCTCTAAAAGAAATGGGCAGCTATGGACCTTCCCTACACCCTTCCTGCACATCCCTATTTTCCCTACTGTCTGTCCCCCTTTGTGCCCCTTTTGCACCACTTTCCTATCAACCCTTTTCAATTTCTTTTAAAGAAATTAGTGCTGGGTAAGCAGGAGTAAGCACTTTTAAGCAGAAGTAAGCGGGTTTAAGCTTGTTTCGTAGGGGCAAGCAACGTCTACACAGGTTAAGCAACTGAGAACCTAAATCAGTATAAGAAACTGTAACCATAAGTTAGCATTGCTTACCTCTGCCCAAACCCATGCAAACGCGCTTACAACTGCTTAAAAGTGCCTTAATCACTCTGTATCCAACGGCCCTTGTTCTGCACAGCAACAAAATAACCAGCCTTTGTAAGGCTCAAACCCAGGACCCTGCACATCACAGCAAAAGTTATTTAACACTAAGCCATGTCGGATATACATAGCTGTAATGTTTTCACAAACATATCATCCAGCAGAGTCATTCAATAGTACAGGAAATGTATTTAAAAATGTAGATGTATATATTTTTTATGTATTTATTTATTTTACATGTGATAACTGTGTTAGTCTGACTGAGCTTTTGGCTCATTTTCAGCAGAGACCCGGGGAGAAAAGCTTCTCAGCGAATAAAATGTAACAAATTCCCATTACAGTTAGCAAAAAAGTTACTATCAGGTTACAATAGCACGTGTGTGTGTGTGTGTGTGTGTGTGTGTGTGTGTGTGTGTGTGTGTGTGTGTGTGTGTGTGTGTGTGTGTGTGTGTGTGTATATATTTCTATATATATATATATATATATATATATATATATATATATATATATATATATATATATACACACACACACACACACACACACACACACACATATATTATATATATATATATATATATATATATATACATACATCTATAGATATATATGTCTACATATATATGTCTATATATATATATATATATATATATATATATATATATATATATATATATATATATAGCAATATATATGTATATATATGTATATATGTAAGCATATATTTATATCTATATATGTATATACAGATATATAGCCATAGATATAAAAGAGAACATAACAAAAACATTTATGACTACAGGCACCATTAATGGGGGTAAGGGGTCCCAAGCTACAAACGTCTTGTATGTATTGATATTACCCCCCCACAGCCAAAAAGGTCTGCCCTACAGTACAATACCAACTGTTGCAAGTGCCATAACCAGGACCCGACACAACATGGGCACAAGATGTTAACAGTAATCCATCCTACCTGTATGATGTCAGGCTGGTATCAATAACATATGCATTACAGTTTGACTACCATAGGGTATGTACAACGTGGAAGTAATAAACATTCCTAAGATACATATACACACACACATATATGCAGATACATATATATATATATATATATATATATATATATATATATATATATATATTTATTTATTTATACACACACACATACGCACACACACACACACACATATATATATAGAGATATATATGTAACTACACATACACACAGAGATATGTATAGAAATATACATATTTAGAGGGTGCACACCATACAGAACAACCAGAATTCCTATAGTTGACACCTTACAAAAATGGACACTGTATGAGTCACCCATATAAAAGGCAATTGTTGCCTGAAACATGCACCCACAGAGAGGTCAAAGGATATCACACCACACACAGGTTTACATACATGAGAAAGCTTTATTTGTGTACTATTACAGTTGTATATGCCATGTCAAGTACTACAACAGTAAAGGCAGCCTGGGCCGCAGGATAACAATCAATCAACAGTAAGTAAGCAGTTATATAGTCCAGCAGCTTCTAACTACACTCTGTACTCAATCCCTAGGGGGAAAAGACTTCAGTTGACACAATGGGATGTATCTGTTACATAACAAGGCATAACTGAAACCATCACAATCACACTGACAAACAGGACAGTCTGTATGGCAGGAAGCAGGAGGACTGCATTTTCCCAAGGTGAATTGCATATTAATGTACAGCCAGATACCTTAAGGCAGCTTACTCCTGATATCTCTCACCTGTTGTAACAGCCTAGGTTAGTTATTGTTCATCCCCCCATAGACTGACATACAGGGGTATATACCACTGCTACATACAGTGACTTCTGGACTGCAGAAGGGCACACATGTATTGTGCAGAAGAAGCCCACACATATATGGACCCAACCCCACAATATGTGTGGGGACCACAACAGCAGTGGGATGATGGCAGGAATGGCTACATGACATACTCACAGGCCACTGCATAACAACCCCTGACAGCATCTCATATGGACATAGTCTGGTATGTAGAGGGAGGCTGGAGGCCAGAACACAGGCCCATATGTGAAATAGTGTTGTCATACACTAAGCAAGTTGCTGATGTTACATGAAAGTCTGCAACATACCCTTAGTCAGGAATATGAAGTCAGAAACATAAATGGATGTAGCCATATACTGATAGCACTCAACACACACTGCCAGTGATATATCTGGCACAAGACCTGTGTGGTGGACAGACAAAACATAACAGGCACACCTCTGGCTATCAAGTGGATAGGCCCACAGTTGAGAGCTATGCAGACAGACTGTCAGTCCATGTTAAACTAGTATGTACACACAAACCCTGTAACACTGGTGCTATACAATGCATACAACAACACTACTCACACTCTGTCTGTAGTTCTGGAGCCCCATACAAATATATTGCTGGCCTGAGTGTGCAAGTTGTCTTGTAAGAGGTATTACTATCTGCTTCCTGTAACACTGCTGCCCACACACAGGAAGGATGTTCTCCATACAGGAAAGGTAAAGAGACCACACCCACATGATGTAGGGATTTATAGTAGTGGGGTTGCCATGACAGTGGTAATTGTAAGTACTACACAGTATGCTGCATGCATGTAGCAAGTGTAGGGCACTGATTGGTGCAGAGGCCATCAACAGATCATGTGCAATACCTACAAGAGAGAGAGAGAGAAAGAGAGAGAAACCAGAACCACAACCAAAACCGAAGCAGAATCAAAGAAAGCAGGCTAAGGGCAATGCCTAGGAGAAAAAAAAATCCTATAAGGAAGCCATTCAAAACAGACCTCATTCCCACAACAGGTGTGTGAAGTATATAATTGACTGTAGTACTTGGTCCGTAATACTGGGATAGATGATGTGGAATTACATATATGTGCCATCGGGTGTTGTTGTTGTAATGATGTTCAGCTGAACAACTGCTATGGACAACAGGGTCTGTCCCTGTGGTTAGTGGGTCATACCCGTCAACTGTTCAGAGCAGCACTGACTGACAAGATGTAAGCCAAAATAGTGTGTGTTGTGTAATGGAAAGGATGTATATTACTGTGGCCAATAGCTGGTGGTAGAAATTATGCCATAATGATGGACACGTGGGTTCCAGAGCCCACCACTTGCAGGACACTCAGGTTAACATGTATTGTAGCATGCTGAAATACCATAGGTATGTAATAGACTTGCCTGCATTCTGGCCCTGTATCTACCCCCCATAATGTTAGGCTGTGTCCATATGTGGCACCTGTCTGTGTTGTAGCAAGGCAGAACAGTGCAGTTGTGCAGGAAGGGGCATTAGAGATTGTGGACCTGATGTCTGAATGTACCCCATATATAGGTATGTATAAGTGTACATATATAATATAATATATATATATATATATATATATATATATATATATATATATATATATATATATATATATATATATATATATATATATATAGGTCTACTTGATATGGTCAACATTTCACAAAGTCGAAATTCATATCACCAAGACCATATGATCGACATTTGAAATGTTGACTATACAAGTAGAACATAAAAAACAAAAAAAAAGCTTACCATAACGCTGCTCTGCCCCCCACACCCCCCGGAAATTAAATATACCAACTTCGAGATTGCACAACAGTGCGGAAGTGGAAATCTTTCCATTCTGCACTGTAGGGAGACGCCGATTCCACATGGTCAACATTTCAAATGTTAATTACATGGTCTCGGCCATATGACTGTTGACATTGTAAAATGTCGACCATTCGAAGGGGACCTATATATATATATATATATATATACATATATATATATATATATATATATATATATATATATATATATATATATATATACATGTAAGTCTACAGATATACAGATACTCATATGTAGACATATATATATAAATTAAAAAATAAAAACTGAATAACCAAATAAAGAATACATATAAATAAATGGGCAGTACACTTAGGATGAGATTTAATTACAACAAAAATAGCCTAAAAAAAACACGTATTTAGCATCATCTCTCAAAGGAGACTTCTTCAGGATACAAAAAAATGCATTGCCTACATCATTTTAAAAATAACCTCATTAATTGCCCCACAAATCATCACTCAAATCAGCGAGGTTAATATTAAACATTTAAAGAGACAACCTTTATAAACTCCTATTGTTGTAGCACATTCCTGGCATATAAACACAAGAAATAATGTATGTGCTATATGAATATGAACCTCTCAGAGAACAATTATGTTTTATGCATACAACAAAAAGCATCAGCTGATTCTGTTAAAAACTGTTTGCTTTTTCCACTAGAAGGGGTGCAATGGAGATGGTCTCATTCAAACCTGGTGGAAGCATTGCTGCCAATTTTAACTGCCATTCCATCTCCTTCTTTTTTCAGAACAATTTTCCAATCTCCCCCTCTAGGGTTTAAAATATTTTTTTCTAAAATTCCAAACATAATTTTTTTAGAGTCGCAAGTTAGTGTATGCTTATAAAGGGCATTACTTAGTTTCTTGTTCTTTATATCATTCATGTGCTCATAAACCCTTGATTTTAAAGCTCACTCCATCTTGCCCACATAAAAAGATGTACAGGAATCACATACTGCTAAATAAACCACCCTAGTAGTGCAGCAACTGCCCTTTTTAAAAAACACCAAGCTTTTCAAACAATTGTTTAATCTTTTTTTTCTGATGAAGTCGTATGATGAAAGCGTGTATTAAAGTGTTTTGTACGCTATTTTGACTGGATTTATATTATTGGTGCTATCTACATTTGCATTTCTACTTCGTTTTGCCACTCTATACGAACTGGTTCATTTGGTGGAGTTCGTTTGTGTATTCAATTGTTTAATCTTAATGAAGCATCCTTCATAATGAATGGGCATTGACTACATCTACAACAGGCTACTGTTCCATGAGTGTGACCCTCCTGTTTTGTAAATTTGAATTCCAATATATATATAAGCACACACACACACACACACACACACACACACACACACACACACACACACACATATATATATATATATATATATATATATATATATATATACAACATAAAATATATCTACACACACACACACACACACACACACACACACATATATATATATATATATATATGTGTGTGTGTGTGTGTGTGTGTGTGTGTGTGTGTGTGTGTGTATGTCGACATATATACAAACACACACATATGTATGTAAATACATGTCCCCTATATTACCACCACAATGCTGTATGCTATGTGTGAGGGAACATCACACATAGCAATACACACAAATATATACAGCTGTAAGTGTGTGCAACATGGACTGTTATGTCACATGTGAACCCCTTGTTGGGACCACATTGCCTTGTCTGTGAAGTAGGGAATGGGAATTTGGGGAAGGATAGCAGGTATATTTATGGAGGTGATTCAGGGTTGTAGATATAGAGGACAGCTTACAGGGGTGGTATATGACACATGTGGTGGGTAAACACCCTGGTAGGTGTGTGTGTTCTGTGATGTGGAAGCCCCATGAGCCCTCATATGGAAACAATGGGAATAAGGCCCCCACCAATTGCTAGTCATAACAGCAGTTTGAAGGCCCTGAAGATGCCTGGCCTGGAGGCTGAGCAGGAGGAGCATGTGGGCCCTGTGATTGTGTACTGGGAACCTGAAGGTGTTGTAGCACATCACACAAGTTTCTGTGGAGCTCCCTAGAGAACAGACCCTGGACCTGACCTTGGGTGACAGGATCATGTCTACGTGTGCCCCCATTGGGGGGACACCATCCCCTGAGGTGGTTCCACCTGAAGGTAGTGCTGGACCAGTAGATGAGGAGGTTCCAGGGTGGGTCCCACATGTGATGTGACCTGGTAACATGGCCAGATGAGGTGGAAGAGGTGGTTTTTCTGGCAACTTTCCCCTAAACATGCTATTGTGTCACTGTTATAGAACATATGTGGGTAGTAATAGTCCACACAATCCCGGAACATATCCAACAGCATGCATAGATATCCCCAATAACACAGAAAGACAGATGTGCAGCAATCACATAGCAAACATACCACATGCATATATGGAACCATAGTGGCCCTGACAATGGCATGCAGGTGAAATAGTCCGTAACAGGCCAGCAATGATAGTGGCCCACAGGAACATGGCTACAAACACATAGCACAAAGCGTGGTACAATACAATATATGTCTCAATGGTAGGTAAGCTGTAGCCATACCTACTGAGTTGTGTGAACCATTTGCTGTTACTGATATGGTGGGGGGGAGACAGAGATGTGAATTAAGAACTATGGTAACTTTGCTATATGAGTTGCTCAGACCTGTTTCCATCTTTATGTCTTTCAGGCAAGATGCCCCACGGCCATTTACCAGTGTATTTAGCAGCAGAAAATTAGGTCATACTGAACCACCTGATACAGGTTCTCTTTGGCAGGACAGCCCATGAGCAGCAGGAGTGGACTTCCCTGTGGAAAGATCTAGTCCATAGGGTCAGTGATGTCAGCCTGCATAACCGCAGTTATGACTAGGTCCGGCAGCATTGTAGTTACCTTCTTTCGCAATGCCTGTCCATGTGCTGCTGCAGTCCAGGGTGATCACCTCACAACAGGAGGGGGGCATGCCATCCATCCCCCCTGACACGTGTTGAGAAGCTCCTTGCCAGCCTCGTGGCACCTGCCCGCCTGCACACCCAACAACTGGCAGAGATCATTGTGGAGGTGGTTGCTACCCACACACTGGCTGAGGAGCATACAGGTAAGGCCACAGGGCACATCAGTAGACCACTGTTGCGTATGCATCTGCATCTGTACAGGTAGAGCATGCATATGTGAGATGTCAAATATATAGTCTGTTGCTGTGTAGTAGTAATAAACAGATGTGCATAAGATGTAGTATTGTGGACTTGTACTGTTGATGTACTGTAATACTGTACCCACCCTGTAGCAATGCCACAGTTGTGGCTACTGACATCACATCTCTCACACTCTTATGTAGGTCCCTCTGGTATACCACCAAGGCAGCAGCCTGTAGCTGGTGAGTATGTTTTATGTTCATGCTTGCCAACACACCGGGCATGTAATGGCTATGGTATATTCCATGCACTCATCTAACACACCTACCCATAATGCACGCCATACATGTTCACATATTGTTACTGTTAAATGCACTGTATCACAGTGGTGACCATGATGGGGTATCTGAAGGGTATGTCAAACACCTGCAAGATAACTAACATCCTGTCATTGCGAAATGTTCTGAACATAATGGGTGGGACACATGGCCTACAGTAGGGACATGTGTGAAACATCACCTTTATACAGTGCTACAACAGTATATACACCAGTATTTCAATGGCAAATGTTACAGAGCTACACTATGCATAACATAATACTGTGGTCCACATTATTAGCTGGGACTAGGCTGTTACACGTGGTGTTCAGTGTTTGAGACATTGCAAACTGATGCACATGTGTAGGTCATAGTTGTCAAGCATCTGTAAAAAGGTTGAAGGTGGGGAGGGTGTGTCATCATGACACACCAGTGCACTGAAGCAGGGATCCTAAGGATGCTAAGAATGGCTGCATCTACACACAGTCAGGTTCAGGAAATGTGGCAGATGTAACCCTGACTCCACAGCAATAGTGAAGGTAGTGTGTGAACTCCAAGGGATGTGCACATGAGTAGACTTTGCAATCATACAGAGTTGGGGGACATGTGTAGGGCAGGATGACCATATACTGGCAAATGCAGATGGCCCATGCTTGTATACCCCTGCCAGGAATAGTGACTGCTGTAGTACACATAACAATAGGTGCAACAAACCATCATGATAAGGGCGTGCACACATATGCACCCAGAGAATATATGCATCGCGGTCAGCATCTGCAGATCTAACACATTTCTTAGACACTGCATTTGAATGTACAGGACATATGTCACATATCAGGCTCATGTAATGTTAATATATGCAGTGATGTGGTCCCATGGCACATCAAGGAAGAGTGTGTCATATCAATAAGGGTGTGCACACTCCCCATAGCCAAGGTAAGGTCTGACGGTTGTCCGTTTATTAGTATCGTATTGGTCATACATGCACCTCTGATGTTGAGATCTGTAAACCAGACATCAGGCATTCACAAATGACATCTGTCCACATATCATCCCAGGTATGTGTCATTCAAACACAAAGGGGCTATGAGCATTAGAGCAGACATAACTGACACAGTAATACACATTTACCAATGGTTTTTATACCTGTGAGGTTTGGTGCACAATACATGGCAGGATGCAGAACAGGTGCACAGCAATACTGTGTACATGGGTGCAGTGCTTTCCAGGGGAAGGGTCATCACCTACTAACACAGCCCATGCATTACACACATGTATACTGTTGTTAGCATGGATTGACTATAGCTGCATGGAATGCTGTTGAGTACCATATGTTATGCATGTTGACAGATGGGTAATGGGAGGAATGTGTGTACTATCTTTGTACAACCACACCTGTAGATGTGTGTGTGTGTGTGTGTGTGTGTGTGTGTGTGTGTGTGTGTGTGTGTGTGTGGGGGGGATTATTTTGTCTGTAAGTGCAATCTGGTGGAGTGGAGGGGGTTGATGCATGCAGGATGTGTGTGTGTGCATGCGTGTGTTTGTGTGGATGTCCATGTATGCACATGTATGATTGTGGTGTTGTTCATACGGCAGTACTTCCCTTTAGGATCGTGCAGTACATGGACATGGACTGACACATGAGACACCAAGAATACTTGTCTGATAGGTAATCATATGACAGCTGATAGTATAATAAGATCTGTAGCATGGAACATGCATTGGGAGGGAAAGTAGACACCAGGTATACCCTTAATATTGCATTCAGCAGAAAGATGAATGATTACCCACATATGCAGCACTACTGATGCATTGGCTAATTACTAGACAACACCAGGGAGTGTATCCATATATTATTGTTGTCCACATGATAAGTTGATTGAGCAGCAGATCTGGCATGTACTGAGCAATAGTTACATATGACACTCCAGTGCATGACATTATGGAATGAACTTAGTAGCCCCTAACATATAGGGGCCATGCTCACAATGTCTGGACATAGCCAGGGTGAACACTGGATGACAGCAGTGAGGCCATGTAAAACCTATTCCACTCAAGTCAAGGATGTAATGGACTAACAGGTCTTGTGTTGTGATCACTCGTCTAGGCATTTAGAGGAATGATATGTTAATGAGTGGTATTAATGAGTGTATGTTACCATGTGTGATGCAGGATGGGGAACGTATATGAATAAATGTGGGGCTGTCTGTAAACTCAGGGACAGGTAGGTATTATGGTTGAATTTAAGTGTGTGTGTGTGTGTGTGTGTGTGTGTGTGTGTGTGTGTGTGTGTGTGTGTGTGTGTGTGTGTGTGTGTGTGTGTGTGTGTACAGGTCTTAAAGTGCGTTTCTTGTTTTCCCCCACAGGTGGTGAGGTGGGTCAGCGTCTGTCATGCATGCGATCTGATGTTGGTGTCCATACAGACACCGAAGATGGTAGTACTGTTGAGGCACAGGCAGGGTTGTCTTAGCCACCCCAACCCCGCACACAGTTACAGTGTCTATACATACCCCATCACTAGTGGCCATAGCAGAGGGACAGTTGGCTGTTGGTGGCAATGCACAGGAGAATGTGGTTTCTATGCTTACTGTCTGGTCACAGCAGGCATAGCTTGATGTCCAGCAGGGCACCACATAGGCAGATGTACCAGGATGCTCATGGTATGGCAGCTGGTCATCATGCCCCTGGCAGAAGTGCCACAGCTGGTACCACCAGGCACATGTTTTAGACTCTCATGGGGATGCAGGCACATATGGAACTGTACAGCAGACAGAGCCTGAGGCTGCAGAGGGCTGCTCTTTCATCTGTAAGCGACAACTTCCATGAACTTGCTGGTGCCCTCCATGATTATACCAAGGTCATGGAGAGATGGTTGGATGAGATGGTGGGCCTCATCGACCATGGTTTCTTCGTGCTCAAACATGTGGTGGGAGTGGGGCGATGGCCGTGTGTACGTAGGCCAAAAACACCACCAGCTGGCGTTCAATGTGGATGTGCTAGGACACCAAGGTGCTCCTGCAGTGGGAGCACCAGCCCAATCATTGCAGGGGGGGTGCTCTCCATACCACACCACAGCAGGCCACGTGCATGTGGCCCTAGCCAGTCACAGGAGGGACCTGGTTCCAGCGGACATCTGCCATCAGGGGAGAGTAGCACATCGAGGCCTGTACCTGGACTTGCTCATGGAACTCCTGGCAGCCACAGTCCGCATGTCCATGGCAGGAGGTGGTGAACTGCACACCCTGCCAGGTATGGTCTGCAGCTGTCCAAGAAACACCTGTATAGGGCAGCCACATGGCAGAACTGGGTACACGCATACCCACACACTATATGAATGCACTTATGGCAGCCCCATACCTACACACACCAAATCACCACACCCATTTCAACTAATTACACCCCTCACCAACACACATGGTGTCAAATGTATGGCCCACCCTTGGTCTCTGGCAAACCAACACACCCTGTGCATATGATGATACCTGTGCCACATCCCTTTCATCCAAAACATCAATGCTGCGACAGGTTAGTATGGTTCTGATGCACATGGTGACTGTACTACAGTGTACTGCTGTGTAACACGTTGTCCGGAGTAATGTTTAATGCATACATATCAGGTAGTGTAGCTGTCCAACCATGATGCATTATAGCTGTTAGTAATACTGAGTGATTATGGTCTCCATAATGCTATCCATTTGTGTTGTAGGTGTACATATGTCAGCAGGAGGATGGTCTGCAGTCATATTCCACAAGGGGTATGGCACTGTGGTGACACCATGGCTGTGACATAGCCTAGGTACAGTTGAACACGTCACAGGTTTGTATAACAATTACTGCCTGTGCTACATGGACAGGTGACCTGCTGAGACATGTATAATCAGCAACCTGATGTAGATCTATCCACATACATGCACACTCTTACTTGGCAACACTGGGACTAGACCCCTACCTAGGTATGTAATGATACTGAAGTGTGTGGCTTTCATTGCACACACCACACAACATTTAGGGTGAGGTGTGTTCCAGTCACATGTTACATGCAGAACATCCCCAGACATATACAGTATGGTAATGAGGGATGTAATGGTTGCAGATGGACAATACATAGTGTGACATACCGTCATATACACATAACAGGCAGACACACATCCAAGGGACCTGGGCCTATCGGTGCTAACTAACTTGTCAGTGTGTCCAATGTGTTATGGGTAAACTGCACACAGCACATGCATAACTGGGCTGGATTGTGGTTTCACTTACCTGTATGGTTGATGGTGACAGTGGTCACCATACAGTGGTACATGGGACACATACCGGGTGTACCATAGTGTAATGACAGTGTACACAGCACCCACACCCCACAGTGGATATTGTACTCACTGGAACCCATGATGACACTTGGACAGACCCACTATCACACATTGCCCATGACTGCGATAGAACCCATTGTACATCCCAACAGTAGTACTACAGGGATAGGCATCTAATGCACGTGCCACAGGCATAGTAGGGTGTTGCATTGTCATGTCTCACCTATGGGCAGCAACAACACTATCCATAACACTGTATGGCAATATGTATTGTAAAAGGAGTACGTGACCTCAGAATTCTGTACCCTACAGATATACAGACAGGAACACATGCACACACTTGCCAGACCTCAGTGGGTATCCTATCCCTATCGACCCATTTGTACAACACTGTTGTGCTGGTACTGCAAGGTTCATGCAGCCATTAGGGAGAGGAGATAACAGGGTACATGTAATGTCTGGTACAGCAGCAGCCACATCTTGCTATGGCAACAGTTGTTGCGGTGGGTGTGAAGGCCCTCATGGTATTTCGAACTACAGGGGTACCAACACACAGACACTGCTATCCTCAGTAATGCACACATACACATTTGTCAGTACTAAAGTGCATCGCTGCAGGTGGTCATAGGTGTGTACTTGGCTATTGTCCATGGAGAGATGGGAAGTATAGGGGGTGTGTGTACAGTGATATCCTGCCACCTGCCATGTGCAAGCAGGCAATCTATTGACAGACACCACTGTGGTGACCCTTAGGGTGAGAGTGGTATGCATCAGCCAATCCGCTGAGTGCCTCCTGCAACTGGCCATTGAGGTGATCCAGTTGACATGTATATAACATGTATTACAACACATGGTTAGTGTATGTGATGGAGACCTGTACCCAAGCATGTTCTGTTGACTGTGGTAGTGTAGTGGAGGACCTGTGGCATGATGTGCATACAGGATGTTGTCTCCTATATGTGCCAATTATAACACAGCTGGGCAGACATGTCAGTATCAGTCAAGCATAGGTTGCCTGTATGTATCCAAGCTGGATACCTGCCATCTGAACATCTGTACAGGGACTGACAGACATCATCTTGGCAAGTAGCTATGCTTTAGGATGAATGTGTTGACAAATAGACATCTGACACCAACATGTATGCCATTACTACATGTTGAAAGCCTTCACTGACATGTGCTGTACAGACAGTAGTCTACAGCTACTGTCCATATGTCAGATCATTATCCAGTAGGGGATATATACTGTGACAGAGCTCACACACCAGGAACATGACAGTGAGACCTCAGACTCTAGCTATGCCTGCAGGGGTGCTTGTTGTCGGTACTACATTTAGCAATCTACTCTTGACTGGGAAAGCACTGTCAACAGTAGTACCACCATGATACACTACATGCCAGTGTGACAGCACGTAACCTGGGTTACTACCCTTGTATGTAACACATTCATATGTATAAGAGTGCTGTACAAGTGTTATATACTTCAGTGTCCCAGACATGACACTCACACCCCTTGCTACTGTAATGGCAACACATAGCATTACATACACTTATTACATATGTCATTACCCTGCTATATTATCAGACTGGGATGTGAGCACTGGTTAACAGGGCTGATCCATGGTTAGCAGGTTTCAGCATTGCTGCAATATTACAGCTAAGCACATTTGTGCACTGGTAAGCTAAGCCTACATGGTGCAAATGCCCATAATTTTAACCGTACCTTAGCACTGCTTAGCTTCATGCAAACCTGTGCAAACATGCTTAAAGCTGCTCAAAACTGCCTTAACCACTCTGTATCCAACAGCCCTTGTTCTGCCCAGCAACAAAATACACAGCCCTTGCAGGTCTTGACCCCAGGACCTTGTACACTATACTCACAACAGTTAACCACTATGCCATGACAGCTGTGAACAAAGTTGTTGTTTTTCCAATATATCTGTCAGTACACATATTGAATAGTATTGAACAATTGCTTTGACTTCCACAATTGTGTAGTACTTGTTATTGATATTACTGTTACATCACATATGTTGTTATATCTAAATATACACATATCAGCTACATACAGTGAAATACATGTGGGAAGGTATACACAACCGTGATGTTTACACATGATAAGGATATGGATATATACATATACATATGTAGATATATGATTACATGTACATACACATACACATATATATATATATATATATATATATATATATATATATATATATATATATATATATATTCATGTATATGTATTTCTACACATCTGTATAGTGCATCATATATATGGCCATTTTTAGATCTCTCTGTGTATGTATATATATATCTATATCTATCTATCTATCTATCTATCTATCTATATATATATATATATATATATATATATGCACATCCTATGTGTACAGATGTACCTATTTATGTGGATATATATGTAGATATCTCTAACTATATGTACATACATATCTAATCAGATATGCCTATTTATGTTGATATTTATGTAGATATCCATAACTATATGTGCATATATATCTATATATCTAGACATATATAGCTGTGTATATGCATATATTTGAGTTTGTATGTATATATATATATATATATATATATATATATATATATATATATATATATATATATATCTATATATATATGTATATATATATATATATATATATATATATATGTATATATGTGTGTGTACATATATATATGTGTGTGTACATATGTGTATATATATATATATATACACACACACACACACACACACACACACACACACACACACACACACACACACACGCACATATATATGTTTACCATATGTCCAGAACATGGAGTGGAGTCCTACCTCAGCACCAATAGTCCCAACCTCTTAGTGCAAGGGGATGTCCTGTATGTATTGCAGGTATATATGTGGACTCTTGTTACTGCAACAGGGGTTGTCTTAACAGACATGTTGTGTGTGGGAAGTCACATCTGCTTTACACATATACGTCATTGGCTACTGACAGACATCCTAAGGACATCATAGTACAGTACTACTGCTAGCACAGAAAGGATCCAATATATGTGGACAGTCTGGCGCTCTGTGGAGTGTCCAGAGATGTACACAGATCCCCTTCATGCGAGATATGTGGACAATGCCTGACAATGTGGATATTAGCAGCCATGTACATGAGTATATCATGTAAATACTGGACTACATATGCCCACACAGTTTTTGCATTCACACACACCAGTCTGTCCTGACACATAATACCTGGTGGTGCAGCGGTCACATGGCCACATGCTACCCAGATGTTAGTGGCATACATCTGTACAGAATCCCACTGCTTTGTCAGAAATGCACAACAGCTATGGTGACCTGCCAGCAGTGTCTTCCAAATAACTGGACATAACAGCACACTGGGTAATTACACTAAGCTGCTAGGCATGTCACAAAGCACTGTGAAAACTATAGGCAGACTGCCACAACATTGGACTACATTTTGTATGGGGGAATACACATGCACCTGCAAATATAGCAGGCTCTACATACATGTCACAGCAGAGAGTAACAGACACCTGTGAGAAAGTGCATACCCACAGCTAATGTGAAGACAGCCATGGCCACATATGGTATGCAAGCTTAATATGACACTATATGGAGTGTCTGATAAACACCATCCTCATATGTGCCACTCACACACTAACCCTACATAAACCTGGTCATGGCACAGTGTGGTCCGATGCCTGTCTGTGGTATGGGGCACATGTGTGTTTGGCCCTACAGACATGTGAGCCGATAGGGTCCCATACACTGGAGCAGCATGTAACATCAGATAGAACAGGACCAAGAACAATGGCATCTACCACAGTCTGTGCACAGCCCAAGGTATGTATGCGCAATACACATACTGTCAACAATCAATATAAGTACACAGACCCCTGTACTGTACATACAACTGCAGAATGCCCAGGTTATGTTCCCAGAAATAACCCCTACTATACATAACATATCTAGCAGTCTGATATCTGTCTGGCTTGTTATCAGGTTTGATGTCAATAAATAATGGTGTACAGAACATATATACCTCATACTGCATGACATATGTACAAAAGTTGACAGACTTGTGGCTGGAGCCACAAACACTGGGCCAATATTGGCATGTTGCTATGATAACCTCATACATTTACTATCGTACCAGGGTTGTTGTGACATATGTCCTATGAGAGATATGAAGACAGTGACTCTCATTGCTGTCACCATGTATTGACTGCAATCCTCAGACTATGCTTCTGCAGTTCTAAGATAGGTGTTCTGTGAGTAACACAAGAAACATAATGCTCATCAAACTGCCCAGTCTGCAGATAACCCTACAGGTGGGAGCTTCCTCAAACACATAACACTGTCATGACAGGTATTAAATCATGCAGACCAGCAATATCCACACACACCCTGTTAAACCGACATTACTCCAAATGCAGAAGAGCAACACTTACATTCTGTAGTCATGCCTGGCACATCCCCCTCCTGTCTGTTGGCTTTTCTCCACAGTGAATGTTGTTAGAGGTAAATCCCAATACCATCTGTGATGCTGTTTGCCTACACAGACAAACAAACACCCACACTTGCTATGTCTGGGAATAGAATTCCTACATAACAAATGTATCACACTACAGCATTAAGTAGTTATAGGACATGCCACAGAGATTACAAGGTTACTCTTTCCCAATAGGTGTATTTCAAAGTGAATGACATTAGCAAGCATGCTAAAGTAGGGCATTTGAATTGTAGTGAGTGTGACTAGCCTAAAAATCCATTGATCTCTACACAGACAAAGTTGCCACATCTGGGATTGGGACTCCTCCCTAACTAGTTTATCACACTACAGCATTACACAGTTATAGAATGCACCACAGAGATTTCTGGGCTATTTCTTCCCCAAAAGTGTATTTCAAAGTGACTGACATCAGCAGGCTTGCCATAGTAGAGTAATGGGGAGGGCAGTGTGTGTGCATGGGCCATAACCCATTCATCTAGAGACAGACACACCACACTCAAGCACTCACAGGTTTATATTCCACAGCTACATGTATACAACTGTTATATGACTACTGCCTTGTAAAGTCATGTTGCACAGTGAGCACTAGCACCACAGAGTCTATAATGCTGAGGGATTCCAGAGGCAAATGTCTACAGTGAGTGACATTTAAACATCATGTGGTTGTAGCCATTTGGCTGTGTGCTGGGTGGGACAGGCTTCATGACGGAAGACTCTTTGTCACTGTCTCTCTCTTCCACACATCTATGTATGTGTACTTTTGGCCTATTATAGTGTGTTGTAATTGGATATATGTGTGTATTCCTATCCAATGTGTGTGCAAAGCATGACTGGTGCATACTGAGGAGTGTATGCACTAACATCTGCAACTTTCAGATATGTATGATCCACTGTTGTTGCCAGACATAGGCTTCATTTCTTTAAGTGTGTGACAATGCCCAGTATGACCTTTCAGTATTTTGTTGTCTGACATTGCCTTCATTTCTCTAGGAGCATGCCTAGTATGACCTTCTGTAATTGATGTGTGAATCCATTCCAGGTAGATTGTACTCCAGTGCAGACTTTTGTGTTCTACACCTACAGCTACCAAACTGTTTCTGCAGGATATCTGTAGATCAGTTGACAATATGGGGTGAATCTGGGCAAGGGATAGTGGGTACTATAGGTAATTGTGTCTGTGTTACTTCTGCTACATGGTCCTGGAGTTAGCAGAGATATTCAGACATGTGTACTGTTATGCACTGTGATGTTTTATGTCATCAAGTACTGTCAGGTAGACATTTTTGCTCACAATGATGTCCTGGGGAACACTGGGTGAATGCAGCTGTATCCAGTATTGTGGTCAAATGCCTACATATTCCTGCAAACTAATGCCATTCGGGGGGGGAGCTGCAGACACTTGCTACTGGGTCTGTGTAACTGGTTTAATACCTTGGTACAGTGGTGGCAGAGGATCCCATACTTGTACATCCATCGATGTGACAGAATGGTTTTATCTTGCTGTGGCAATACCTCACAACTGTACAGATTCACACAGGTTACCCAGAGGCAGTGGTCATAAGTCAGGACATTACCCCTATTGTGGTTTACGAGCAGGTTTGTAGCCACCCATTCTTGTGTTTGCAGCCAGGGATAGTATGTGCACACGGCTGTGTTTTGGACTTCGCACACTCCATGCTGCCCATGCTCCCACCCCCCCTCTATTATTCTATCCTCTTCCATACATTATGCAAATGTTCTCTGTTACTTTCCCTATAGTTATCACCTAATCACAGTAGTATATTGGTGTTGGTCCACAGTTCATGCAGTGGGACATGGTGGACATGTTACTGTAGTTTGTCCACATGGCCTTGCATATGGGTTCTGTGGACTGTGTTATGTTGTTATTTGGAGTCCATGACATAACATACATTGGCAGTACAGATGAGACACAGGCCTTTGGTAGAGGACTGTAGGCCATTTTGTAGTGATGCAGGCCAGCTGTAGCTGGCTGATGCATTCTGTCAGTCCTACAGTCCCAGACTGCAATACAGTATATTCATCTGGGGTGACAGGGTAGGTGTGCTGGTTGTTCATGCCAATACTTTATGTCAGTATTGATCCAGTGGTATGGATGCTGGCAGGGTGCTGCTTACAGCTAGGGACACACCTACATGGGACACATGCACTGCATGCTGCATTCTTGTGCTATTGTCATACACAGGTGGGGTCATATTGTACCCATTCCCAACAGCAGGGATAAGACCAGAGAGGTACTAGTGGGTGGTGGTTGGGTGAGCTGGGTGCATATGTGCTATGGATACTACTTGCATTTGACTCACAGATATGCATGGGGCATTCCACTTATGCTGACTTGTGCAGGGACATCAGCTGTTTCTCAATACATCATTCCTATGACCTTTGTGGTCTGCGAGTGTTTGGCCAGATGACATCGGTATTCCCAACTACAAGCCAAGATAATGTGCTGCAAACATGTGTGTACAATTCCAAGGGTGTGTCCATTCAATGGTTAGACATTATACAGTGTCTGTCTAGGGTACTTTCCCCTGTGTACTGCTTGTATATCTGGCCCAACAGTCATGCCATGTCCATCTTTCTGATGGTGACACATATTACCTCCGTTCATTTACAATGGCTTACTGCTAGAATGTGCTATACTGGGGTGCATTGTGTTTGGCACTACAGCTGTGAAGACTTGGCCCTGTCATTGGCAGTACTGGGCAATGGCCACCAGGACAAACCTCACCATGCATGCATACTGACCAGTCTCACAAAATATGAAACACACACCAACCTAACACACGCATACCTGTATATTATACAAATGCTACAATCTATCCTGCTACCTTGGCCACCTCAGGTAATCTGTGCTCCACTGGTATTATACCTACACATACATGTTACTACATTTCTACATAGGATTGGGGGGCACACCTGACTGTTACTACATGTCTACATTGGATTGGGGGGGCAAACCCGACTGTTCCTACATATCTACATAGGAATGGGCGGCCACACCTGACTGCTACAACATTTCTACATAGGATTGTGGGGGACACACCTGTGTGTCAATACATGTCTACATAGGAATGGGGGGCACACCTGTTACTACATGTCTACATCAGATTGGGGGGCACACCAGTATCTTACTACAGTTCTACATGGGAATGGTGGGGGGTACATCTGACTGTTAATTTCTACATAGGATTGGGGGGGCACACCTGACTGTTACCATGTGTCTTACATCGGACTGGGGGGCACACCAGACTGTTACTATGTGTCTACATCAGATTGGGGGGCACACCAGACTGTTACTACATGTCTACATAGGATTGGGGGCACATCTGTGTGTTACTACATGTCTACATAGGAATGGGGGGGCACACCTGACTGTTACTACATTTCTACATAGGATCGGGGGGCACACTTGACTGTTACTACATGTCTACATCGGATTGGGGGGCACACCTGACTGTTACTACATTTCGACATAGGATTGGGGGGGCACACCTGACACTTGTACACATTTGCTATGACTGTACTGGTATGTCAGGTACTCCATTTCATTCTGTATTCTAACCTATCATGCTGCCTAGAGGCATATCAGTGTACTACATGTCTTAGGTTTGATTAACTACTTATCAGTTTCTGACATCTTACCCTTTAGAACTATCATCCCACTGCCTGACCTATTGTAGTCTGTCTGTGTAGGCCTGAGGGGGAGGTTACCCATAGCCATCGTTCAGAGGCCTTAGCACAGCCTTTGTTTGTGTTTGTCTACACCTGTCTTGCTGGCAGAGACTGTTGTTGGGTATGTGAGCCTCCCTGACTGGCATGTGTGTGTCATATGGACACATGTGGCCCAGCACATTTCCTACAGTGGGTTTTGTCACCATGTAGGGTACTGGCTACTGTGGTGACACCGGTATTTATTACAGATCTCATGCTGCCACTATAGGTGTCTACTATCTGCTGGCATCCCATTCAGCCATTTGATTCCCTTGCATGCTCACATTCATAGCATAGATACAAGTAACAACACATACTTCTCCATTTGGCAATTGGTATGAAGAGTGACTTTGTGGCTGTGCCAGTATTGAGGTTGGTGGTGGAGGGCTGCCTATGTCAGAAGCACATAGTACCCTCCCTATACATGGTCGAGCACAGGTAGTGTCATGTTTAGCATCCCTTTTTCTGTATGTGTGAGTCAGAGAGAGGTGTCATTCCCTCGGTCCCTACTGTTTCAGTGTATGTGCTATGTGTTGCCTCTTTGCCAAGGCCAGGGGATACTGGGCATGCCTCCTTCTGCCTACTGGGGCGGGCTCAGGTTGTTCCTCCTCATTATAATGCCCTGGGCATCACACATGACCTGGAAGTTGATGGAGGGGAAGCCCTTGCGTTTGATGTAGACCCTACCCTGCTCACCGGGTGGTGCTTTCATGCATATGTGCATGCAGTCTATAGCACCCACTACCTCAGGGTATTCTGCTATTTGGTGGAAGAGATGCATATTGCTGGCCATTGCCTCACAGGTGTTGGGGAAATATACGTGCTCACTGGCATGGCATCCAGGAACTGGTGGAGAACCCTGGATGCTGATGCCTGTGAGATCCCCATGATATCCCCAGTTGGCCTTTGGAAGGTACCTGTGGCTAGTATTCTTAGGCCTACACATACCTTAGTATCCACTGGGATGGGTTCCCCTCTGTTAGTTCTGTGTGTCAGGCATGGCTGGCACAGCTCAACAATTTGCTGTAGGAGGTCCCTGTCCACTGTATAGTGCTCCACTATCTCCAGCTCATGTAGTCCCTGGTAGGTTACCCTGGGTCTGTATACTCTTCTACATCTCCTCACTGTGGGTTGGTTGACAGCATACTCATCCTCACCACCCCCAGCATCTTTCACATGTTGATGTATGATAGCCACTGCAGCCCCTATCATTTTGTTGTTTTTGTTTGTTAAAATTTCCCCTCTTGTATACACCAGTGGTATAGAGTATGTGGGAAAAAACAGAGTGATAGGTGTTTGCATAGTTTATAGTAGTGTTCTGGGCTGGGCTGTTGCCTGTGTAATTGGCTGATTCTGATACATTTCACCTACCAGCTATGCTAGTTCTCCTTGATTACCTCCATACTACTGTTTTCCCTTCCCAGAGCTGCTATTTCCTGGTTTACTTTTTTTTCCCTTTAAGACCCAATGCGTGGTGTGCACACCCGCTTAGGCAATGTAAAGAGTGCTAGGCAGCCTCAGACACACCCCCTAGCTCAGCTCTGCTAAGCTAAAGGCAAACCCAAGCCACAAGGCTCCAATTCACTTACAATATGCCTGACACCCCCCCTATGATGTCAGCTAACTCTTAGGCTTGAACCATGCTGCACTTACACTGTTGGGTGCTGACTAGTACTGAGGGGAAATCTGGGGTGCAGTATCATTCCCCTCATTTGCATAGGATTGTTTGCTAATGCATAGTTACAGGTCCCACATACTGAGCCTCCCCCTTAGCAATCACTGGCCATGTTGTCTTCTGCCTACCATTAAGTATAATGGTGAAATAGTAATTTTGGTTAGAATGTTTATTTCAGGTTACTTATTATATTTTCGGCCCGATCCTGTTTGCACACCACTGCCCTACGCTTAAACAGCCAAAATCGGCTAAAAAAATATGTTATTTTTTTTTTTAAACTGTTTTCCATGCTAGTGGCTAACTATATGGCCATTGGCATGGTTTCCCATAATATACACACTTTATTTGGAGCTGTCATGGCTCTGTTTTGCAGTTTGCAAAACTGTACTCGGTTACTAACCGAGAACATTTTGTACACTACACTAGTCCTGCTCGGCCAGCTGACAGCTTCCTGGATCGCAAATTCACCTCATTTCAATGGTTTTCACCTGCAAATGGGCAAATTTGCATACAGGAGCTGCATCCATGCAGGAATAGTGCAGGAGAGCTTGTGCACGTCCCTGCAGCTTATTCCTGGATCGCATGGTGGATATATTGCCTCCTGGAGCTCCTGCACTGTTCCTGCACACCATACACAGCGTGCTGAATCCAGGGGTATGTCAAATTTCTAGTTACAAGTTAAATGCCTGGCAACTAAGCAGATAGAGTCAGAGCATGTGTACATGGTCCTAAAAAACTATCATGTGGGAGATACTGGTTGAAAGCAGCTCATGGCCCAAAACTTAATCCATCACTGATAAGTGGTTTGTTCAGCTTTACACAATAAAGAACTTCTTGGAAAAATACAGATTCTGTGTTTTTTGATGAACGCATAGAGAGTTTTGCAAAAAAAGTTTACAGAAAAAAATAGAAGATGAGTGCTACCCATTAAAGGAATCAAGGATGTGATATGTAGAAAAACAGGAAAGACAATCACATTACTATACTGCTAAAAAGGAAAAGGTAAAGTTCCAAAACCAGCTATGATAATCACACACACACACACACACACACACACACACACACACACACACACACACACACACACACACACACACACACACACACACACACACACACACACACACACACACACACACAGGGTTTTATTTAGTTAGTTCTTTATATATCTGCTTGTGCTGAATCTACGCTGTGTTTTGGGAATATGGGATGTGTAGTACATGTGCATATATGTAAGAAATTGATAACATGAAAATTGATCATAAATAAAATAAAATAAACCAGAAAAAGGAAATAAGAAGTAGACAAATGTGTCAAAAGATGAACAGAAAACCAGGATAGTTAATTAAAAAAGATGAATTATCTGAAAGCAAAATAAGGAGCAAAGCTGAAAGATGAATAAGTGAAAAGAGATTAACATATAATTAGATAGGTGTGCACACATATGAATGTCTGCCTCCTAATGATGACTACTGATAAAAGCTGTGATGAAAATGTTTATCAGTCTCAAAGTGTAAATATTTTATTTTTATTTTTTTAATTAATTTAATATATTTACAATATATACACATAAATGAAGAAATTCAACCTCACAAACTGTTATACAATGTTAGGAATACATTGAAACATCAAGGTTATTTTATACAATTAACACATAAACAGTCTTGGTATTTTGATAGCAACATTTCAAAGCTATCCCAACCACTAAAAGTATTAATATGGTTTAGAGACCTTATTCTGATCACTTTTTTCAGTTTTACATATAATTGCTGTTAAATTTAAAACATTCTTTGAATGTAAGAACTGAATTTGATTTCCAATTTTTTATAATCTTTTTCTAGCTACTGTCAGGAGACTCAGAAACATTTTTTGCTGTTTAGCTTTTACAGATAAAGGAAGTTGAACACTCATTAGTATTATTGATCTAGTTAAAGAACAATCATCATACCATAAGTTGAACACTCATTAGTATTATTGATCTAGTTAAAGAACAATCATCATACCATAACCACTTAAAGAACATACTTATCTCTTTTCAATATGCATGTCATTTTTTCATAACCCATAAATGTATGTCCAGTCAGCTTTTACATCTTTACTATATTTCTAACAGACTGCAAAAGTCATTTTACTAAACTTAGAGACTTTATAGGAGTGACAAACTTTCTATGGATATATTTCACATAAAAACTTTCCAGTAAAAACTTGAAGAAGTTTGACTAACTGATTTAAGTAACACATTTTATTCTTACCATCCATTTAGTCACTCAGTTCACTACTATCTAAAAAATCCACAGTTTTTCATCAAAATTACTACTATTATTTATAATTAACTTATATAACTTGGACAAGCTTTATTTGTAAATCAATTTAACTTTGATGATAGCATTCATATATTCATATAATGAAGGAATGGTGTTCTGTTCCTCTTCACTTATATTATCTAAAAATTCATTTAATTACTTACTGATGGATACTGTTACCTGGATAACATATTCATCCAACTTATAATCTTTCATTAAACATTCTAGTGATTAATATTTTATTTTTTCAAACTAATGATACCATAATAGTAATCCATTCTTTTTTATTAAATTCCTTTTAACATTGTTCTGAGTTTCCTTACATCCAGAGGTGTGTGCAATTGGAAAGCATAAACATTTCCATTCTGATAGTAATGGAGTATTAAAAGCATATTTCTTAACTGTTTTAAGAACTGATTTTATATATGCACAGTCTAAAGATTGAAATGGGTTTCATTCTAAGGTAAATGTTATTAACCAGATGAAAAGATTATTGCATATTTCTAATTTATAATATTTGATAAACTTTATAAGAATTTAGTAAAATCTGCTCTTGAATGGTTTTCCATTGATTTGTGTAAGTTGAGTCTATCCAGAGTATAACAGAGTTAAAATTTTCAGCAATAGAATAAGATTCTACATCTGGGAAGCTAATACCATAAGAATGAAGTTAACATTTTTTGCATTTTCTTTAAAAGTTTTTTGTCAGGTATGAAAGCTACTGAGTGCAAAAAAAAAAAAAAAAATATATATATATATATATATATATATATATATATATATATAATCTTGGGTAAATAATGATTTTAATACATACCAACCTATCCTCAAAAGTAAAAAAAAAACATTCCATTTTTAATAAGAAGTAACATTTCTTCAATTATTTTTTTTCAAAATTATTAATAATCTTACTCACATCTTGAAAGATTTTTCTCTTAAACATGTTAATTATTTTCCTTCACAATTATATTATATTTATCTTTAAACTTATATATAGCAATTGATTTAACAAAAAAGTTTCAGTTTTATTATCAAATTTCAGCAGCGATACTTCTTGAAACTTTTCAATTTCTTTATCTGATTTTTTCAATTGAATAGTTTGAATCTCCTGTAGTTAGTAAAATATCTGCAAAAAGCTATATTTTAGATTGACAATCCTCTTTAATTGAGAATCCATCACATTTTTCATTGCTTCTTATACTATTAGCTAAGGGTTCAATAACTATTGCAAATAGTAGAGAAGAGAAGGGACACCTCTGATGTCTGCCTTTATTTACAGATCCTTGAGAAATCTTTCAGAAATGTAAAGTCCTATTTTAACATATGATTTGGGATCTCCAATAAAATAAAAATAAAATAAAAAATAATCTCATTACAGGCTTTTCAATATTCCAATAAATTGTTCTGGAAATTTCCAATCCTTCTAAAGTTTTAAACAAGTAGTTCCAGTCTACAGATTCAAAAGCTTTTCCTACATCTGAGCTAATTAGGGCAAATTTCTTGTTCATTAGTTTTGCTAAATCTAATATAGTTTCTACCCTTTTTATATTATCATATGAAATATGTTTCAACATTCATAATATGATAAACATCAAAATATTTAAAAATCATTTACCTTATTAAGCTAATTCATAAAAATATTTACATTACTGAGGTCTAAGAGAATGTCTTGATTTGTCTATGGAATCATAAAAGAAAAAAAAAACATTTGCAATATATATTGTATTCAAAATTTGCAATGAGCTTAATTCAAATCCTGCTCTCCCTCCCTGAGTTCAAACATATTTAAACATCTATTTTACTTTCTATCAAAATGAATGTACAGCAATATAACACTCAAATTTCAGCTCTGACTTATTTCAGCATTAGTGAATCTTATAAGATACAGTATGCAAAAAGCTTCAAGGTTGACATAACCAAGTTTTAAATTTCAGCTTTCAGGATATTTTCAAATATGTTTATATGATTTCTATGTAAATTATATGAGATATTGTACTATCACATTTCTACCATATGCAGGTATATGTAATACACATCTTTCTTATAAGTAGCTTGTTATTTAAATACATTTTTTGTATATTTTATTTGCCCCTAATGTTCCATGCTATTCTGTATAAGTTGCATTTCTAAAATCTTCCATCAAACAGATATTTAATCATCAGCTCTCTATTAGAGATTACAGTATATATATATATATATATATACATATATATATTAACCTATTGATACTGATCTTTTATTAATCTTATATGGTAGATATTGTATGCCTTATGCACATACATATTTTTCACAAGATGCTTACTCTTCTTATTAATTCTAGTATTGCAAGCAATTTTATACATATATATATATATATACATATATATATACATATATATATATATATATATATATATATATATGAATTCCTGCTTATTTAATTTGAATGTGTGTTTTAGCCATTGTGAGCTACTATTCTGATCTAAGCTTCACGTTCTGACATTAGAATTTGATTACAGCATGTGAAACTGACAACTCACAGCACACAGTAGCTGCTGATTTCTTCTGTAAGTCACTCATTCTTCTTAATTATTTTAAACTGACCTAATCAGTAGCAAACATCTAACTTTACTTCTTTCCATTAATATGTACAGTTAGCATTAATAACACTACAGCATAAGTTAACATTCAGTAAAATGTAACCAAATTATATGTCAACAACAGCTCAATATAAAACATTATTATATCTTTTCTTCCTTTCTGTTTTCACAGACATCTGTGATGAACTTTGACCTAGTTTATTTTCAAAACAGCTCAAGAAGCAGGTAGTAAGCACAGCAATCAAGAATCCAGCATTCCCACACAACTGGAACATTTTTTTTTCTCAAACTTTTTTAAGTGCTACTTGCTTCATAAATGACCTGTGAAATGAATGTGTTATACAGGAACAATGAAATCATCAGCACTTTAACACTTCTGATTAGCATATTACTTAGATCTGACATTCAGATAACTCAGCAATGAACATACTAAGTAAACTTAAAACAAAAAATATATATATAATTCTTAACTTATATAGTCTTAAAGTTACCAATTGTGTTACAAATAATGTAATGCCATTCTCTTATAGGAGTATTTGTTTGACATTTATAAAGTTAAAAGTTTAGTTAAATGAAGCATATTACATCTTTCACTGTAAATATAGTAAAACAGTAAATCTAAGCACTTATATTCCTTATCATGAAAACATTGTAGATTAAAATATTAATACACACTTACATATGATTTAAAGCTTAAAGCTCAATACAAACCTTTCATTTAAAAAGTAAATCTATTCTTTAAGAAAATAAAAGTCCTACAATCAGAGAACAAAAGTCACTTGTTTCTAAGCTTTTTGATTTTAGAAGTAGTTTTTCAAGAATTCAGCTCATTCTGCCTCTTGTAGGATATGCTGTTCTGATCAATTTCTTCAGTATTATTAAGGATTTTATATTTGTTTACAAAAATGGATGCCTTATTCAGTGTGTCAAATATTTTATTTCCTTCAGAATTAAATTTGATCTTTGCAGGAAACACCTAAGTGGCCTTAATATTGTTCTTTTTAGTTTCTTGATCACTAGTAAGCAAGATTTTCTTTTACTCGTTTGTTTACTGGAATAATCAATGTCAAATTTGACTACCTGCTCACTATTTTAAAGGGTGGACTGGACCATGCTATTTTTAATATTTTATCTTTTTTTCTAATCTTTAACATAACTATAATTGAAGATGGTGGTGAGTTTTCCATTTTTGTAGAAGCTCTCAGGAATCTACATGCCTTTTCCATTCCAAAAGATAAAGTTTCAGTTTGATTTAATGTTTTATGTTGCCAGGTTGTTAAGAAGTATATTATGTTGTCTCCCTTATACATTTCAGGTATACAATAAATTCTAATGTTATTTCACATGAGTCTAAATCATCAACTTTATCTATGAGCCAGTTGTTTTAAAAGAAATTCATTCTGAGACTCACCTTCAGTTATTCTCCCTTCATGATCACTTAAAGCTTCTTCCATACTGCTGTTTTGTGCACTTTGTTGCTTCACAAGTATTTCTAAATGTTCCATTTTCTTTCTGGTCTATTCTTTGAAACTTTCTATTTTGGTATCTAATTTATCCATTTTAAGTAATAAATCCTGCATACTAGATATTATTGACTGGGTGTCTTTTTTACGCAAGAATCTTGAGTACTATTTTTTTGGAGTGGCTCATGTTGAAGTCTCTTGATATTCTGATAGGAAAATTACATCCTTTGAAGAATATGAAGCTACACATATTTTCTCTGACTATTAGTGAATAAAATAAACTAACAAATATCTCCAAATTTTATTTTTTGATTATATTTTCTATCAGAGAAAAGTTTTTCATCACAGAGCTTTTACCTTTTGCTTTCTTCAGTTAACCATATTGGCCATACCCTCAAGTGTAGATATTTTTCTAACCATTCAACCAGCATGATAATTTAAGGAAACTATCCCAGGAAACATACAAATGCACTATACTTATTTGGATTCCCATATAACACCTTCTTATTCTATATTACACTAATGGAAAGAAGACTAAAAACAAGTTATTGCCCATGGTTAAACAGTGATATCTACAGCAAGATAAAAAACAAGGGGTATGGCCTAGAAAGCTTGGAAACAAGACCCTAGTAATACTCAACTACATAGCAAAAAGTTTGGCCATAGAAAAGCTACTAGAATAGCTATTAACAGTGCCAAAGGAAATTACCTCAGACAAAAACAGGAATCTCTTTCAAAAATTCCAAACAGTTTTGGATAGAAATGAAACATTTTACAGGTCAAATTTCTACTCCATCTTCATCTTCCTCTCTTCATCCAACTTTCTATATCAATATCATTAACAAATTTGTCAATGACTATAAACTACCACTAATCAACTCCATAAATGGCATTACTGGTAAATTTCCACTCTCCCCCAAAATTAACTCTTCTACTTTGAACAATTCTACTCGATAGCTATACATCCATGTATTTTAGTCCAATGATGATATTAATGTCTCTGATGAGTGGATTTATAACTGGGACTATATATAATAAAGAATGAATGAAGTTTTTTTTTTTTTTTATGAGAGTGGAAGAATGCCAATGATGTCTATTTTGGTTGCATATGCATGAATGCATGTTTGCAAATGCTAGTACTTTTAACAACTGTCAGGTGACTGACTTCTTTTTTGAATGTGTGTGTGTGTGTGTGTGTGTGTGTGTGTGTGTGTGTGTGTGTGTGTGTGTGTGTGTGTGTGTGTGTGTGTGTGTGTGTGTATGAACAAATGTTTGCTAGACGGAGATGAGCAAATACTTTTCAATGCATAAGAACAAGGACAACATGCAACATCTTGCAAGTTTTCCTACCTTAAAGATTCTTAATCAAATCTCTCAGAGCTAGCAAATGTTTGAAGTTGAAATGGTAACACTATTTCAGGTTGCATCCTAGGCTCTGAGCTCAAGTCTTTCAGAAAAGGCTGTATTGACAGGTTGCATGTTGCTCTAATTTGATTTAAACTATGATGATACTGGCAAGTGACCAAATAGGCAGGGGACTGAACAAGTTATTTGGAGGTCTGCAAGAAGTTTATGGGCTTAGAATGAAGGTCAGGTGACAAATGTGAAACAAAGCTGCAGGTGAAGACACAAGCAGATGCATTTGAAGGCCTAAAAACTTTTCAGCACTGGATAAAATAATGGTATGAAATGTTTGCAATAATGCATACTGGGGTCATTTTGCCTGGGAAGGAGTGACAAACATTTATCAAAAATTGAGCACACAGAATAACTGACAATGTGCAACACGCTCTGTTTCTCACTTTTGCTACTCACTGGGAAAGAGGAGTTATGTAAAAATGGGTAAAATGTTACACAGGGATAGAGCAGAATGAGAGATGAATAATAGAATGGATAGAGACAATTGTCTAGGAAGAAAAAAGAAATGGCAAATGCAGACATGTGGCTTCAAGAACTGGAGAAGGGGAAATCCCAGTGGAAAAGGAATGAGAAGAAGATCAAAGCAAAATCTAATAGCACAATGGGGACGTTCATTTGGGTGAAGATGAAAGAGGAGTGAGAGAGAAACCAAAGAGAAAGAGCACAGCAATTTGGACAGAGGAAAAGTTGTTTTGGTCATTTTAATGGACAGTATCATTTGTCAGTACAATGCAAAGTGGAGCTGCATTATTATTTATTGATTGATTTATGTATTTATTTATTTTTTGTAGAAACCACTGTCTTCGAATGTAAGAATGTAAGGACTGGAGGTTAATACCCAAATATTATCACCAAGCAGTAAAAACTGCAAGAAAAACCCATCCATTGTGTTATACTTTAAACCTTCTGTAATGGAGGCACATGGGATATATGCAAAAGACACGTTAAGGTCATGCAGTGTTTCAACTAGATAGCTTGTAAATGCCCATGGCTTTTTACTTTTTAATTATTTATGGGTACATTCAGACCAATAAAGCCAAACCCCACTTGCTCTGAAGTTTTACATTATTAACATTACTTGTTTTATGATTTGTCCTTACTTCAAGAAACAACTTCTTTGGATATGTCTCTGCTCTACCTTTTGGATCCTTGTAATGATTGAAAGTGTGAAATCAGAAACAGGCAGTGAGACACTAATTTCTTCAACAATAGTATGATTATTATAATTTCTTTTCACTGTTTCACCAATGGATGAAACAATTTGTTACTGAAGTAGTCACACAGTAAATATTATCTATTTTTGCATTATAATATAAAAATGTGCTGTCTAGTTAAAATAATATACACTATTCACTTACTTTAACTACTGTCTTTATTTCCCAGAATTTCTAAAACCTAATGGGTAACCATAAATCCACCCCTCGGGTTCCACTTGTGTCCCTCTTGTACAAGGGAAATAGGTCCTGATCGTGGAATTAAGGGTAGAACTTGGCTAGACTTGTAAAGGGCCTAGGGACATTGGCCTAGTAACTTCCTATAATCCTGTGATCCTATAATGAAGTTTTTCTTTTCCTGCTGAAATTCCTTTACCTTTTATAATGATATTATTCCATATGCAACACTTTATTATGAAACTGTGAAAGTGTCACTTACTATAACTGACAACAGATTAATAATTTAAATGCAACCATAGTTTCCTGGTTTGTGATGCATTAGTTAAGTGACAATTCAAGGCATGGTGTAGAATAAGTAAATTGAATACTCAGAGATGAGCTCTTCCAGGAAAATGGATTCCATGTTTTTCTGTTTCTATGTTATATCCAAATAATGTATCATGCTGCGCCTCAAACCCTAGAGGAGCCAAGCATCTGTGCAGTCTAGTGTTGGTGTTAAGTATGTGGCATCTCCCATGACAGAACTGTTCATCACAGCAAGAGAAGTGCCTACCCAGCAGCTCTCAGGATTTGATATTCAAGAAAAATAAGTGAAACATCAGACATGATGAGAATATTTTTGTTTATACATCAGTTATGTAGTGCTTTGCTATTATCTTTCAAGGATTATCCTACACTCAGACATTCAGGTTTAGGGAACAAGTTTTGTCATTTTTTGTAAATCTGTGGTTAATCAAAATTTGCTTGAGTTGTATTGTATACGACCACCTTGAAGTACAGCATGTTTTTTTTTTACTTTTTCCACTATTGTGTGACCCTGGAGTTGGTATACAAGTCATGGGGGTGGGTGGGCTTGGAGAGCAAGCAACATTTGTTTGCTTTGATATTTGTGAGTTCAAATTTAAAGTTTAAAAATTGATAAAATGTATCTCATATTTCATTGGCAGAAATTAGCATAAGGTAAATTGCACTAACGACTTCCTATAGACAGACTTCATTGGTAAAGCTTATTCAGGTTTCATTATAGTGCAGTTCTTTCTAGAAAACACACACTTTTAGAGAGCACAGCAAAATTCTCACATGTCAGAAAGGACTATCGCAAGCAGTATGGTATGAATCAAGGCACTTTTAGTAGTAGTTTAGATTTAGTAAGTAGTCTGCAATTTGTTCTATTAATAATCTCTTTTACCAGTTTATAGTAGTATGTCTGTCTCCAAGTAGGAGGGTAGATGGCTGGAAAATAATTTATCAAGTTTCTATTTTCATTAATTTAGTCAAATTGCTGTTTACACAGGGTCACTGTATATGGGGATTCCTACTTACCTCTGTGATGCAGCTTTGTTATATTAAGGTCAAGATTGCATGGACAGATCCTGTATAGGGTATGGGCTTACCCCTGTTGACTGAAAGAAATACTTTGCCATTGTACTTGACTGTATTCTGTGTTTCTTGTTTGCTTTTATTTTCCTAGATCCTAAGTTCAGTAAGGACAATCTGCACTGCTTTTGTACTTAATACTGTGTAATGCCTTAAACTGTTTGTATCATATTTTCATGAAAGAAGATGCACAATTATCTGATTCTTATTGTTTTTCAGTTGTTCTTCATAAGATGCAGTATCATTTATTATGTAAGAAAGATAACCTGTAGTTTTTTTTTTCAAAGTTTAAGTACTTTAAGTTGAATGATAGTTTTAGATTCCATTTGATGGAAAATAACTATGTTTTTATTCCTTTACAGTGCTGCTTGTTGGCATTTGTGTTACAATAACCTGTTAAAGATTCCTTAGAAACTGCATTCAGCTTCCTTACAAAATTAGTAATGTAAAATTTTTTTTGAACAGAAAGTCATTTGGTGAGATTCAAACCTGCTTGTTATAGTACATGTGCTACTAAAAGTAAATTTACAGAAGAATGGTAACAGCATTTCATGCAGTTTGCAGATGGACTTCTGTTTAGTATAAATTATGTAGCCAAGAATAGTAAACCTAACTCAGACAATAATAGAATCTTAATTATTGTTTTACTGAAAGCATTATTGTTTCAAAAACTTAATGGCTTTTAATATAATTTGTACAGTAGGATTATATTTAATATGTATCACAAAATTATTGTTTTGAGGCCCCCAACTGAGCACATCTGTTGTGCTTATCACTGCCAGTATGTTTTGTGTACAGCAGGAAAAAAAACTTATGAGTGTCAGTTTCACAGTCAAATATTAATAACATCTAAAAAGGAAGTCACATTTAGCAGTCTTCTGGAATTTAGAACAAAATGGAAACAGTGCTACTAGTTTTGTTAAAGTATAGTGACAAACCTCCTTCCATATAATACTGAACAACACAGCTCATGTTGCATCTGACATACTTTATGTAAAATAGATAGATAGATAGATAGATAGATAGATAGATAGATAGATAGATAGATAGATAAATATCTGATATTTTGTATAGATTTTCTTCCCCTATAAAAATAAAATGTGATATACATAAAGTCAGCCACATTGACATAGAAGAAGAAAGCACAGGTTAACAGTTCAACTATGATTCACTGAAATGCATAATCCCAAGCATAGAAAATGCCAAAAAATAATGCCTAAAACTCATAAGGGTGAAAAAAGGGGTCTGAGAGGATGGCCTAATGGTTAAGGTGTTTCCCTTACAAACACAAAGTACAGGGTTTGAATCTCACAGGGGATAATTGGCTAGGCTTAAAATGGCCCACAAGGGCAGTTTGCCTAGTACTAATCTATGAACCTATGAACCTAAGTCAACTTTAAATGTTTTTAGCAGTGAGAAACCCTTACACCTTCCAAACTTATATACACAAACTCTACACTTGCACCAACTCAAAAAAGGGACAAATGTCCAAAAGGAAAGGATTCATTACTGGCACACAGAAATCAAACCAGCAATAATTTCTAATGGAAAAAGGAGACTGACATTATGTTCCTCAGAACCTTTTTCTTTGGGCAACTGATGTTTGTGGAATTTCACCTCACAGAGGATCCATTATTGCCCTGGTGACCCTAGTTTGACTAGTGACTCACACACCTGCTGGAGCTGGCGAGGGAAGGAACTAATGATAAGGATTTGCCAGCTCACCATGCTTTGGAGTTTCAGGGTATGGAGGAGTGCAAGTTTGGGACACTCAATCCTATAGCAAAGTCTCGGTGGAGTCTAGAGACCATACAGAAGTACAGGTATGTGCTGCTTAATATTCAGGATAGGTTTTATCCCATAGAATGTTAAGTGGCACAGACATTAAACAAACACCCTATACTTTGTATTGTGCTTTGCTTAATGTTTGTTTGTATAATGGCCGATCACATTTACATCTGCTTAGTACAGTATGGACATAAATGCAGTTGGGCATTGTGTAGAAGGGTGTTAAGTGGTGCACACCTGTACTGACTTTGAGAATGGCTGGGGCATTCTTAAGGGTTTATGTTTCTTGTTGACATGGACAGCATGCTAATACCCATTGCACACCAAGCCCAGGAGCAGCTTACTTGGCACATGCAGTGGATCATTGACTAAAAATAGGAAATGCCCTGACAAATGACAGCACTGCTCTCAGCTACTCAGCTCTTGCACTTAGTAGAATTGATTATCTGTTATATGTATTATAGTTTTCATCAAAACTATTTTTTTCTTTTTGTATAGTTTCACCATCCCTATAACTTAATGAAATGTAACTTTTATGTGCATGAAATACCATTACTTTGATGTTATTATAAGCCCTACCTTGGTATGTGGCACAAATGTGAACAAAATGTGACTATATACTATAAATTGGAGTCACTTCATTAGGCTACATATTTGTACAGATACTTATTTCCCTGTCTATAGTTATATTAGGATAGCTTATTAACTGACTGTTTCACAAATATTTATGTATAGTTTTCAGATCATAAAATCATGTGCTAAACAAACACAGAAACAAGGTGATTTTAATTTAGTGATTTCATCAAATTATTTAACAGACCTTATCATGGAAAACATCATGGATAGTCCTGGAAGGAAACATTCCAACTATGATAAAATCACCTCTATAAGTTACTGAACTACCTCTACTAAATAATTTATTTAATGTCTTTGTTGAAGCTATGAGTTTCTAAGCAGTCATTTATATATGCACTTGGAAACATAGAAAATATTAAGTCTTTAATCCAATGCTTAGAATATATGCACTTTTGAAAATGATGTTATTTAAATAGGGAATTTGAGAAGACATAATTCCATTTATGCAAAAATCTTTCAATAACCAGATAAAACTATTAGGGACTATTTGTTTATGGCTGGTTATGATATATTTATTATATATTAATCATATTTCTTGATGTATTTGCATCCATTTTGAATCATGACATGAATTTATCCACAATGAAATAACTTTTGCAATTGTCGAAGTAGCATAGAATTGAATATCAGGGAATCCTATTCCACCATTTTCCCAATCTTTTCTTTGCCAATCAAAGGAAATTCTTAGTTTTTTAGGATGCCAAAAAATTAAACTAGAATAATCTTCTTCATCAATTTTTTATTGGTGGAGATAGTGTTAAATATTGTAAAACAAATGATGTTTTAGGGAGAATTATCATCTTAATACGCATTAATTTTTCTTCCATGGTTAAGAAGAATTTGTTCCAATTTGTGACTAAACTTAAAATTTTATCAACAACCTGTTGAAAGTTTGTTTGCACTGTTGCTTTACTATTAGACATAATAGCTATACCAGGTTATCTCATTTAATTGCTGTTCCAATTGAAGTTAGAATAGTTTTCATTTTTTTTAATTTTATTAATTAATAATGTACTTGTATTATTATGATTAAATCTTAAGTTTAAGATTTCTTCAAACTGACTCATAGAATTAATTATATGTTGTAATGAAGTTTCTATGTTTCCTACTGTTAGTAAAATCATTAGTAAAGAGTTGAATCTTTAGTTAAAAGTCTTCTTTTGTTTTGATACTATTAATGTTCTTATTGGTTCTATAGCTAATGCAAAAAGTAAAAGTGATAATGGACAGCCTTGTTTTGTGCCTTTTTGGAATTTATATGAATTAGAAAGAAAATAACATATCACATATTTTAATATAACCACAGTTGTTATTGTATAACTTAGAAATGAATGCAATTAGCTCAGGTGAGAAATTATACACTAAGTCTTTTAAATAGGTGCAACCAAATAACTGAGTCATAAGCCTTATCTAAATTGAGACTAATGATAGAAAGTTCTATTTTATTTTTATTTGCGTAGTCTATCAAGGTATGCATTATTATATTATCTTGTACCTGTCTATTTAAAATAAACCCAGTATGATCATTGCTAGTTTAGGTATAAGTAGATTAACTCTTTGAGCTAAAATGGACATAAACATCTTATAGTCCACATTTAAAAGAAACATTGGTCTGTATGATGAGCACTTTGTAGGATTCTTATCTTATTTTAAAATAGGTGATATAAGGGAATATTTCCATGATTGGAGGACTTCAGCAGTTGTTTGTATTTTTCTATAGGCCTTATCTAATATTTTAACTCCATCATATGGTACTATTTTGTATAGTTCTGGTATAAGACCATCTAAGCCTGGCACCTTATTATTTATTAACTGTTTTGTTTGATCTTTTATTTCTGTTAAACTTAATGGTCTATCATTTTTTTTATTTGCTCACGTGTTATTTTATTATTTATAGTTTCATCTATATCATCAATATCTAAGTTATATGTATTATTATTATTTATATTTTTGTAAATATTTTAAAGCCCCCAGGAACACCGTTAATATCTGCTCCTTTCTTTTTTTATTATTTATATGTGTTATAATTTCTTTGCTATGATTTCCTTTATTCACTTTCTTTGATCTAAGAGCAAGTTGTATTTAAGTTTTTAAGTTTATACTGACTAATGTCATTATTTTTAGATTTAACTTTAGTGTGCCGATTCTGGCCTGTAGGGTATTCAATCATTGTCCCATTCTGATGTTGTACTAATATATCAGCTTGAAATTCTTTCATTTAAGTAAGCCTTTAGTGGATCCCAATGGACAATGTCAGATTCTTCACCATTCTTGTTAATTTCTAGAAAATTGTTGATCTCTTTAACATACCAATCCTTGAATCATTTTATTTTAATAATGTATGCTGATAATCTCCTGTGATGTATTACATTGCCAGTTTTTAAAATAATATTATGGTTCAATAATGGACATAAAACTATTGAATCATCTATGATCTATGACTACAGATTGTTTGAGACAAAACTTTTATCAGCATTTGTTTGTGTTTCATATCTATATGAATCATGGGTAAATTGAAGTGAGATTGTCTTCCTTAGTTCATATATATCCTTTAAATTCATTAGATTTACAAAATTCATTCTGTTTCACTGAAGATATTATTCTAAGCTTTCCGTCTCAAGTGGAATCTTTGTCTGATAAAATACAATTTAAATCACCAGCCATTATGACTTCACCTTTCATGTAATAGACTATAGGGTCTAAGCAATTGTTTGCATCTTTAGCTCCAGCTCCTGGAATCCAATAAGAGTTCACCAATATATATATATATGTATATATATATATATATATATATATATATATATATATATATATATGTGTGTGTGTGTGTGTGTATCGTTTTCTGTTCCACTCAATTATAACAATGCATAACATACCATTTTTTATCAACATAGATGTTTTTTACTTTAAGCATTGCTGGTGAGTTATTCCATAAAATGAGTGTATCTCTTATTTTAGCTTGAAATCCAGAGCCTGCTAAAATGAAATAATTCTTTATTGAGAGCTTATTTACATCATTATGAAGTAAATTTGTTTTATGTAGAAATACTATTTGAGCGTTATGTACTTGCAAGTATTTGAACAGACTATCCCATTTTACTAGATTATTCAATCAATTAGCATTAACAGATATTCATTTAAAATTAGACATTTATATAAGAGAGAAAAAATACAGGTATAATGAAATCACATTTATGTACAGAACTTATTATATACTTTATATAAAACAATATGAAATCTTCAGCTATTGACAAAACTTTTGAAACAAATTAAAATATTATTTAATGATGTAACTCTAAAACATTCTACCATGAAATAACATATTCCCAATATGTTGAAGAAAAAGAAGAACAAACTTCCTCTCAAACTCTCCATTAGACTAACAATGCTTAGCTCATGCTTTTGATTCATATTATTGTGGCTCATACTTTTAGTATGCATCATCTTAAAGCTTGTCAGTTAGTTATTACGGATAAGAAAATTTGGGTCTATATTAGAAACCCGAACGCTTACCTTATCGAATCGCTTAATGTTGACCTGTCTTTATTGAAATGTGAAAACATTGAATGTCCAGAAGAGCGAAACTGGAAATGTCGAATCGTCATGGTTGGCCTTCTGCAGTATAGCTCCGTAAGGTAAGTGTGCGATAGTTACGGACCTTACGTTTAGGGTGCAGGTTAAGGTAAGTGTATAGATGGTAATGCATGTTAGATTTAGTGTAGGGATTTGTTAAGTGTATGTGTGTGGATTATTTAATTTGGGTTTAGCTTTTTAAGGTAAGTGTGTGATAGTTACGGACCTTAGGGCGGGTTAAGTTAAATGCATACATTGTGGTATATGTAAGATTTAGTGTAGGGTCAGAAGTAAGGTTTATTTTAGGGTTAGAAGTTGGGTTTTGTTTAGTGTATGTATGTGGTTTATTTAGTTTGTTTGTGTAGGTAGTATGTAGCAAGCGGTGGGGTGGGACAAGTATGATAGTTCGATATTTTGAATTTCGTGGTTTAGGGCATTCAGTGTTTATGTGGTTCAATGAGGACGGGTTGATGTTTAGGGATTCGATAAGGTAAGCGTTTGAGTTTATAATATAGACCCAAAAAGTTAAAAGGTGTTTAGAATCTTTATAATAAGTTGACCAAACTGAATATATCTGCAGTCATCTTTCCCTGTACCTCACATTTTCTCTCCCTGTCTACTAAAGGGACGAAGTCAGTTGTTATTTTCTTATTTATTAATTTATTGGTCAGATAATTTTTTTTTCTATTTTATTTACTATGTGTAAAGTTGTTCATAGGATCATAAGTTCATAAATTAGTCCCAGGCTAACTGTCCTTGTGGACCATTCCAAGCCCAACCAATTACCACATGTGAGAATCAAACCTTGCACTTTGTTCTTATATGGTGAACACCTTAATCACTATGCCAACCTCCCACTCTTTTACACGTATTTATATTCTTCAACTATAAACATATTTTCTTATTCTGATCTCTTTCTATTTCTGTTTGTATACTATGTCTTGTACTATCACTATATTCCTAGGTTTTATATTTTAGCTATAATCCTGCAGTACAGTATCGTATAATAGAAAATTTACATTTATATATTTGATACTCTTTAATCTAGTACTGCTGAATCAGTCCTATTTTTTTCCTTAAATGTTGTCTAATAGTATCTGAACAAATATCTGAAAATCTTACCTTTTAAGATTCAAACTTTCCATAATAAATTGTTCTAGGATATCACGTTTTGTTATCATTAAAAAGAGATAATAAAAGAGAAACACAATCCTAATTTTTTTATCAGAAGTGTTATTCCAAAGGCTAGTATATTAACTATCCTTTGGTATACTGCAATCATTCAGAACTATTTAATCACTCACTGTGGTTTTGAATGCAATTCACTGTCTTTTGCTTATTATCTAACTTGTATTCATTGATATCTTAGCATATGATTCACAACATTATCATTTACTTTTAGACAGGAAGAAGTAACTTGGACAGTTCTCAGAATTTTCAGAACTTCCACAGCATCACAAAAGTGCTCATGAGTCTAATTAAGCTGTTTCAAGCTGGTCCTTATGACAAGGGCTTGCAAATGGACAGTTGATCAGCTACAATTTACACAAAAGCATTCACAAGTGAATCCAAGCCACCTCTGCATTATACATCAATCCCCTAAACCCGTCAAAACCACTAAAAAAACAACAAAACCCACTTCAAAGTATGTTTACCACTAAAATATATTGTATTTAAAGAAATGACATTTAATGATTCAGTAAGCACTATTTGTATGAGATGTTTAATATAAAGCAGGCTGCCATTTTTTAAAGGAGACATAGCATATAAACTTGCATTAAAAAATGACAGTTATGTGTGATCCAGGTTTAACTTTTAGCAGTGTGAACATTGCTCTAATTATTTGATAGCATTCCAACAATAGCTTTTATATATGTAAGAAACTATATATTTATTCTACTTTGCTTATAACATAGCATAACTTACCTGGGTGCCATTGCATGACAAATATCAGTAGCAAAGATTCAGAACTATGTAATAACTGACAGTGGTTTAGAATGCAATTCACTGTCTTTTGCTTGTTATATAACTTGTATGCTTTTGGCAACTTAGCATATGATTCAAAATAATATAATTATTTACTTTTAGACAGGAAGAAGAAATCTGGACAGTTCTTAGAATTTTCAGAACTCCCGCAGCATCACAAAAGTGCTCATGACTCTAAAAGGTTTCAAGCTGATTTTCTTGATAACGACTTGAAAATGAACAGTCCATCAGTTGCAATTCACTCAAAAATGCATGAAAATGAATCCAAGCCACATGCACACCACACATCAATCCCTCAAACTTCTCCAAACCATAAAAAAAAATCTCAGACTATCCCAATCACAAAAAGCAATTGCACTCAAATAAATAGCATTTTATGATTCAGCAAGCACTATTTGTATGAGTTGTATAATATAAATCAGACTGGCATGTTTTTAAAGGAGTAACTTACACTTCTGTAGCATAATTTGCGGCATCTTGTATGGTATTTAATAGACCTTTACTCAACTATCAATATATCAGAAAGTGTGCCACCTAACATAAGTTTCATCATAATAATGATTAATTTTAATAAAATGAATAGTTTAACCTTTTAAACTCTAAATGAAAATAAGTGGCTAGGATTTCAGATATATATATATATATATATATATATATATATATATATATATATATATATATATATATATATAGCTAAAAGAATCACACTGCAACATTTTAAAAAGGTAACTAGTAACCATTTGATGTAGGGAATGAAAGAAATGATTTACCTTGTGAAACTTAATATTCAGCAACTGTTCATAAGTATTCAAGCACTTCTTTAAATTTATAATAATCTATAACCATGAAATATGTTGATTTTCATTTGTTCTTCAATTTATTTCACTGTTTTTGTCTTTTATTAACCAGTCATTTTATGTTGCATTTCTCTTCAAAGAAGTTGATAGATTTCAGTCCATTTCTTCTGTTTTTTTTCTAGGATTTTATTTTTCTGTATAAAGTCCATTGCATCTTCCAAGGTGTTAAAATCTTCTTTTGTTCTGGAAGGTGAATCCTTATTTTTGCTGGAAACAAGATTTGTGCTTTAATATTCTGTATCTTTAAGCTTTTAACAAGTGGAATACATGTTTTCTCTTTGATATCACCAATGTTGAATAGTCATGCCACGGGATTCAGCAAACTTCCATGCAAGAATATCCTTTAAATTCATTAGATTTACAAAATTCATTCTGTTTCACTGAAGATATTATTCTAAGCTTTCCATCTCAAGTGGAATCTTTGTCTGATAAAATACAATTTAAATCACCAGCCATTATGACTTCACCTTTCATGTAATAGACTATAGTGTTTAAGCAATTGTTTGCATCTTTAGCTCCAGCTCCTGGAATCCAATAAGAGTTCACCAATATATATATATATATATATATATATATATATATATATATATATACATATATATATGTGTGTGTGTGTGTGTGTGTGTGTGTGTGTATATTGTTTTCTGTTCCACTCAATTATAACAATGCATAACATACCATTTTTTATCAACATAGATGTTTTTTTACTTTAAGCATTGCTGGTGAGTTATTCCATAAAATGAGTGTATCTCTTATTTTAGCTTGAAATCTAGAGCCTGCTAAAATGAAATAATTCTTTATTGAGAGCTTATTTACATCATTATGAAGTAAATTTATTTTATGTAGAAATACTATTTGAGCGTTATGTACTTGCAAGTATTTGAACAGACTATCCCTCTTTATTAGATTATTCAATCAATTAGCATTGACAGATATTCATTTAAAATTAGACATTTATATAAGAGAGAAAAAATACAGGTATAATGAAATCACATTTATGTACAGAACTTATTATATACTTTATATAAAACAATATGAAATCTTCAGCTATTGACAAAACTTTTGAAACAAATTAAAATATTATTTAATGATGTAACTCTAAAACTTTCTACCATGAAATAACATATTCCCAATATGTTGAAGAAAAAGAAGAACAAACTTCCTCTCAAACTCTCCATTAGACTAACAATGCTTAGCTCATGCTTTTGATTCATATTATTGTGGTTCATACTTTTAGTATGCATCATCTTAAAGCTTGTCAGTTAGTTATTACGGATAAGAAAATTTGGGTCTATATTAGAAACCCGAACGCTTACCTTATCGAATCGCTTAATGTTGACCTGTCTTTATTGAAATGTGAAAACATTGAATGTCCAGAAGAGCGAAACCGGAAATGTCAAATCGTCATGGTTGGCCTTCTGCAGTATAGCTCCGTAAGGTAAGTGTGCGATAGTTACGGACCTTAGGTTTTGGGTGCAGGTTAAGGTAAGTGTATAGATGGTAATGCATGTTAGATTTAGTGTAGGGATTTGTTAAGTGTATGTGTGTGGATTATATAATTTGGGTTTAGCTTTTTAAGGTAAGTGTGTGATAGTTACGGACCTTAGGGCGGGTTAAGTTAAATGCATACATTGTGGTATATGTAAGATTTAGTGTAGGGTCAGAAGTAGGGTTTAGTTTAGGGTTAGAAGTTGGGTTTTGTTTAGTGTATGTATGTGGTTTATTTAGTTTGTTTGTGTAGGTAGTATGTAGCAAGCGGTGGGGTGGGACAAGTATGATAGTTTCATATTTTGAATTTTGTGGTTTAGGGCATTCGGTGTTTATGTGGTTCAATGAGGACGGGTTGACGTTTAGGGATTCGATAAGGTAAGCGTTTGAGTTTATAATATAGGCCCAAAAAGTTAAAAGGTGTTTAGAATCTTTATAATAAGTTGACCAAACTGAATATATCTGCAGTCATCTTTCCCTGTACCTCACATTTTCTCTCCCTGTCTACTAAAGGGAGGAAGTCAGTTGTTATTTTCTTATTTATTAATTTATTGGTCAGATTATTTTTTTTTCTATTTTATTTACTATGTGTAAAGTTGTTCATAGGATCATAAGTTCATAAATTAGTCCCAGGCTAACTGTCCTTGTGGACCATTACAAGCCCAACCAATTACCACATGTGAGAATCAAACCTTGCACCTTGTTCTTATATGGTGAACACCTTAACCACTATGCCAACCTCCCACTCTTTTACATGTATTTATATTCTTCAACTATAAACATATTTACTTATTCTGATCTCTTTCTATTTCTGTTTGTATACTATGTCTTGTACTATCACTATATTCCTAGGTTTTATATTTTAGCTATAATCCTGCAATACAGTATCGTATAATAGAAAATTTACATTTACATTTATATATTTGATACTCTTTAATCTAGTACTGCTGAATTAGTCCTATTTTTTCCTTAAATATTGTCTAATAGTATCTGAACAAATATCTGAAAATCTTACCTTTTAAGATTCAAACTTTCCATAATAAATTGTTCTGGGATATCACGTTTTGTTATCATTAAAAAGAGATAATAAAAGAGAAACACAATCCTAATTTTTTTATCAGAAGTGTTATTCCAAAGGCTAGTATATTAACTATCCTTTGGTATACTGCAATCATTCAGAACTATTTAATCACTCACTGTGGTTTTGAATGCAATTCACTGTCTTTTGCTTATTATCTAACTTGTATTCATTGATATCTTAGCATATGATTCACAACATTATCATTTACTTTTAGATAGGAAGAAGTAACTTGGACAGTTCTCAGAATTTTCAGAACTTCCACAGCATCACAAAAGTGCTCATGAGTCTAATTAAGCTGTTTCAAGCTGGTCCTTATGACAAGGGCTTGCAAATGGACAGTTGATCAGCTACAATTTACACAAAAGCATTCACAAGTGAATCCAAGCCACCTCTGCATTATACATCAATCCCCTAAACCCGTCAAAACCACTAAAAAAACAACAAAACCCACTTCAAAGTATGTTTACCACTAAAATATATTGTATTTAAAGAAATGACATTTAATGATTCAGTAAGCACTATTTGTATGAGATGTTTAATATAAAGCAGGCTGTCATTTTTTAAAGGAGGCATAGCATATAAACTTGCATTAAAAAATGACAGTTATGTGTGATCCAGGTTTAACTTTTAGCAGTGTGAACATTGCTCTAATTATTTGATAGCATTCCAACAATAGCTTTTATATATGTAAGAAACTATATATTTATTCTACTTTGCTTATAACATAGCATAACTTACCTGGATGCCATTGCATGACAAATATCAGTAGCAAAGATTCAGAACTATGTAATAACTGACAGTGGTTTAGAATGCAATTCACTGTCTTTTGCTTGTTATATAACTTGTATGCTTTGGCATCTTAGCATGTGATTTAAAATAATATAATTATTTACTTTTAGACAGGAAGAAGAAACCTGGACAGTTCTTAGAATTTTCAGAACTCCCGCAGCATCACAAAAGTGCTCATGACTCTAAAAGGTTTCAAGCTGATTTTCTTGATAACAGCTTGAAAATGAACAGTCCATCAGTTGCAATTCACACAAAAATGCATGAAAATGAATCCAAGCCACATGCACACCACACATCAATCCATCAAACTCCTCAAAACCACAAAAAAAAAAAAAAATCTCAAACTATCCCAATCACAAAAAGCAATTGCACTCAAATAAATAGCATTTTATGATTCAGCAAGCACTATTTGTATGAGTTGTTTAATATAAAGCAGACTGGCATGTTTTTAAAGGAGTAACTTAACATGCTTCTGTAGCATAATTTGTGGCATCTTGTATGGTATTTAATAGACCTTTACTCAACTATCAATATATCAGAAAGTGTGCCACCTAACATAAGTTTCATCATAATAATGATTAATTTTAATAAAATGAATAGTTTAACCTTTTAAACTCTAAATGAAAATAAGTGGCTAGGATTTCATATATATATATATATATATATATATATATATATATATATATATATATATATATATATATATATATATATATATATATATATATATATATATATATATATATATAGCTAAAAGAATCACACTGCAACATTTTAAAAAGGGAACTAGTAACCATTTGATGTAGGGAATGAAAGAAATGATTTACCTTGTGAAACTTAATATTCAGCAACTGTTCATAAGTATTCAAGCACTTCTTTAAATTTATAATAATCTATAACCATGAAATATGTTGATTTTCATTTGTTCTTCAATTTATTTCACTGTTTTTGTCTTTTATTAACCAGTCATCTTATGTTGCATTTCTCTTCAAAGTAGTTGATAGATTTCAGTCCATTTCTTCTGTTTTTTTTTTTCTAGGATTTTATTTTTCTGTATAAAGTCCATTGCATCTTCCAAGGTGTTAAAATCTTCTTTTGTTCTGGAAGGTGAATCCTTATTTTTGCTGGAAACAAGATTTGTGCTTTAATATTCTGTATCTTTAAGCTTTTAACAAGTGGAATACATGTTTTCTCTTTGATATCACCAATGTTGAATAGTCATTCCACGGGATTCAGCAAACTTCCATGCAAGAATAGTTTATTCTTGCATGGAAGGGACTGTTCCCATGCAGCATGGCAGCGTGCCATGCATATTCATGAATGCGAGCTGCCGTGCTGTAATATGGACATGGTTCTGTGTATGAGTGCAGGGGTGTGTCTGAGAGCAGTGCTCTCACAATACACATGCCCCCTGCACACCAGAATTGCCATACAGCAATTTAAATAGAGCGAGATTGCTCATTACACCTCTCATCCCATCAGAGTAAGAAATCTGGACAAAGCCATAAAGGACAATTGCCACTACAAACATAGAAAAGTTGATAGAATAACAGGTTTAGCATTAGCATGAATTTTCTGAAGGGTATGAAGTACATAATGCACACCTCACAACCCGTTAGAATAAGAAATCTAGACAAAGCCATAAGGCATAACTCCAAAACGTTGCCATTACAAACTTATAGAAAGTTGATAGAATAACAGGTTTAGCATTAGCATGGATATACTGAAGGGTACGAAGTAAAAAATGCAACAAATAATTTTTTTTTCACATCTTCAATAAAGTTTAAGGGTAGCTGTGAGGGTGAGCCCATTGCTTAGCTATGCTTAGTCCAGCTGAAACAGCAAGACAAGTGAAATAGCAATAGACATTCAGTATAAGCAGTAGTGCAATAGTGTAGTAGTTAGAACATACACTTTGCATGTAGTCATTCACGGTTTGAGCCTTACCAATCCATTTCCATTTTGTATGTGAAATCATTACAATTTTAATTTATTTGTATATTTACATAGGAAGTAACTTTCTCAACCAGAATGCCTCATACAGTATAGTCACACAAGAATAAATGTAATGAAAGCACATTGGGGGATGTCAAGGAAGGTAAACACATTTATAATATGTAATGAATGATGAATCAATCCCATACAGGTGGTAGTTCAATAAAATAAAACATAAGCAATACTAAGCATTGCACAGCTATGCTGACTGGGTGTAAGCATTGTGTAAATATGAATGCTAAGCAATGAGTAGCCCAGCTAAGTGGATTTTCTCATTGATAAGCAGTGCTGAACCTGCCCCTTTAAGCACTGTCAACATTAGCCAAGCAGATTTACCTGTAGCTTAGCTTAGCTCAGCATATTCAAAACCATCCAATCATGGCAAAGGGCAAGAATTTGGCCGTATTTAAATCTTGCAGGCAGGAATACAGCTCATAACTGGTTGTAGCTCCCCACTGTAGGCAGTATGGCAGGTGTTGGAGAGGGCATGTGCTTTTGGGTGCAGCACTCGGGCATGCAGGAGTCCAAGGTCAGGGTAGGACTCCTTGTAAATACCATGATGTGAGACTGCTGCAGGACCAGTACCAAGGCTCCCAATACAAAGTGGTGGCCTGGGAAAGTCTCACCCATGATCTCACCAGTGCTATTGGTATCCCTCAGACTGGAGAGCAGGTCTGGCACCACTATGCTGACTTGAAGTGGAGAAGGAAGGAGCACTTGGAACAATGGGTCCAAGAAGCAAGACAGAGGGGTGATGTCCCAGCAGTGTGTAAGTATTCATATAACTGTTTACCATAGTCCAGCCTGTGTATGTGATGGATAGGTATGTATAAATGTTTCTCTATTTTCATTATAGCTCCAGCTGAGCAGATTGTGAACTAGGAAACCCATGCCAGTAGGTTGCAAATGCTGAGTCGTGAGGCTGGTAAGTAACAATCTAGCTTGTACTATACATACCAAATAAATATAAAGGAGTAGAATGTCACCTGGCATTATTAAAACTGGGTATGGTTTAAACTAAATAAAGCAGACAATATTACAGTAATAGTCTCATATAGGTCATATATTAATAAAATGTAATTGCCTGTGAATAAAAATCTAAACCCTGGACTGGTTGTGTTTACTCTGGTATGGTATGATTTGAAATGTGTACAGGTTATGCATAGCAACTATAGCTCTGAAAGCATTAAACAATCAAGTCTCATCTGACAATGTTAGTGCCTCTATAACACACAAGAATAACTGATATTACAAATGTCATGCACCAAGATCTGATATCTCAATAGTAATGTTGTGTTAACCATTATTTAGTACACTGTGCTATGTGAATAGATATGTAATGTTGTAAATACAAAGTCAGAGTGTAAAACAAAGAGAGAATGAGAAATAAATCATTCAAGGAAAAGACAGCAGTGTCTCAATAGCTCTCTGTGATGAAGTACACACTTGTTATATTCTTAGCAGAAGCAGCCACGGTTAAACTCCCTGGAATGGTAGTAAGCTGTATGCATAATTTCAACTAAGATTTTGTGAAAATGTGTAGAAACAGACAGGTAGTATTACCAAGCATTCCTTCCACAGGTCTCCCAGGTATAATAAGGTATAAAGTATCTATAAGAAGGCTGTAGTTACACTGTGTCCAACACCGATGTTCCAACTCCAAGGCTGCAAATGACAGCAAGATAAGTACATACACCAAGTGGTCTCCCCCAAGAAATATTTAAAAGTGTCATGCTGTCACAGCTACAGGTCCCTGCTAACAACAACTAGAGTGACTGATAGAAATCAAGGCAGCGTGTGTCAGTAGCACAGACCAACACAGTATGAGTGCATATATGTAACCCTGACTATGGGAATATGGGTAGAAATAGTCATGTAGTATTAACAAACATTCCCCCACAGGTCTACTAGGTAAGAGAAAGTTAAAAGTAGCTATAAGAAGGCTGTAATTATACTGTGTACAAAAATACCACTGCTCATCCCAAGGCTATAGTTGTTGAAATAATACCTGTAGTGTAATGAGTAGAGCAAAAATCATTAAAGCTGTGACCACTGCTAGAATCTACATTTGTTAACTGACATCTCTCTCTCTCCAACCTTATCTTTACCAATAATGTAAACACATAAATGAATGGGTATGTTTTCCACCAAACCTACTGTTGGGACATGTGTCCTGTTGTTCTAAAAACATTGACATTTTTTTCCAATTAATGTTCCCTGTTCAAATACCATCACTGGTGGCCTGTTGCTATCAGTGTAGCCTGCATGCTGGTGCAATTCCCAGTGTGGTTCCATATATGCATGTGTTCTGTTTGATATGCAAATGTTCCAAATGTGTTATATTGGGTTAATGGGAATACTCATGCGTGCTGTTATAACTAATCCTGGAATGTGTTAACCATTACTAACCAACATATGTTCTAAATCTGCAACGCCATAGCATGTCAGGGAAGGCCAATCCCAGTGGATCCACCTCTCCTGCCTCATCTGACCGTGGCCCTGGGCCCCAGCACATCTGGGACCCACCCCAGGACTTCCTTGTCTACTGGTCCTGCACCACCTTCAGGTGGAACTGCCTCAGAGGATGTGTCTTGCCCCCCAGGGTGCAGGCATGAACAGGATGCTGTCACCCAAAGCCAGGCCTGGGGTCTGGTGTATAGCAAGCTCTGCAAGTATTTTGGAGATCTGCTACACCAGCTTGAGGGCTATATGGCACTTTTAGAGGATCAGCCTGTCCCTACTGTTTAGCCCCCAGCACAGCCACCTTTGGGGCCATGAAGATGCACTGGTAACTGCCCATGGGTGGGGATCTCAGTCCCACTGTATCTATTTGGGGGCTCATGGGCTTCCAATTACCAAACACCCCTCCCTGTCCAAGGTGATTACCCCCCACATGTGCCATATACCGCCCCTGTATGCTGTCTTGTCTGTCCTCCTACCCAACCTACCTCCCGAAATATACCTACTATTCTTCCCCAACATCCACCTCTCACCTTAAAAAAAAAGAGCAATCTGTTCCCCAAAAATATTTCGCCCCATACATATGTGTCCATTTCACACACATGTCCACTGGACACATGTAATCTGGTCTAATTGGCTTCACAGCACATTACTGTTGTTCTCATCCCTCTCTCAGGGTTTGGGTGTCCAAATATACCTCCAAATTCAGTATATATGCACAGCTGTTTCTGTAGAAGAAATGGACAGCTGTGGACCTTCCCTAGATCCATCCTGCATATCGCTAGCTACTTTCCTTATTGTCTTTCCCTCTGCGTGCCTCCTTTTTCACCACTTTCCCATAACCCCTTTTTTCTTTCCTTTTAAATAAATTAGCACTGGGGTAAGTGAGGGTAAGCTGTTTTAAGCAGTAGTAAGCAGGATTAAGCCTGTTTTTGGGGGGGCTAAGCAATGCCTACACCAATGAAGCACTTTTAAGGGTGTCTGTAAGCATATTTAACCAGAAACTACCATTGCTAAGCACTGTGCAAACCGACAGAAATCTGCTTACAATTGCTTAAAAGTGCCTTAATCACTCTGGATCCAACAGCCCTTGTTCTGCCCAGCAACAAAATATTCAGCCATTGCAAGCCTTAAATCCAGGACCCTGCACACCATAGGCACAGCAATTTACCACTAAGCCATCTGAGCTGTAGATATGTCTGATGTTTTTTCAAACATACCATGCAGCACAGTCATTAAAAGTATATTTATGTATACATATACATATATTTATATATGTGTATGTATTTATTCAGCTTTATATATATATATATATATATATATATCTATATATATATATATATATAGGCTTATCAATACCACATTCAGATGCATGATGTGACTCTAGATATTTAACATACTTTAATATTGTTTGTATATGTTTTGATCATTCTATATGTCTTTGTCAATTAATTAATAATGTGTGCTCATCTATATGGTCTGGTTGTATATACTAGAAACATGTTCAAATATTTTGTTTGTATGTCTTGCATATATGTTTCTTTGGAGCTTTTCTCCCCTGGCCTCCACTGAAAATGGACATGTATCCAGTTGAACTATCCAGGTTAACAAATGTAAAATAAAATAAAATAAAAAAAAAATGTAAAATGGGGGTGAAGAGGCCCAAACTAGGGTGCTCTTGTAATTATTGCCCTTATCCCTCCCTCCACAGCAGAATTGTTCTGCCTTGCAACAAAATAATAAGGTCTGCCAAGTCCTGGATGCAGGGGCTTGTAAACTATGATCAAAGCAATCTACCATTACACCATCTGAGCCCTACAAAAAAGTGATGACATTCCAAACATATCAGTTAATACAGTCATCCAACAGCAGAGAAAGGGTTCTGTAGAATCGGTCAGTTAGTCTATATATACATGCATATATGTATGGAGATGCATATATGTGGACAAATCTATACATAATGCACACACACACACACACACACACACACATATATATATATATATATATATATATATATATATATATATATATATGTATATATATATAGATATATATATATATATATATATATATATTGAGAGAGAGAGAGAGAGAGAGAGGTACATCCATATTTATATCCACATATATGCATATATATATATATATATATATATATATATATATATATATATATATATATATATATATATATATATATATATATATATATATATATATATATATATATATATATATATATATATATATATATATACATAAATATAATGAAATATATGACAGCTACAAAGACATGCAATCAGAGGGTCATGCTGCTGCACACTTGAAATCTAATTCTGAAAATTGACTCACTTCAAGTATTCCTTAAAATGGGGAACAATGACATCTGTGCTATAACAGAGACCTATTTAAAGGCAGCAGGAAGCACCCTGCAGTACCAGCATATAATTAATTCCACAACATTTAGCTGCAGAATGTGGACTGAAGCTCCAAAAGTGGTGGTATTTTCATATTCATAAAGGATGCAGACACCTCCAGAGTGGTAGATCAACATTATGCATTACAGATCCTGCAAGCGTAGCTGACATTGGGTAAGATAGTGGTTCAGGTTGTAGCCTGCAACAGGTCCCCATACATGTCCCAAGACTCACACTCCATGTCCATAAACACCCTGGAGAATATTAGTGTCTAACCTAGCACTACCATACTGGTTTAGTTCAACTATCCCACCATTAACTGGGAAAGCTACTCATGTACTGATGCACATGCCCATCACATCGACCTGGTCCTTCCTAACATAGGCAACTGTTGCTGTACACCAATAGTCAACTCCTCCCTTGTTATAGCAGAACACAAATTAATCACTTTTGGCAATCCACAGCCCTCCTACCCCTGCACAAGTAACCACCAAGCTAACTATGGCCTTATAAAATAAGAGGTGGCTAACTTCTTGGCAGCCATACAAATTGAGACTAGTTGCATGACAGCTGAATAAAACAACAATGCACTATGAACATGTACACAAATGCGTGGATACCGCCTTACGCACCCATTACAACCAGTACCCTCACCTCCCAAAAAATAAAGCTGATCTGGTCATCCCCTGCCATAAAGAAACTGTACAACAGAAGGAGGGAACCGATGTGGAATAAGTTGAAGTCTCAAGAGAGGAAATAAACCCTTATCAGCCTCAATGGAAAGTTGAGATCCCTCATCAAATGCTACAAAGTTAGCTGTGAGAACAGAATTGGAGAACATAGTAAAGACAACCACAAGGCCTCATATGGTTATGTAAAGAATCTCTATGGCGATACCAAGATTTGTTCTGAGCTACTAGGCAGTGGTACCTCCCGGACTGAGCCAAAAAATAATGTCAATATTCTGGCTGGCATCTTGAGTGCAAATATTACCCCTCACACTCCCCCAAAGCACTAATCACAATACTACTACACTGCCAGGCACCCAGTATTACTGCAGCACAGGTTAAAACACCACTGTCCAAGAC
>NC_056738.1:538774594-538792094 GCF_019279795.1 Protopterus annectens | reverse complement strand
TCAAATGTACAGCTTTAGAACTGACATATTTCCTATCAGTAATATGTCTGACATGTTATTTTTAAAACATGTGTTATTGTCCCCCACATAAAAGATGTTACAAGGCCATCTAAAAGCATTCTCTATACACCAACCTCTTGAATGTACAGACTTCAACATGTTTCCCAGCCATTCCCCTCAACAGGAATCACAGCACTAAATAATGATAGACCAGTATACCTATCCACCTACTACTGTATATATTGCAATAGGAAATGGTTGGCAAACTGATAACAGGCTCATAGTTAGTATCTTTGCCAAGGAAGACATTCTCAGTATGGCAGCATCCACCTCTTGTGGGAGTAGAACCCACAGCCTTCTACATAAAAAGCAAGTACTTAACAATGCAAGCAGACTTAGCATAAGCATCACTAAACTTCTCTTCCCCTGCAGCTCTCAGCTCCTCGTAAAATCTACTCAATACTCAACTGCATCTCAATTTTGCAGCACAAGAAATCTGGAAAAAGCCAAAATTTATGGGGGGGGGTCAAAAGCCCAAAAATCAGGGACACATTAAACATTGCTTGTATAATCTTGGAAAGTTACTAGAATAAAATGCTGTGTTACCACCATACATTTTACTGCCAAGGTCCCTGTGCAAAACATTCAGAGCAACATATCACTATGCCAAATCAGTTGCTTTGTGAAAGAAAAATGCTGTGTTACCACTATACATTTCACTGCCAAGGTCCAGGGAGAGCAACATACCACTACGCCATATCAGCTGCTTTGTAAAAGAGAGGAAGACTGAAACTTAAATGGCTGTCTTTTAGTGAATTCAGTTCTTACCATAGCTGTCAACTTCTTAGCACAAAACACCTGGACAAATCCAGTAATGAGGGAATACAGCCCTCAAACATATTCAGTGAATTCAGTTCTTGCCATAGCTGTCCACCTTAGCACAAAAACCTGGATGAAGCCAATAATGGGGGAATACAGTCCCAAAAATAGGGACAAATTTCAAATATTCATCTTATAAACTTAGAAAATTGCTAGAATAAAAGATTGTGTTACTATGTATTTTCTGAAGAATATGAAGTCTGAAATTCAAATGCCTGTCAATTTTACTTCTGATGGAACAAAAACTATTTTCAGCAGATGCCCGGGGAGAAATACTGCAGACACATCTTTGTAAAATGGCAGAACACCAGAGCAAATCCACACAAACACAGAGAGGAGATGCAGACTCCACACAGAAGGCACCCCAGCCAAGAATCAAACCAGAAAGCCTATAGCTGTGAGGCAACAATGCTACCGCTGTACCCTCAAATATGTAAGAAAGTAAACATTCAGAAACCTGTAGTCTGAAATTCAAATGCCTGTCAATTTTATTTAACATTTGTTAACCAGGACAGTCTGACTTGGAACAAAAAACAATTTTCAGCAGAGGCCCAGGAAGAAATAATGCAGACATGTCTTTGTAACATGGGAGAACACAAAAGCAAACCCACACAAACACAGGGAGAAGATGCAGACCCCACACAGAAGGCACCCCAGCCAAGAATCAAACCTGAGAACCTGCAGTTGGGAGGCAACAATGCTACCACTGCACCATCAAATATCAAGCATTTAAACATTTAGAAAGAAACCACAGATATTATGAGGAATAGAACAGATCACATATGAGGCAAAACATCTGCAAATTTTTTACAAATGGTGGTGGGTAGGGAATTCAGGCCCTTAACACCTGCATACAAGGTACAGGGCTCAAGCCTGAGGTATTCACTACCACACCACCATGAGTTTGCTCTAGCCACCAGTATATAACAACTGGGGCATTTTACACACACACACATCTGCGGGGCAGTCTGAGTATGTCCACGGTCGTCACAGCACAGACTCGTGAAAATAAAATATTTTGTTTTCTTAATTTTTTTGTTTCATGGTTTGTTTTCTTTTTGTTTCTAAGTGGGAGGGCTGCAGTCCTGCAGTCTTATAGCACGTGCCTCCCCTGTGTAGGACATCTGGACAAAGCCTGACATAATTGGTGGACAAAAAGCCATATACACACCCATACATGAAATATTGCTGTTATACACTGAGAAAGTTGCTGGTGTTACAGGGTTTGCTCTAACATATCTTTTCTGAGGGATATAAAGTCAGAAAAACAAATGGATGTTACCATCTACATAATGCAATCACCAGAGTATGCTACTAATTTGCCAAGGACAACACCTGCCTGGGGAACAGCCCACACATAACAGACTAACTTGTGGCGACTATATGGATGGCTCTACAGTTGCAGCTATGAAGAGACAGACCTTTGTCAGACTGAAACCTATGCAAAAGTAGCATGTGCAGACAAACCCTGTTAAACTATCAGTATTCCAAACATATAACAGCAATACTCACATTCTGCCCCTAAGTCTTGAACCTTCCCCACCATTTATTTGGCTTGTCTCCACAAGTCTTGTTGTAAGAGGTACTATCTCACACAACTCCAGGATGTCTTTTTCACAAGTAAGAGAAAGGGCCAACGCCACATGGAGTACTCATTTATAGGAGTGTGTTGTCATGACATTGGCTATTGGAAGAACTATACAGCTGCTCTGCATGCAATTAGCAAGTGGGGAACAACTATAGGTGCACAGGCCATAACCTGGTCATGAGCATCACCTACAAAAGCCATGCTGCCACCTATTCAAATCAGCTCTATCCCTGTAGTGCACAGAGAGAGAGAGAGAGAGAGAGAGAGAGAGAGAGAGAGAGAAATAACAAATGAAACATAAAGTGGAAAAGAGAAGAAAGAAAAAAGGTAAGTGGAACATGTAAGCAAGTAATTGAATGTAGTACTTGGTCTGTAATAATGTGAAATATGATTTAGAGGAATATACAGCCCAACAAGACATGCTGTACTAATGTCCTGCTAAACTGCTGCTATGGCCATAGCATCTGGCCCTCTCTGTAGTGGGAGATATCACAGACATACCTCTCAACTATACAGATCTTCATAGAATATTCACATTTTACCGACATGTAGTTTTCTCGGTTCATCCTGAGATCTGTACTTTTCTGGCAAATAGCTGAGGATGGAAGTCATCAGGTAATGCCAAACACTTGAGTTTAAGACTCTACATCCTTAAGGATATACACCATAATGCTAAATGTATCATTCTAAGAACTTCCTATGTTTGTAACAGGGATAGTTAAAGTCTGGCCCTATTTATCCCCCCATCATTTTAGGCATTGTCCAGATGTGATGCTCTGAGAGATTGTGAAGTGAGATCACAGCTCAGGAGCCTGACACACCCTGGGAAAGGACAGCTCATATATGACAACAGCAGGGGAGTCTGTCAAACAGTTGTGACTGTGCCACTGCTAGGCCAGTTAATGGGATGTTTTTCATATCCATGTTACCTGTGATTATGAGTATAACACGTTTGACTTGTAAAGCTAAGAGAACTATAGAGGCCGTGTGCATAGTAAAGTACTGTTGCAGACATGTGTTAAACTGCATGTGATATATTGAATTAATAACATTCAACTGTACAGTGTTCTGCTAGAAAATAAGCACATTTGTGACTGATATCTGTAGTCACATACACATATACCTGTGTTATGTCAGCCAAACCACTGGCAGGTCAGTGAGCAATGACACTGTAACATAATAGCCTACTTATGACTGTTGAACATTTTCCATGTTATCACAGTGATGTCAAACCCTACTGTGCAATCAACATACTAACATATGGTGCAGCTATATTAATACAGTATTAATATTGATGTCCCCTTTGATACCCATTTATGTGTGCCATTGTCCAGACGTACTGCTGTAACAGGTTGAGAAGTATGTTTGAGCAGCAAGACTGTAGCTACAGTGTGCCATACTAACAAACAACAGAAATGTATACCACTTATCCCCTGAGCACATGTATGTATGCTTATGTTCACCTGGAAGGCACAAAACTAAATCACATGTGTGTCAAGCATTCAGGTACATAGGTTGTGCATGTTGCACATGTGTGTAACAGTGTCAGTGCATACAACAGACAGAAATGTGTACATCTACTGGTTGTTGCAGTGCCCTGACACTGATATGGGTACTAGACTAGGCATGATATTCAGCTATTAAACAGAGAAGTGTCCACCTGTATTATGACCCTCTGTCCATGCCTACCACTACCAGCTATATCCATACCAATATACAGTGGATATCACAAACATAGACACCCCTGTTAGAAGGCCAGGTATGTGTGCTGTATGACAATCACACCACAAAAGATAATTTCATAATGTTTCTCATCTTTATGTGACCCCTAACCTGTACAATTCCATTGAAATACAATCAAAGGTGTTTCTAGGAAGGTGACCAACTATTGCCAAGTTATGTTATGACATGATATTAGAGTCCAGACCAAGATGGATGAATGCTGTAACCATCTCAAGAGGTGCATGCACAGCATATCAGTTTAAGGGTCTGCACACTCATTCAACTGGCTTATTGTACTGAGTATTATTTCCATATGTTTTCACAGACTTGATTGTTATGTTTTCAATTGAATTGTACAGACTATAGATCACACTACAGGTGGGAATTGTTATGAAATGGGTTCTTGTGGTGTCATGTTCCAATTACACAAATACCAGGCAATGTATGAGGGGTGTGTACCATTTATATCCACTGTAGCTACATGAACACAGCAATACTGGACCTGTATATCCAACCTCCACCAAGGTAGAGTAATCCCCTTTGGTGGACAGCAGCAATACACAAACCACATAATAGGTTGCTACATTAGCTGTACAGGGACACATAGTTGCAGGCAAAAACTTTGAAGCAAGTCCACCTATATATTAGCAAGCCTGTAAGTTCACAGGTGATTTCCTTTAAGGCTGATTATGACTATGAATCGGACATATCCACACCACCAAGGACAATTGCAACTGTGTCTCCACATGTGTTGTAAGTATCAGATGAAGCAACAAAATTCACCCTGTACTGGGGTAAAGAATACCTCATACACGCATGCTGTGGATATAGGCAACCTGCATCACACAGGTTAGGTGGGTACATTGCCGCCCTGTCCACCCTCATTGTACAGGGAGATATGCACATCAACCACACTCCTCCCCTCAGCAATGGTGAGCATGTACATATTGCCTACTGATGGCAACAACAGCATATCTCCATGGGGCATAATACCATCAGTGTCTGCCTCCTAGATGAACTCAGGCATATGCTCAAAGCTCCATCACACACCACAGTCAAACACAGACCTGCGACCATCCACACACCATTCACATGGAAGATGCCCACTGTCAACCCTCTACACAGAAATGAATGGAAGATAGACGATTATGCAAGCAAGTGTCCAACATTGGGGGGAATAATGCAAGCTGCTATAGCCATGATAGTTTGGAGGGTTTCTGAGTAGTATGGATTATTTGCAAATAATATCCACTGTTGATGTGCATTTTGACAACAGTATGAGGTCCTGTGACTTTTTTCCTGTTTATGTCTTCCAGGTAACATGCAGAGTGCTTGCCTACCAGCATTCTCTGTTGGGGAAACAAACATCATCACCCAATATGTGGTTGGACATTATGTCCTGTCATTTGGACGGAAAGCAGAAGATGTATGCGAGAGGACTGCCTGTGGAACAGCGTGGTCCACAGGGTAAATGATGATGGCCTGCACAGCAGAACTTATGACTATGTGCAGCATCAGGCCACCAACCTCAAATGCCATGCCCATCAATGGGCTGCTGCTGTAGTGAGGGACCAGCTAGCCACAGGTGGGGGCCCAGCCATCCAGCTCCCACTGACATCCACAGAGGAGCTCCTCACTACACTTGGGCCACACACTGAACGCACAAGCCATGATGCTGAGGGAAGCATTGTGGAGGTGGGTTACACACACACAAACACACACACACACACACACACACACACACACACACACACACACACACACACACACACACACACACACACACTGGATGAGGAGCATGCAGATAATGGACCCAGTGGGAATTAGTACACTAATGTATCAGACATACATGTACCTGTATTGTATCTACATGCATGTGTCAGGTCTGATTGGAGTTGTGGATGGGATTTTTAATGCACAGAGGTGCACATCTATGGCGTGGACAGGACATTGAGCATTATTGCGGTTAGTACTCTAGATATGCAGACATGTTGCATCCATCCTGTACCAATGCTACATGTGTGTCTGCTGACAATAACTCCCTTTCACAACTACCTAGGACCCTCTGGTCTGCATATGGGACAGCAGCCTGAAGCTGATGAGTATGACATTGTTCTGTTGTTGCCTGACAATATCCCAGGCATGTTAAGTGCATGCAATTTACCATGCACACAACCATCAGTAATAGCTATTTTGTTTTATATAACAGGTATATTGTTTGTTGTGAATGTTCACTTGTGCCGGGGTTAACTGTATTACATCACAGTGATCACCACTGGCGCCTATCTGATGTGAATTCAACATTCCTGTAGCATAATTTACAACTTGTCAGTGCCAAGACATCTGGACAGAGGCCAGCAAATTGGGCTGGACAAACGGCCTAAGGTAGGGTCATGCGTGTCACATTACTGGTATACAGTGGATATAAATTGTGTCCACTCCCCTCTTAAGATGCAATGTGTTTCTGTTACATACAAATTAGGACCACAATATGACAGTACACACCTCTTCCACCCTTTAATGTGACCCATAACAGGTACGGTTCACTTGTAAACCAAGCATCTGGACTCGTGTACTGCACCTACAAGGCTGGCCACCTGTGAGGGTGGCAGATGTCCTAGCAGCATGATTTTTCAGTCAGGTATGATACCTCATGCTACCATATGTGTCAGTACACTCACTGTAGCCTATTCAGCTATAATATCACATACATGGGCATTATTAAGGCACACAGACCATTTCCAAACACTTATAGGTTGCAAACATAAGGATATTCCAAACACATCTGTACAGAGGACTGTACAATGGTTTAACCTGCTGCATGTGAGGCAGATGCTGTCACCACACTATATAAGGTAATGGCAGTGGGAGGTGGTCACCAGCTGTGTATGGTATACACATCAAAATGGTATAAGCCACACAAGATATGATCCACACACACGCACACAAACACACAGAAATAGTTGCCAGCATTAGGATTACAACTCCTGCTTATCTAGGTATTCTTAATATAATTCTATGCAGTTATGAGATGCACCACAGGTGTTACACATGTCCAACTCTTCTAAAGGTACTTCTAAGGTGGATGACATCAACAGGTCTACTAAAGTGGAGTGAAGGGAAGTGTAAAGGGTAGTACACAGGACAAAACTGAAATGAGCCGGGCAGTACATGATTCACACACACATACATACACACAATTGCCAGTACTGGGATTAGAACTACTGCTTAACTAAATATTCCTACTACAGTACTACGCAGTTATCAGACATGCCACTAACCTGATACATTTCCACCTCTTCCAATGGTACTTCTAAAGTGGATGACATCAACAGGTCTAGGAAATTGGAGTGAAGGGAAGTGTAAAGGGTAGTACACAGGTCAAAAATGGTAACAGCCAGACAGTGCATGATTCACACACGCATAGACACACACACACACACACACACACACACACACACACACACACATACACACACACACACACACACACACACACACACACACACACACACACACACACACACGCACACACGCACACACACACACACACACACACACTTGCCAGTATTGCAATTAGAATTTCTGCCTATCTAGGTATGTTTGCTATAGTGTTAAGCAGTTACTGCATGCACTACAGAGCTTACTGAACTGTTACATGGCCAAAGCTGCTGATAACTGCACAGCTGTGGCAAAGTATTACAGGTGGCAGACAGTCTGCCTTCTGTCCCACCCATACATTAAGCTAGTTCAGTGTGTCTTGCACTTCATCTAACATTACGGCTTGGCACTTCACCAGGTTATTGTATCAAGAAGTGTTGCACACTTGTTTGCCGTCATCAGTACTTGTTCATCACAGATGTAGCCCCAGTACTGACTAGTTATGTCCACCCCTCCTGGCATGTTTGAAGGGCGGTTATCTGTGCTTTCACCCATTAACCTGGTACACTTGTTCATTCTGGGGCACTGTTGCAACTGCCTCATGTACACAGACAACCCTCCCCTCTAAAGTCCAAATACTCAGACCTGTGAGGGTTACCCATATATCACCCAAGGTGGACATATGCACTCTCCAGCAAAGACTAGACTAGCAGGTCAAGAGGATAAGTTCAACATCTGCAACACACCATGTGGAACATGTAGCTCACCATGACACCCACTTTGTCAGCCATGACATACAGTGAAAAGCCACACACCCACCTTCCCAGAGACACTCAATGGACATCTATACAGACAGCACAGACTAGCAAGGCAGACACCCACTCAGACACCATGACATGGCACATGCCAAGGGACACATGTTTAACCTACACAGTGTGCCCCCAACCTAAGCTCCTAAGGCTAACCAACTTGCACAATACAGTGATCATGGGTAACTCAGTACTGAGGCACACACATACCATTCACTAAGTTGAATATGGAGCAGGTAACAGCAAAATATCTATCACATGCCAGCATCTAACACATGACACAGCCAGTCATGTCACTCCACAACAACTATGAGTATCACTTCATATCCATGTGGGTGTGAATGACTTGGGACACACCTCCCTGGACTACATGACAGGAGACATGGTTGATCTCTCTGATTATGTGGTACAGTCAGGTGTGACATTAGCCCTGGGCAGTGTACCGCTGTCACCCAGAATAATGCTGTGGTACTATCAACAGATGATTGACTGCAACATTGGCTTACGTGTTATGTGTCATTCTCAGGGGATCCAGAACCTCACTGCTTGGGATGACATGATTGACAGAACCCAATGACTTGCCACAAATGTCCTACATCTGTCACCACCGGATTGCCAGGTACTGGTTAAATGTCTTGCCACCCCTATGGTGCTTTATTAGGCAGTTTTCCTAATGTTATTACCACCATAACAGCTACACATGTATGCAATCTGAGGGTCATTCTTCTCAACAGTGGACATCTAACTGTCAGGATGCAGTCACTCATAGCAGTCGTTGGAGTGGAGGACACATATCTGCTGTAATGGATAGGTGGTTCACAGCAGCAGACAGCAGACCTGCAGTATCAGGCTATGATGCATTTCACAGCTGTCAGCCCCCAAACATGGACCACAACACATCTCCACAGGTGGTGTTGTCTCTATATTCATTATGGATAGGAACACCTCCAGACTAGTATCCCATCATAATGCACTGGAGATACTTCTGGTACAACTGCCTTGGGGTAATAGTGCAATCCAGACCATAGCCTGTTATGGGTCCACATCTATGTCCCTAAACTGTCAATACACATTCCTCAACACCCTGCCATGTATGATGGTCTAACACAGCACTGACATAGTACAAGTCTTCAACTACCCCTCCATCACCTGGGCAATGTAGCCAAGTGCCAGTACAGTGGCCCAACACTTCTGGGATTCATCATTTCCATTGCCCTAGACCAGTTCATACTGACCCCTGGTAGAGGATGCAACAACCTGGACCTGTGTCGATCACTTAAATATGGGACTGTTGCTTATCCACCGATGTCAAGCCTTGCATGATGAGATTCACACAGGCTGTAATCAACATGGAACTCAACATGTCATCCACACCACCCAAAAAATAACTACCTGGCAAAACCTCTCCAAAGCTGACTTTGTGGTCATGAAAATAGGGGTGGATGTCTTCACTGCACCATTGGCAATGGGAAATAGCTGCATGACTGTGGAATCATACACATAGGCACTGTACAAACAGGCACATGAATGCATGGTACTAGCCAGAGCCAACAGAACCCAGACACTGTCCTCCAAACACTGGAAGACCATGAGATGGTCCCCTGCAATTTCTAAAGTGTGCATCAGGAGGACACTGTTACAGGGAAAAGTGGTGTCCCATGCCTGGTGAACTCCCTAATTAGCCTCAAACACAACTTTGGATCCCTAATAGAATCCCCGACAGCCATCTATGGCAGCAAGGATGCAGCAGACACTGACGACAGTCACAACATCCTTTGATAGTTACATCAACAACATCCACTGCATTAAGCCCATGTGCTGTGAGTTACTGCACAATGCCAATACCTATCTTGAGCCAGCAAATGTTGGCCACAGTCTTGGCAATACATTCAGTGCCAGCTTTACCCCTCTCTCCCCCACTAGTGAAGTGCTGAGTGAATGTGTTCTCACATGCTGTATCCCATTTCCCTTCTAGCCATCTGTGTGTCACCAGGATGTGGCCCTGCAGCAAGGTCATGGGGTATGGCAGTATGGTAACACATCCACCATGTCATAGGCAGCGTACAGTATGTGCACAGTAATCCCCGGTCTGTAACACAGTGATTGTGTATGCCTCTCAGATTATAGGGCTGAGGGTTGTACATAGGTATATGTTGATTTACAATATCTGTTGTAGAATGGAGAATGGTACATGTTCTGGTTTGGACACACCTCTGATTGCTATTACCCACAGGCACAGGGAATATTCATCAACCAAACACACTGGGATTACTATTCACACACACACACACACACACACACACACACACACACACACACACACACACACACACACACACACACACACACACACACACACACGCACACACACACACACTTGCCAGTACTGAGAAACATAGGTTCATTGCTTCATAGGTGTGTAGTAGGTGAATGGGCCTGAAGGCTCTACAAGGCTAGCCTAAGGGAATACCCTGTCATCAGGCCACATGAAAATAGTCCCTAGTCTGGCTTAGGAGTATAGTCAATGGAGTGGTCCCCAGGGATGGGTATTGTATTCCCCATCCACTCATCTAGATTTCTATTGTGGGTGGCCAGTGATGTGCACTGCTTCCCATGTATGTGATTTATATGCCATAACATGGACAATGTCTGGGTTGTGCACATGTCCCACATGCATGTTCTTTGAAGTGTGGCAGTGTGAATAAGGTCTCTGGGGCATGTTGTGTGGACAGAGTGGTATACTCTGATGTAGCATTCCTGATCGTATTTGGTGAGACCTGGCTATGTTACTGAGGTAGTGACTGCACCTACATTGACAGTATGATACGGGTATTCTTTGGAGTTATTGGTGTCTGTCCATACAAGGCATGTGTATACGGCATGGTATTCCCTTTGTGGGGTTTGATTGTGGACTCTACAGTTGTTGCAAGCATCCAGTGGGGAACATGGCAGAAGGCCCACTATACACATTGATTGGGCTACTGAGGGGATGGAATAGGGTGCCATGTCCTTTTACTTGCTGGATAACGCACACTCAGTCAGGAGATGTAACATATCAAAGTACTTTCTGATGTTAGTGGCACTGTTGTGGTCAACGGGCATGTACTCCACTGCAATCACACTGTGGGTACTATCTGTGAGGTAATATGCAGGGAACTACCGATATAGTGGTTGTTGCTTAGCCAAGTGTATTTGTATATGATTCATGGGTGGAGAGTGGTCTCTGAGTATTAGAAGGGTTGCCTATATTGTTCACTAATCCATACTGTCACGTAGTCATTGCACATGGCACTAGCCATTTAGGCCTGTGGATTGTTTACAACAACTCTATGGTGTTTGACAACTGTTGGCCTTGTAATGTGGACATTGTGACATATACTAGGTCCTCGACATAATAATTTAGCAAAACCTGACCCCCAGTGGATCCTGTTATTACAGAATCCCACCAATCCCCACACAGGATACTGATGACACACACACACTTGCCAGCACTGAGCTTCAAACCCATTCCTAGCTAGGTATCGCTACTACAGTGTTAAATATTTATCACACGCGCCATGGAGATTACAGGATGGATGTTGTCCCAAGGTACTTCTAAGGTGAGAAACATCACCAGCCCTTGTAAATACTGGCACTGGGTGATATAGTGGGTGAGAAATTCCACAAAATATTTTACCCTACACACAACTTTACATTTGCCAGGAGCGAGGTTCAAACCTTTACCTATCTTTTCAGACCATTATGTTACACATTTACCACATGCACCACTGACCTTACATGGTTTATGGTTGCCGACAAGTACTTCTAAGGTGAATGATATCTGCAGGACTGCTAAAGTCAGGCACTGAGATGTGTAAAGGGTATAAATGGGGCAAAAGTCTTTGAGGTATGGACATATATATGTAAACATATGTACACACACAAATACTTGCCATGAATTAGATTCAAACCTCTACCTATGTAGTTATTGCTTCTACATTGTTCCACATTTATCTTAGGTGCCACGGAGCTGACATGTTAGACAGCTATGCAATGGTATCTTTGAAGGTGAGTGACATCAGCAGCAATGCTAAAAAAGGAGTAAGGGAAGTGTAAGTGTGAATGACCACAAAATCAGGTCTGTACAAGAATACACACACTCTCTTACGCAAACACTCATACAGTTGCCAGTTCAGGATTGGAGCTCCTACCTAACTAGTTTGCTACACTATAGTATTACACAGTAATCGCAAGCACCACAGAGCTTATATGTTAGAGAGCTGTCCAAAGGTATCTTCGAAGGTGAGTGACATCAGCATCAGTGCTAAAAGAGTGGTAAGGGAAGTGTTGTAGGTGTGAATGATCACAAAATCAGGTCTTTACAAGGATACATACACTCTCCCACACAACACTCACATTTATACAGTTGCCAGTATCGGATCTCCTACCTAACTAGTTTGCTACACTATAGCATTACACAGTTATCACAAGCACCACAGAGCTTATATGTTGGAGAGCTGTCCAAAGGTATCTTTGAAGGTGAGTGACATAAGCAGCAGTGCTGAAGGAGGGGTAAGGGAAGTTTAGTGAGTGTGAATGGCCTCAACCACATTCATCTAGAAACACACATATACACTCACACACAACTTTACATTTGACAGGACTGAGATTACAACTGCTACATGGATACCTATTTGGACTGTAGTGTTACACAATTATCACAAGCACCACTGAGACTATAGAGCTGTGGGCTAACCAAAGGTATTTCTATAGTGAATGACATCCGCACATCATGTGATATAGGCCAATGGGATGTGTAGTGAGTGGGAGAGGACTCATAATGGGATTCTCTCTGTTGCTGCCTGTCTTTCTCTTCCCCACGTCTCTGTGTGTATATGTTTGACATATTATATTATGTTGGCTTTAGATATATCTGAGTTTTCCTATCCAATGTGTGTGCCTGTGTGTGTGAAGTATCAATGGTGTACAATTTGGTGTGTGTGCAGAGATAGCTGTGAATAACCGATATCTGCAGTCCAGTGTGTTGTGAGACATGGGCTTCATTTCTCTAAGTGTAGGAGCATGCCCAGTATGACCTTCTATACTGAGTGTGTGCATCCATTCTAAGGAGGATTGTACTCCAGTTCAGGGTTTTGTGTGCTGCAGCTACACCTAGCAAACAAGTTTCTGCAGGATATCTGTAGATAGGTTGCAAATATGGAGACACAATGGGCTTAACATAGAGGAGATACTGTAACTATTGCTGTCTGTGCTTCTTGTGTGACATGTTTGGTTGTACCATAGGTTTTCTGACATATGTACTGTACACTGTGATGTATCATGTCATCAACTACTGACAGTTATCATTCTTTGCTCACAGTTATTTACTAGGAAATACAAGATGAATGAAGCTGAGACCAATATTCTGAAGCATATAGACTACACATTTTGGCACACACCTTCCATTGTAGAGTGGTAGCTACTGACAATAGACTGCTGGTTCTGTGTAAATGGTCTACCACCTTGTTATGCTGGCTGGGATCCACTCCTTGTGCTTTTCTTAGCTTCACGGAATGGCCATATCCTGCTGGGGCCATACCTCTCAGCTGTACAGATACACTCAGGTTATCCAGAGGCAGAACTCATATATCTGGTCAGTTTACCTTCACATTGTGGTTTACAAGCAGTTTTGTGGCTATTCATTTATGGGTTTGCAGTCGGGAGTAGTATGGGTGGACATTAGAGTTTCAGACTTCACACACTCCATGACATCCAGGCGTCTACACTCCCCCCTGTTATTCTCTCCTCCACCTAACATTATGTAAGCAGCATCTCAGCGGTATCCCTATAGTTGGGCCTTTATTCCAGTAGTATTTATGGCCTGATCCACAGTCCTTGCAGTAGGACATGGGGAGGCATGCTACTTACATTTGTCAACATGGCCTTGCATTTGTTTTCTGTTTACTGTGTTAGGTTGTTAGTTGGAACTCCCTGATATTCCATACATTGGCACTATGGGTGAGGCATTGGTCTTTGCCAGAGGACTGTAGGCCATTTGAGAGTGCTGCAGGCCATCTGCTACTGCATTTCTACATGGGATTGGGGGGTGCACACCTGCAGACTTTAACATTTGAAATGACTGTACTGGTATTTTGATTACTCTGTTGGATTCCATTTCATATTGTATTGTGACCTTTATCATGCAGACAGGAGGCATATCAGTCGAGTACACATGTTAGATCTTAATGGCATATATTTCAGTTTCAGACTTTTTACCCTTCAGAACTAGAATGCAACTGCCAGACCTGTTGTAGTATGTCTGTCTAGGTCTGGTGGGGGCCTGTTCAACATTCCCTTCAACATTGCCATCATTTGGGGAGCTTATCCTGGCCTTTCTTCATGGTCATCTACACCTGTCCTGCTGGGTGAGGCAGGTGGTGGGTATGTGACCCTCTTTGACATCCATGTGTGTGGCCTACTGACAACCACAGTTCTTTGGGCCATCACATGTACTGCAGTGGGGGTTATCAGCTTGTGTAGTGCTGCCTAGTATGTTGACACCAGTATTTGTTATGAATTTCCTGCTGTCCCATATAGCTGTCTGTTGCTATCCCATTCACCCACCCAATTCCCTTGCATGCTTATATCCATATCATACATACAAGTATGAGAACATACTACTGAAGTTAGTAATTGATAGGAAGAGTGAATTACCTTGTTGCTGGGCCAGTATTGAAGATGGTGCTGGAGGGCTGACTATGTTGGATGTATATGGTACACTCCTTATGCATGGTAAAGCTCAGGTAGTGTCCTGTTTGGCATCCCTTTTACTGTATGTGTGAGTTGGAGAGAGGTATCAGTCCCTGGGTCCCTACAGTGTCAATGTGTGTGCCATGCGTTGCCTCTTTGCCAAGGCCTGGGCATACTGTGCACACCTCCTTCTGCCTACAGGCGCAGGCTCAGGTTGTCCCTCCTCCAAGGCTCTCTGTGCCTGTGCTGGCTTGGCAATGGTGGAGGGCTGTGTGGTCCTGCCCTGTGCTGTTCCTGCTGCAGCTGTTTCCGCAGGATCATATTGTGTAGCATGGTGCATAGTATGAACATTTGTGTACATGTAGCTGGAGAGTACTGCAAGGGTCCACCGGATATGTCAAGGCAGTGGAACCGTGACTTGAGCATTACAAACACATGGTCTACAATGATCCTGGTTTTTGCATGTGCCTCATTATGGTGTTTTTGTTCAGGTGCGTGTGCATTTCTCATGAGTGTCATCAGCCACGGCTCTAGTGCATAGCCAGCATCCCCCACTAGATAGCCATATGGGATGCCCCCTGGCAAACACCTGATACAGCTGTGAGCAATGCCAAATGTGGGAGTCATGATAGCTTCCAGGGCTGCCAGCACACACATTCATGATAATTTCCTGGGCATTGCACATGACCCGGCAGTTGATGGAGGGGAAGCCCTTGTGGTTTATGTAAACCCAGCCCCGCTCACTGGGTGGTGCTTTTATGTGTATGTGCGTGCAGTCTATAGCGCCAACTACTTCAGGGTATTCTGCTATACTGTGGAAGAGACGCATATGTCCAGTCAGCACCTCACGGGCGGTGAGGAAATATATGTGCTCATTGGCATGTTGTGTCATGGCATCCAGGAACTGGTGGAGTACCCTGAATGCTGATGCCTCTGAGACCCCCATGATATCACCAGTTGGTCTTTGGAAGGTACCTGTGGCTAGTACTCTTAAGCCTAATCATACCTTGGTATCCACTGGGATGGGTTCCCTTCTATTAGTTCTGTGTGTGAGGTGTGGCTGGCACAGCTCAATGATTTGCTGTAGAATGTCCCTGTCCACCCTATAGCGTTCTACTATCTCCAGCTCATGTAGACCCTGGTAGGTTACCCTGGGTCTGTACACTCTTCTCCTTCTCACTGTGGGTTGGTCATCAGCATTCTCCTCCTCACCACCCTCAGACTCTAGCACATATTGATGAAGTAAAGCAGCAGCAGCCTGTAACATTTTTAGTTAGTTTTGCCAGTTAAAATTTCCCTGTCTTTGTACACTGGTGGTGCAGAGTTTGTGGGAAAACCAGTCTGTAGGGTGTTTGCATAGTTTATTATTAGTGTTCTGGGCTGCTGCATGTGTAATTGGCTGATTCTGATATAGTCCACCTGCCAGCTATGCTAGTTCTCTTTGATTGCCTTCCTAATGCTGTTTCCCCTTCCCATTTCCTCCTTATTTAAGCACCGAGGTGCACCACACATACCAAGTGCTCATATGTAAACAGTGCTGCCATTTCCTCTTTTTGGTTTAAATCCTGATGCATGGCGTACACACCCGTTTAGGCTATATACACAGTTCTCAGGCACATCTGACACCCCCTTCCTTAGTTGTGCTTAGCTAAGGGCAAACATGGGCCATAGAGCTCCAATGAGCTTATACCAAGCATGACACACCCCCTTATGAAATCATTCAGCTCTTACACTTACACTGTTGTATTGCTGCACCTACGTGGTTAGGAACAAGCTGACACTTTGAAGAAATATGTGATTCAGTATAACACCCCTCATTTGCATACCCCAGTGTGTAGGTCGTTAGTTACTGCACTAAAATGGACCCTTTCCCCGTGACAACCAGTGCTCCCTGGTATTATTTACATTCTGCATGCCATTGACTATAATGGCAAAATGCAGAAATAACTTAAAATTGACTTTTCTCATTTTTTTTTGTTTTAGGCACAATCCCGTTTGCGAGCCACTGCCCTAAGCTTAAACGGCCAAGATCAGCCAAAAAAAAAAAAAAGTTTAATTTAAAAAAAAAAACTGTTTTTAATGCCAATGGCCTTATATCTGGCCATTGGCATATGTATTACACATAATACATGCTTTTACATGAGCTGTCAAGCCTCCAATTTGCCAGATGCAGAAATGTATTCTGTTACTAGCCGAATACATTTCTGCTCTAACACTGTTCTAGAACAGAGACCTGGCAGCTTGTTGGATCACAAAATCACCTCATTTGCATGGTTTTCACCAGCAAATGAGGTGATTTGCATATTTGCCACTTTTCTATGCTAGAAGAGCTTAGGGCCGCTCGTGCACGTGAAAACAACCCTTTCCTGGATTGCTCGGTGGACATTTTCCA
>NC_056738.1:538569594-538769594 GCF_019279795.1 Protopterus annectens | reverse complement strand
GTGCCATGCTTATATGTGTACAAACCAGTGCACGGAAAGTATAGAGTTTGATATGCATGACAGATGAAATACGTTGTACTGTAGGATTAGAGACTTTGATTTCATTATTAATTGGTTTCACCACTCATCAAAAAAACTTATTCCCTAAACCTACAGAAGAAGATTTTTCATCTATCTCACACTGCATGGCAAATCTAAGCCAATGTTCACATCGCTAGTGGCTAGCCCTGCTCTGCCATGATTATTCTTTCATACCTCACACACACACACAAACACACTCACTCTTATTAGTTTGTACAATCCACCTACTGCATGTTTCCGGAATGTGGGAAGAAACCAAAGCACCTGGAGAAAACCTACGCAAACACAAGGAGAGCATGCAGACTCTGCACAGAAGGCACCTCAGCAAGAATCAAACCAGGGCATTTCTTGCTGTGAGATATCAACACTTTCTGTTGTGTCACTGTGTTAATGAAATACACAAACACACACACACACACACACACACACACACACACACACACACACACACACACACACACACACACACACACACACACACACACACACACACACACACACACACATGCACACACATATAAATGTAATATGGATTCCTATAATTTGATCAAAAACTCATCCCCCAAAATATTGAAAACCTATTTAATGCAAAGCTGCAAGCCTACCAGCACCAACATGTGTTGGGGGCTGTGTACCTATATCCCCCACACTCTGCTACATATATATATATATATATATATATATATATATATATATATATATATATATATATATATATATATATATATATACACACACACATATATATATATATATATATATATATTTATATATATATATATATATATATATATATATATATATATATATATATATATATATATAGCAACTCCAGGACTGCACACTAGTGGAGATAGTGCAAATTCCCAATATTCTGAGTTTTCAACATTTTGGATTTTCTATCCATTTGAGCTTTTAATATTTTGTGTTTTCATTCATATCAATGAATCTTCCCTCTCTCTTTCAGTATATCTCTCTCTCTATATACGTATGTGTGTATATACAAGTATATATGGATCTGTGCAAAACAACAAATTACCATAGTGTCGACTCACATAACTGTGAGACAATGTCACCGAAAATTTTAATGAACAAACTCCAAGAATGGGGTAATTCACCTCCAGGAATCTGCCAAAAGAAAAATTCAGAAGTGATAAGAGTCACAACAGAGGGGGAGCTGAACTTGATTGAGGTGTTGTGTCATAATTGCATTCAGCAATATGGTGCAGGATTGAACTAGATAAGATAAAATTCTGGATGTGGCCATATGCAAGGCATGCATCATCATGGATATCCAGCTAATGGCATCATTAGCCAACTGTCATCATACAGCTGTATAGTTTAGAGTAAGAGGAAGGGGCATCTTAAAAGAACAAAGATGGAATTTTTATGAGTGGATTATGCTGTGCTATGGAAATGGCCAGGGATGATTTACGACACTGGGAAGAAAGTGAGGGAGAAAAAAAGCTATGCAAACGGGTCACGGATGGCGTACCCAGAACAATGGACATAGGTATGAAGAAAAGTAAAAAAGACTACTGATGATAAGACCTATATTTATGGCAGAAGAAAGAGACTACAAAAAATGGAAAGGGAGCTGTCGAGAAACACAGTAAAGGCAGGCTAGCATAGAAGGCAACAAAGGTAGCAAGAGTGGCAAATGATAAAGGTATAAGGGATTTATCAAAAGGGATCAGGAAAGGAAGCAGAAAATTTTGTAGGATGCTGACATACAGAAGGAAAGAAGGTTCTGAATAGGTCAGGCTGAAAACTAGGGTCTCTATTACATTATCAAAAACACATTCTATCGAATGTGTTTTCACCGAACTGTAAATAGTGAACAGGCAAAATAGTGAAGCAGCTTTTCAGTGAATTCTTTCCCTGGCCGCTTCGTTAGTTTGCCGTGTTTTGCACTGTAGTGCGGTCTTGGAGTGTGGTCTCACAGATTCCCTTATCCAGTGTGGCTCCCAAACGTAAATGTGCAATAGTTACTGACCTTAGGGTTAGGGTGCAGGTTAAGATAAGTGCATATCTAGTAATGTATTTAGCATCCACTTTAGGATTAGAAGTAGGGTTTAGTTAAGTGTATACATGTTTACTTTTTGTGGGGGGGGTTAGAAGTATGGTTAATTTAGGTGGATATATGTTTTCAACTGTTAATTTTTTTATTTTGGGTTAGAAGTAGGGTTAAGGTAGGTGTGTATGTGTTTTGACTGTTTACTTTTTTTTTTTTTTGTTTTGTTTTTTGGAACAGCAATTTCTTTCCCTCAGAAAGAAATTGCTGTTTTGAGCTGTCGATATTTTCAGCTTTCAGTGAAACATGTGTGTATGTGTTTTGACTGTTTACTTTTTTTTTTTTTGTTTTGGAACAGCAATTTCTTTCCCTCAGAAAGAAATTGCTGTTTTGAGCTGTCGATATTTTCAGCTTTCAGTGAAATGAGGTCGATCATTCATCGTTCGCTGTTTTCAGCATTTGATGACGTGATATATACCTGAAAATTGGTTGGAGGGAGGTTAAAGATGACTGGCATGCAGGAGAGTTGCTTAATGGATGCTTTGCTCAAACATCAGTATCTTCTTAAAGGTGAATTCAAATTATATAGCTTGTAACTTCCCACATGAATCTTCATTTGCCAAATTCCCTTATTAGCATCAAGAATAAGCAACACTTTGATCGTAGTATGTCAGACACAACTTCTCCAGTTGCATGAAGTTGACAGCATTATTTTTATATAGCATTATTAACATGTTGTGACTCAATAAATAATGCAAATGCTATTTGCATTTGAAACAGTTCTATGATTTTTAATTGCAAGATATTCATTTGTATTATGCCCATAGCCACATCACATGTAGTACTTAACACATTTCTGTTACCGTTCGTATTTACAAACCTCAGGGGACATTTTTTTACTTTATTTTTATTCATTTTAACTTTATCTGAATCACAAGTTAATTTGTGCTTATTTTATTTTATTGCAATCCCTTAAAGTTTTTCTGCAAACTCTTTTAATACTGCCAATATAACAAAAAGTACACCACGACTAGTCAAATCAGCCAAATAATCCGCAAAATAAACTTTTATTCGATGCTAAACAAACTTGTAAAACACAGTGAATCAAGCGCTTTCGCCTGATAAATATCAGGCTTTATCAAGATACTTTCTTGAAGGATGTGTTACAGTTTAAATAGTGTCGTGAATTTCAATTAAACAATTAATTGCATATAATTGATTCGTTAATTAACTTTTAAAGTGCAAAGTGCATTAGTTGTTAAAACAATGAAATGTTTTAAAATACGTTGTTTTAAACTGTTTTAAATGTTTTAAAATGGTTTAAAATTAAAATTAAACTGGCCGATGATTCCATGTATGTATAACTGTGTTATAAAACACTGTACTTGTACGAACCCAAACAATCCTTGAAAACATATTATTGTTCGTTTATAAAATCACATTTCATTAATAAAAATCACTAAATGTGATGTGCCTAACCAATTGTGGTGTACTTTTTGTTGGATCTTTTGGATTTAATCTGTTTTTCGTGGCTGTTTTACCATGGTGGAACGGATCAGCCAGTCCGAGCTTGATGCTACACCTAGTATCTTGAAGGATGTGCCGGACGACACACCAGTGACCCGGGAGGAGTTCCGGCAAGTTATCCGGTTATTAACTCAATTGACAAATTCATTGAAGCAAAACGATGCAAACCAGGTTCCGGGAAACCAACAGCAAGAATTTGAAAAGAATAAAGGTCCAGGCAATGCGTTGGGGAACAAACAAAGTACTTTCAACCCCTCTAGATTACCACTGCAGTAAGAGGTGAGGGAAGTGGCCAATAATTCACATTTGGTCACAGCTAATGGTTCGGGAGAAGTAGCGACGATATTTAATTTTAATGCTTGGACAACAAAACAGTTCGCATTCAAGGCAGGTACTTTGTCTAGCAACAATGTGTTTGTTGAATCTACCGTTGATAACTTTACAATGATAAGCGATAAACTTTATGCATAGAAAGCGACTCAACTAGAAGTAGATTACTTAACGGAATGCTTACGTGTACAGCGGGTACCGAAAGGACTCCGCTACATGAAGTTTCCGAACAATGCATCTCCAGGGTCAGTTTTATTTAAAGAATTGACTGAACTTTTTAACAATACTGGCTTAGAAATGATTAAATACATGATAAAGGATTATGAATCCAAACTTGACATTTTGCTGGCTGATTTGAATAAATTAAATGATGATGTTGTTACTGACAGTAATTTTGGCCAGATAAAAACAGATTATGACCACGCCTTCCAAGAGGTAGACCAACATTGTTGTAAGATTGTAAACAGAAAAATTAGAAAATTAGAAAGAGACCTTAATGAATACAAAAATGGGTTAGCATATCAACCCATTCATAAAGGGAAAAGCTTTAATTACAATTTGAGTAACAGCTTTAAGAGGGCAGACAATACTGACAATGTGAAGTCTCCTGTAGAGGATGTGCCAAGGAGAAGTGAAAGGTTGGCACAAAAATCCAATATGAATAGCGGAAATGCACAACAGGTTTTTCAGTATCCCCCGGACAGGCCGAACAACAGAGGCCCATTATACCAGCAACGGGGATGGGGCAAACCACAGAGATAGTATATAATAATATGTGTGAGCCTGATAACTTGCAAACAAACTTTATTGATTCACCTAGTATTCCTTATGTTGTAGTTTCTAAGAACAATTTTTCAATATACAACTACACTGACATTCAGGTTAACAATGTGCACTTTGATTTATTTACTAAAGGGTTCCATTTTGTCCCCACGCGTCCAATGGATGTTACTAAAACAATTTTGGAACTTAAAATTTTTATTAGAAAGTTAAATTTTAATGTATGGTTTAAAGGGCAAGAACATGTACAAGATTTGTTTTCGAGAGCAAGTACATTCAACCCACCCATGCACCCTGTGTTAAAAATTTTTGAGGAATTATTTGAAGGAGACATAAGGAGCCAGACTCATTCTCACGACTCAAAAGTTCAAAACTTGTCCTCAGAATGCTGGCAATTAATTAATTCTTTAAAATCTGACAAGGTAAGAATTATGAAGCCAGACAAAGGGGGGGAGTTGTTTTAATGTACAAATGTAACTATGAAGCCGCTATGCATGACATCTTACAAGATGCAGAGCAATACACTACAAGCTCTATAAATGAAGTGAATGTGGCTCATTCTAAGATTAATTTTACACTACATGATCACTTAATGCAAGGGCCTATTAACGAAAAACTATTTCATTTTCTTGTTGTCAACAAGCCCTTGACCCCTACAATATTTGGCATTCTGAAGGTGCACAAAGGTTTAAATCCCCTAAAATTCAGACCAATTGTGGCCGGGGGAGGTAGTATCACGGAGCCCTTGGGTAAATTTATTGATATTTCCTTGAAAAAAGTGGTTAAATCCTTGAATTACATTTGTAAGGACTCTTGGGAATTTCTGAAAAGTATCCAAAAGGAATTTTATGAGAAGACTAAATATTTGGTGACCATTGACATAGTAGAACTTTTCCCAAGTATCCCACATGTGGAGGGTCTAGATTGGTTTAATGAATTTTTAGTAACTACATCTGATTTTAGTGCCAATGTTATAAGGCTTTTGGTAGAATTTATGGACATTATTTTGAACAATAATTATATATAATGAAAAAACAACACAAGCAGCAAAATTGTCAGCAACAACAGAAACAAATACCAGTGAGTCCCAGCTCTACTTTCTATGTCCTTAAAAGTTTATTCAGCTTATTCAGCTCAGTTGAATTTCTCTAGTGCCTCGGCCACAGCCTTTACAGAGTAAAACATTGTAGCTTCTAAAAAGATCACAATATATACAAAACAAACCAATTAATTCAATTAAACAATCAATCAATTAAGGTATACAGATTAAAATGCATAAAGTTACATTGCTAGATAAGGCTTTGCAAATTGCATTCTCTATTCAAACCATATGGAAATAAAGTGCCATATTTCATAATTAAAATAGACTCCTTTTGTCTTAATATATTCTTTTCATGTTCCATATTGTTATAATAAAGAGGTACATGTTCCAATATAGTAACTTTCATACAGTCAATGCTACCATAATGTACAGAGTTAAAATGTTCGGCAATGGGACTATTACATTTTTTATTTTTCACATCTCTAACATGTTCTTTAATTCTCTCTGCTAACATTCTCTTAGTTTCACCAATATAATATTTATTACAAGAACAAAAAATAACATATATTATTCCTTTACTCAAAAAAGAATACTTGGCTCTAGTAGTAAATTTTTTTCCATTAATCTTTTCCACCTCAGTAACTATGTGCTTGCAAATGGAACAGTTGCCACAAGAAAAAGTTCCTATAACATCAGTATTAATTAACATATTGGTCTTAGGTTCCTTATATATACTATGTACCAAGAAATCTTGAAGGCTTTTGCCTTTCTTATAGGATATAACCAACTTAGTATTTCTTAAAGAAACAATTTCTTTTTTAATAAAGTTCCAGTACTGTTTAATCAATCCATTAATAGTACAAGAAAAATTAGTATACTTTGTAACAAAAAACATCTTTTCTTCATTTGATTTATTTCTATTATAACTATTATCATTATATCTACTCACAAATTTATTGGTAACATTACTATTTTTAAATACTTTATCAAAACTGTTCTCAACATCAATTGAATTATATCATCTAGCTATAAACACCTCAGCTGCCTTACGGGCTTCATTATAGGCTAATTTAATATCAGTATTTAACCTTTTAATTCTAATGAATTCCCCATAAGGAATAGCTGTCAAAGTATGAGAAGGGTGGCAACTATTGCCACACATTTTCCAACTGATTTCATTAAATTTTCTGTAAATGCCAGTGTGTATTGGTTGACAATTAGTGCCCTCAAGGATAATATCTAAAAAATTTACTTGAGGACCCATTTGTATATCACTGAAACTAATACCAACATTATTATTGTTTAATTCATCAATAAATTGTCTAGAAAAATTAAAACCACCATTACAGATGAAAATTAAATCGTCAATAAATCTATAATATTTGATGACATACTTTCTGAAAAATTGTTGTCTATAAAGAAATTCATTTTCAAACAGTCCCATAAATAAATTTGCATAAGTCGGGGCAAAAGCAGCTCCCATAGCTGTTCCCATGAGTTGTTTATATAATACGCCATTAAATTCAAAAATATTATTAGTTAAACAAAATTCAACCAATTCTAATATATAATAAGTTTTGGGACTCTCACCCAAAAAAAAATTAATAGCTTCCAAACCCAAAATATGAGAAATATTCGTATATAGACTCACTACATCAACAGTAATAAAATACATACCTTCTACCCAATGTATATCCTTAATTTTTTGAAGGAAGTCGTAGGAGTCTTTAATATACGAAGGTAATGAAAGAACCTCTTTAAGCAAAATTTCATGTAGTAAAGTGCATAAGTTGTAAGTGAAAAAGCCATAAGCTGACACTATAGGACGACCAGGTGGTCTATCCAAATTTTTATGAACCTTAGGCAAACAAAAAAATTTTGCTATCTTATTATTTTTAATTATTATTTTACGATCAACATCAGATTTAGTAAAATAATGTAACCTAATGCCTTTATGCAGTAAAGTATTAAATTCAGCTTCTGCTTTCTTCAAATGAGAAGTATTTATCCTAAGGTATACAGCTTTATTATCAAGATGTTTCATGCACACATTAAGGTAATCATTAGAATTTAAGACAACCAATTTACCCCCCTTATCTGACGGTTTAAAAACTATGTTATTATTTTTACTCAACAACTGTAGTTTGTTCCATTCTGTTTTTGTTAAATTATAACAATATTTTAGTCTCATAAAATCTTCCAGTTCTTTGTCCAACATAATATTTAACATAGATTCAAACTTCTGTATATTGGAATTTTTACATGGAGGTAAAAAAGAGCTACTAGTTTTAAGCGTACTTGTGTCTAATATACTGTAAGCGTTGCACTCATTTTCATCATCCAAGAGACAAGAGTAAAAGCTCTCATCACTTTCAATATCGCTCGTAGATAACTGTCCAGTAATACAATTAACATCATTACTAGAACATTGGTTTAGTCTGAAAAAATGTTCTTTCAGATTCATCTTGCGACATAACTGAAATAATTCTATCTTTAACTCATGTTTTTTAGGAAAACAAGTAGGCACAAATTTAAGCCCTTTTTCCAAAATTGATAGTTCTACATTATCAAAATTATAGTTAGACAAATTGACAACATAACTAGTAGTTAAAGATTTACTAATCAAGTTATGTCCATCTACCTTTCTTGTATTGTCCATCGCCCGAGTCTCTATGGCGTTCTGAATTTGTCCATCCCCTTTTCCTTGAATTCGCATAATGTCCATTAGGTTCTGAGTATGTCTTCCAAAAAGCTTCTGAATTGGCGGCTCCTGGTAAGTCTGGGAAGTTCTCCCTGTCGTCTTCTTCCACTGACGATTTTTCTTGTACTATTAATGGATTGATTAAACAGTACTGGAACTTTATTAAAAAAGAAATTGTTTCTTTAAAAAATACTAAGTTGGTTATATCCTATAAGAAAGGCAAAAGCCTTCAAGATTTCTTGGTACATAGTATATATAAGGAACCTAAGACCAATATGTTAATTAATACTGATGTTATAGGAACTTTTTCTTGTGGCAACTGTTCCATTTGCAAGCACATAGTTACTGAGGTGGAAAAGATTAATGGAAAAAATTTTACTACTAGAGCCAAGTATTCCTGTTTGAGTAAAGGAATAATATATGTTATTTTTTGTTCTTGTAATAAATATTATATTGGTGAAACTAAGAGAATGTTAGCGGATAGAATTAAAGAACATGTTAGAGATGTGAAAAATAAAAAATTTAATAGTCCCATTGCTGAACATTTTAACTCTGTACATTATGGTAGCATTGACTGTATGAAAGTTACTATATTGGAACATGTACCTCTTTATTATAATAATATGGAACATCAAAAGAATATATTAAGACAAAAGGAGTCTATTTTAATTATGAAATATGGCACTTTATTTCCACATGGTTTGAATAGAGAATGCAATTGGCAAAGCCTTATTTAGCACTGTTACTTTAAGCATTTTAATCTGTATACCTTAATTGATTGATTGTTTAATTGAATTAATTGGTTTGTTTTGTATATATTGTGATCTTTTTAGAAGTTACAATGTTTTACTCTGTAAAGGCTGTGGCCGAGGCACTAGAGAAATTCAACTGAGCTGAATAAGCTGAATAAACTTTTAAGGACATAGAAAGTAGAGCTGGGACTCACTGGTATTTGTTTCTGTTGTTGCTAATAATTATATATATTTTAATGGAGAATTGTTCAAACAAAAGAAAGGGGTAGCGATGGGTACCCCATGTGCATCGGCATATGCCAACATTGTTTTGCATATGTGGGAAAAGAAATACATTTTCACTTCATCTTGGGCAAAAAATATAGTACATTATCAGCATTTTTTAGATGATATTTGTATGTTTTGGGATGGTACTTTACAAGAATTCAACAAATTTCTTGCTTATATTAACAACACAACCCATTTTTTAAGATTCACCCACAATCTTAGTGAAAATAGTGTGAATTACTTGGATGTTTTCTTAAGTAAGAATCTTGATGCATGTGTTTTTCAATCAACAATTCATAGAAAAGCATCATTTTCTAATTCGTATTTGCACTTCGATAGTGGGCATCCTATAACACAGAAAAGGGGTATCTTGAAAGGGCAACTAATCAGAGCATCAAGAATGTGTAGCACTGAGGAGTTATTTTTGAAAGAAATTCAGTTGCTCCAAACATTATTTTTGGAAACAGGATATCCCAAACACCTATTCGACAAAATGGTAGATGAAGTGAACAAACAAAGAAAAGACAAATATGCCCCTTTACTAGGTACGGGATTGGATCATCCTACTAGTATGAACAACAGGGAACAACAGGAAACACATAACACATTGGTACACACTTTTAGCAATGATTCTGGCAAGTTTAAAAATGTGGTACTTAAATATTGGCCAATTTTAAAAACTCATGATGACATCAAGAATTACACTGCTACACAACCCAAATTTGTTAATGCAAGAAATATCAATTTAAAGGGTTTATTTGAAAGGCAAGAGACTATGAATTCTATTTCTCACAAACTCAAAGTGGGTACTTACAAATGTGGTGCCTGCAAGCAATGCCCACATATTTTTAACAATAGTAATTATTACATTGCAGCTAGGAATTTTAAAATAAAGCCAACTAAGTACTATAATTGTGGTACAAAGGGTTTAGTATATCTTGGGATTTGCACAGGTTGTTCTAGTTGTTATGTTGGTAAGACGGAAAGAACGCTCCATAAGAGGATATATGAACATTTATACGAAATTAATAGAAAAAAGGAATCAAATGCTTTTCTTAAACATTCCTTAGTATGTCCAAATATGTCCCTCAAATTTTTGGTACTGGAACAGGTTATGCAGAATCCTAGAGGTGGGGAATGGGAAGCATCACTTGAATACAGAGAATTATTATGGCAGATCAAGTTGAATGCAGCCAAACCACCAGGTATGAATGACACTATTAGTATTAGAAGTGTTTTAAAGATTAGACGGGCGAGGCTGTAATAACACAAACCAAACATAACAAAACAAATCACAACAAAATATAGACATAACAAAATAATAAAAAATAAAATAAAGTACAAGCAACAATTTACTATTATTCTGCTGATTGCAGGGATACATAGGTCAAGTAGTGGTGTAAGAGCATTGCTAAAAGGTACCCAAATTCTGGTTTTAAACCCATTCTTAGTTAGTTTGATTTTTAAATGAGGATAATGGATTATTTCTGCACACAAACAGGTGTCAGATAAAAGTTTTAAACGGGCAGATTAAGTTTTATGACCAATGACTACATTCTAACAGCATTTTAGTAATTTTGGATTTACAGTTGAAAGCATTTATTTATTTATTTTTATTTATTTATTTTTTTTTATTTATTTAACCATCAATGGTGTTGTTTTTATTATTATTTATGAATAATTTTTACTTATTTCATTCTACAAAGAAAGGTTATTGAAGATTTTGAATTGGTTAGGCACATCACATTTAGTGATTTTTATTAATGAAATGTGATTTTATAAACGAACAATGATATGTTTTCAATGATTGTTTGGGTTCGTACAAGTACAGTGTTTTATAACACAGTTATACATACATGGAATCATCGGCCAGTTTAATTTTAATTTTAAACCATTTTAAAACATTTAAAACAGTTTAAAACAACGTATTTTAAAACATTTCATTGTTTTAACAACTAATGCACTTTGCACTTTAAAAGTTAATTAACGAATCAATTATATGCAATTAATTGTTTAATTGAAATTCACGACACTATTTAAACTGTAACACATCCTTCAAGAAAGTATCTTGATAAAGCCTGATATTTATCAGGCGAAAGCGCTTGATTCACTGTGTTTTACAAGTTTGTTTAGCATCGAATAAAAGTTTATTTTGCGGATTATTTGGCTGATTCGACTAGTCGTGGTGTACTTTTTGTTGGATCTTTTGGATTTAATCTGTTTTTCGTGACCCTTAGGCTTCCCTGATCACTAACTGATCCCATTTTTGTACTTCTAACACTTGTTATTGTTTGGTCTGCCTGGATACTCAATAAAAAGGTAAGATGTAAGTCAGCTCTGTGCTACAGAACATAAATCACTGGCTATGGTACAGGCAACCTGAGTCTGACAGTGAGCTGGTCAGGATGGATGGATGTGAGCTGGCTGGGATGGATGGGTGTGAGCTGGCCAGAAAGGATGGGGGTGAGCTGACCAAGAATGATGGGGGAGGTGAGCTTGCTGGGATGGATGCCGGTGAGCTGACCAGGAAGGATGGAAGTGAGTGACCTCTGTCAGGCCACCCATATGGGGGGAAGGAGCTGACTCTGGTTCAGCACATAGGCCACACCTTGTGAGACCACTAGGTGTTTACCCAATTGAGTTCCAAACTGCCCACACTCACACAACCACAGTGTACTCTGACTAAGTAGCAAAGAGGGACAAGCATGTCAAGGCAAACTTCTCATTGGCAGGTACTAATCTTAGGCTTAGAGAAGCTGCAATGATGAAGTGGTTCTCCCAGGAGGAGAGGGTGGGCCAACCCTCAAGACCAGCAAGCTAGCCCACTCCTGATCACTTGACTCTTGCTGGAGACAGAAGGCTTATAGGGATTTAAGGGTCATAGTACGCTTCCACGCCTGGAAATCCCATTTCACCAGAATGAATAGTGAAGGCAAGGTCATTGTTGGAGGGGAATTAAAAACAGAGGTGAGGTGTAGATTACGCAGTCAGATTCATCAGTATTTACTTTCAGACTTGCAGTGTGAGGTGAGGTATAGATTACACAGTCAGATTCATCAGTATTTATTTTCACACTTACAGTGTGTTGAGAATGCCATAATACATGATGTACACTCAGGAATTATGGAAGAGGCTAAAACTGGAATTTTTTAAAGATATATGCACATACATTCCAAATAAAAACAAGCATGCACCAAAGCAGAGGAGAATGGAATGCTTTACATTTTACAGCAGTGTGTCAAACAGCTTACTGGCAGTTAAATGGATAACACCACTTCTTCCACCACCATGTTATAATTAGCCAGCACACTATATCTGTTTATAACTTGCAAGCAGTACTACACAAAATCATTATTGTCATGTATGTGCATGAATACTAAGTGCTGTGGATTACACAGGGCAAAGGTTCACTGTATCCACAGCTTTTCATTCTTTTTCGCACCAAACCTGCATTTGTGAATAAGACAGTGGAATAACGACGCAGCACAATCTGTGAGAAGAATGACATGTAAATATAACTGACAAATCTGATAATATATATTAAAGCATGCACATTATTAGGTTACTACCACGAGGTATATCAGTACAAATATCTGCCAAAACTAAATACAAAAATGATTACTAAATAAACTGGTGTGACAGCTACTATTGCCTTTAAATGCATTCATCAACCATTAAAGGGATTTTCCCCTATTTCAGCAGGAACCTTTCACAAAAGACCACTCTTATAGAATCAGGAAATTACCAGACTTGTACATGCCAGAGCTCCAGTTCATTTTGCAATGATGGCACTCAAAGATGACACAAGATACCTACATTCATGCACTCCCTTGGGGGGGGGGGGGGTGCAGGATTGAATACAATAATACTAGGCCATTTTTGTTTACAGCATGCAATGAAATAGGTATAGAAAGTTCGCAATGTGCATCCTCTGTAATTAATTGCTACAGTTACAGGAAAACTCATATTCTTCCTGTCTCTCTCACTTTCCATGTACTTTTCTTGCTACTTTATATGGCCCTCTACAAAAAAAGTGATTAGGAAACAGTTTCCATTAACATACTATAAACTGAAAGCTAGTCCTGAAAAAAGGTTGCACTGATCTCTTGCTGCAGTTGGTGCATTCATATGGTTCAGCACTACAGCATGGCTGAGAGAATGTCCAGCCAGGCATAGAACTACACACACAGACAGCGTTAAGTGAAAGTAGCATGTACTGTCAGCGACTGACAACACTATTAATCAAGGAACTGTAGTAAAAGACCTGACAAGATGGACACAATAAGACAGCAAGTAAGCTATTCAGGGTGAAGCATATCGATATGACCCAGGTGTAAGTCTCACCATCACACAGAAGCTGCAACTTCTTAACACTACAGATGGAAGCCACAGCCAATTGAGTTTGCATTTTTCAATTTTTTACATGTGCTCTTTAGACTGGTTGGGAACAGAAACCACTGCTAATTCAGGTATGGGTCTTTGCTCCTTAATTTCTACCAGCACTTCAGTTAATCTGACACTGTTAGGCTATGGTGTATGACTTACAAAAGTACCATTTATTTAAGGACAAAGCTACTTAACTACAATGCTCAGTTAGAATAGTGCTCATTTTCATCCAGGCACATTGGGGCCTAGCTGTTTGACTAAAGAGCCTGGTTCCTGTTGGAGTTTTAATGAAAATTTTGAAATACTACCCCAAATGTTTGCAAGGTCAGACCTCAAGTGTGAGTCACCACAGTGCAAGTCAAGGCAGTACAAAAACATGTGGCGTGTCAAAGTTGGGACTCATCCCTGTTAGTGGGTTGTTTCCAGGCATTGATGTCTTTTGATGAACTAAGACATCTGTGAAGACTTTCTCCGGGATTCACAAAGGCCAATTTTCCATGCAGGAACAGTGTAGGAGCTCCTGCATGGAAAATGGCCACTGAGCAATCCAGGAAAGTGCCGTTTTCATGTGCATGAGCGGCCCTACACTATTCTAGCATGGAAAACCAGAAAATGTCCAAATCACCTCATTTGTTGGTGAAAACTGTGCAAATGAGGTGATTTTGTGAGCCAGCAAGCTGCCAAGTCTCCGTGCTAGAACAGTGTCAGTGCAGAAATGTATTCGGCTAGTAACCAAATACATTTCTGCATCTGACAAAAGGGAGGTATGACAGCTCATGTAAAAGCATGTATTATGTTTAATGCACATGCCAGTTGCCAAATATAAGACCATTGGCATTAAAAACAGTTTATTTTTTTCAAAATTTAACAATTTTTTTTGGCCGTGCTAGAACAGTGTCAGTGCAGAAATGTATTCGACTAGTAACCAAATACATTTCTGCATCTGCAAAACGGAGGCATGACAACTCATGTAAAAGCATGTATTATGTTTAATACACATGCCAGTTGCCAAATATAAGGCCATTGGCATTAAAAACAGTTTATTTTTTTTAAATTTAGCAAATTTTTTGGCTGATCTCGGCTGTTTAAGCTTAGGGCAGCGGCGCACAAATGAAATCGTGCCAAAAATAAAAAAAATAAAAATGAGAAAATTCTATTTTAAGTTAATTAAATTATAGTCAACGGCATGCAGAATGTAAACAATACCAGAGAACACTGGTTGTCAAGGGGAAAGGGTCCGTTTAAGTGCAGTAACTTATGACCTACACACTGGGGTATACAAATGAGGGGAGTTATACTGAATCACAGATTTCTTCAAAGTGTTAGCTTGCATCTAACCATGTAGCTGCAGCAATACAACAGTGCAAGTCTAAGAGCTGGATGACTTCATAAGGGGGTGTGTCATGCTTGCTGTAAGCTCATTTGAGCTCTGTTGCCAGTGTCTGCCCTTAGCTAAGCACAGCTAAGGAAGGGAGTGTGTCAGATGTGACTGAGCACTGTGCATATGGCCTAAATGGGTGTGAATGGCACGCACCGGGATATAAACTAAAAAAAAGAAGAAATGGCAGCACTGTTTATATATGAGCACTGGGTATGTGCGGTGCGACTCAGGGCTTAAATAGGGAGGAAATGGGAAGGGGAATAGCTGGGAGGTGGAATGTATCAGAATCAGCCAATTACACATGCAGCATCCCAGCACACTAATATAAACTATGCAAACACCCTACACAGTGTTTTTTCCCACAAACTCTACACCACCAGTGTACACAGATGGGGGATTTTTAACTGGTAAAACTAACTAAAAATGTTAGAGACTGCTGCTGCTTTACTCCATCAATATGTGCTAGAGACTGAGGGTGGTGAGGAGGAGAATGCTGACAACTGACACACGGTGAGGAGGAGGAGAAGACTGTACAGAACCAGGGTAAATCACCAGGGCCTACAAGAGCTGGAGATAGTAGAGTGCTATAGGGTGGACAGGGACATTCTATAGCAAATCGTTGAGTTGTGCCGGCCACTCCTTACACACAGAACTAATAGAGGGAACCCACCCAGTGGATACCAAGGTATGTCTAGGCTTAAGAATACTAGCCACAGGTACCTTCCAAAGACCAACTGGGGATATCATGGTGGTCTCATAGACATCAGTATCCAGTGTACTCCACTAGTTCCTGGATGCCATGAAACAACATGCCATTGAGCACATATATTTCCCCACTGCCCTTGAAGAGCTGACCACACGTATGTGTCTCTTCCACCTTATAGCAGAAAACCCTGAGGTAGTTGGTGCTATAGACTGCATGCACATCCACATCAAAGCACCACCCAGTGAGCGGGGCAGTGACTACATAAACCACAAGGGCTTCCACTCCATCAACTGCCAGGTCATGTGTGATGCCCAGGGCATTATTATGAATGTGTGTGCTGGCAGCCCTGGAAGCTATCATGACTCCCACATCTGGTATTGCTCACAGTTGTATCAGGCATTTGCCAGGGGGGAATTCCCATATGGCCATATAGTGCGGGATGCTGTCTATGCACTTGAGACCCGGCTGATGACACCCATGAGAAATGCGCACACACTTGAACAAGAATGCCATAATGAGGCACACACACAAACCAGGATAACTGTAGAGTGTGTGTTTGGGATGCTCAAGTCACGGCTCCACTGCCTTGACATATCCAGCGGAGCCTTGCAGTACTCTCCAGCTACATGTACACAAATGTTCATAGTATGTGCCATTCTATACAATATGATGCTGCAGAAACAGCTGCAGCAGGAACAGCACAGGGTAGGGACACACAGCCCCCTACCATTGCCAAGGCCAGCACAGGTACAGAGGGACTTGGAGGAGGAACATCCTGAACCTGCCCCTGTAGGCAGAAGGAGGCATGCACTGTATGCCCAGTCCTTGGTAAAGAGGCAATGCATAGCACACATACTGACAGTGTAGGTACCCAGGGACTGATACCTCTCTCTGACTTGCACATGCAGTAAAAGGAATGCCAAACATGACACTCCCTGAGCTTTACCATGTATGGGGAGTCTACTATGTGCATCCACCATAGTCAGCTCTCCAGTACTGTCCTCAGTACTGGCCCAGCAACAAGGTAAGTCACTCTTCCTATCAATTACTGAATAGAGCAGTATGTTCTCATACTTGTATTTATGATATCGATGTAAGCATGCAAGGGAATTGGGTGGCTGAATGGGATAGCAGCAGACAGCTATATGGGACAGCAGGACATTCATAACAAATACTGGTGTCAACATACTAGGCAACACTACACAAGGTGACAACCCCCACTGCAGTACATGTGATGGCCCAAAGAACTGTGGGTGTCAATAGGTCACACGCATGGATGTCAATTCTTCTTTCGGCTCTTCCTGGTTAGGGGCCACCACAGCGATCATCTACCCGCTCATAATTGGCAGTGGAGTTTTACAGGGCTGAGTTGCCAGCCCAGCGCACATCCTTCCACAGAAGGCACACACTCACATGCACACACACCTAGGGCCAATTAAGAGAGTTCAGTGAGGGTCACATATCCACCACCAGCCTCACTCAGCAGGACAGGTGCAGATGACCATGAAAAATGGATGGGCTAAGGCCCCCAAATTATGGCAACGGTGAACATCCTCCCACCAGACCTACACAGATATACTACAACAGGTCAGGCAGTTGCATTCTAGCTCTGAAGGGTAAGAAGTCTGAAACTGAAATATATGCCTTTAAGAGCTAACATGTGTACTCTACTGATATGCCACCTGTCTGCATGATAGGTCACAATACAATATGAAATGGAAGCCAACAGAGTAACTGAAATACCAGTACAGTCATTTCAAATGTTAAAGTCTGCAGATGTGTCCCCCTCCACAAACCCATGTAGAAATGCAGTAACAGATGGCCTGCAGCACTCTCAAATGGCCTACAGCCCTCTGGCAAAGGCCCATACCTCACCCATAGTGCCAATGTATGGAATGTCAGGGGGTCCCAACTAACAACCTAACACAGTAAACAGAAAACAAATGCAAGGCCATGTTGACAAATGCCAGTAGCATGCCTCACCATGTCCTACTGCAAGGACTGTGGATCAGGCCATAAATACTACTGGGATAAAGGTCCAACTATAGGGATACCTTTGAGATATTAGTTACATATTGTTAGGTGGAGGAGAGAATAACAGGGTGGGGGTGTAGAAGCATGGATGTCATGGAGTGTGTGAAGTCTGAAACTCTAATGTCCACCCATACTACACCCAACTGCAAACCCATGAATGAATGGTCAGAAAACCACTTATAAACCACAATGTGAAGGTAAACTGACCAGATATATGAGTCCTGCCTTTGGATAACCTGGGTGTATCTGTACAGCTGAGAGGTATGGCCCCAGCAGGATAAGGCCATTCTGTGAAGTTGAGAAAAGCACAAGGAGGGGAACCCCAGCCAGCATACTAACAAGGTGCTGGACCATTTACACAGAACCAGCAATCTATTATCTGTAGCTACCCCTCCACAATGGAAGGTGTGTGCCAGAATGTGTAGTCTATATGCCTCAGAATATTGGTCTCAGCTTAATTCATCTTTTATTCCCAGTAAATAACTGTGAGCAAAGAATGATAACTGTCAGTAGTTGATGACATGACACATCACAGTGTAAAACAGTACATATGTCAGAAAATCTATGCTACAACCAAACATGTCACACAAGAAGCACAGACAGCAATATTTACAGTATCTCCTCTATGTTAAGCCCATTGTGTCTCCATATTTGCAACCTATCTACAGATATCCTGCAGAAACAGTTTGCTAGGTGTAGCTGTAGCACACAAAACCCTGAACTGAAGTCCAACCCACACTAGAATGGATGCCCACACTTAATATAGAAGGTCATACTGAGCATGCTCCTACACTTAGAGAAATGAAGCCCGTGTCTCACAACACATTGGACTACAGATATCGATTATTCGCAGCTATCTGTGCACACACACACACACACACACACACACACACACACACACACACACACACACACACACACACACACACACACACACACACACACACACACACCAAATTGTACTTTTTTGGTGTGCTAGCTAGATCTAAATCACAGAGGGAAGGTCCAACAGCAGGAAATTTGACTTTATTAGAAACAGAATGCATTATTAAATTTAGAACTTTATATCCTGGGGGGGTTAAACAAGGAATTGGATTTGAACATTAATAGTCAATCATAGAATGCATATATATTCCCACTAGGGGGGTTTATTATATGTAACCATATTCAGTGTAATGATGTGTGTCTATTTTTCCCCTCCAGCATTGCGACTTGGCAGGGCTAGGACCAATAGGACAAGGTTTGGCATAATATTGAAGGTCATACTTTTAGTATGTTTTTTCCACTACACTTATTTATACTGGCATTAGAATGTGTATTTAAGTTTTTAAGCATATGCTTCAATACATGCATAAATTCTGAGAATTAAGACTGAAGGGTTTTAACAATGTGGAATAACAATAATATTATTAACAATAATATTTAAGAGGTATGCAATGAATAACATATGCATTTGAAAATGTCAATTGTCTGTGTCTATATGTATGGGCTCTTTAAAAACGGGATCGTTTCTTTATTGTTTGATTGTCACATTGGGGATTTGAATTATATAAATGGATGCTGCTTGGTGTAAAAATGTATTCCTTGAAGGCGTAAGCTGAGGTACCGGAGCCATCAGTAAAGAACTTCACATTTTTTTCTGGTGTGGTGTCGTGTGTTTCTTTGGATATTTGGGATTACCGTATGTTTTTGCAAAGAATGATAACTGTCAATAGTTGTTAATATGACACAATACAGTGTAAAACAGTACACATCAGAAAATCTATGCTACAACCAAACATATCACACAAGAAGCACAGACAGCAATAGTTAGCGTATCCCCTCTATGTTAAGCCCATTGTGTCTCCATATTGGCAACCTAGCTACATATAGCTTGCAGAAACAGTTTGCTAGGTGTAGCTGTAGCACACAAAACCCTGAACTGGTGTCCAACCCTCACTGGAATGGATGCACACACTTAATATAGAAGGTCATACTGGGCATGCTCCTACACTTAGAGAAATAAAGCCCATGTTTCACAACACAGTGGACTACAGATATTGTTTATTCGCAGCTGTCTATGCACGCACATCAAAATTGTACACCATTGATACTTCACACACACACACACACACACACACACACACACACACACACACACACACACACACACACACACACACACACACATTGGATTGGAATACACACACATATCTAAGGCCAACATAATATAATATGTTAAACATGCACACACAGAGATGTGAGGAAGAGAAAGATAGACAGCGACAGAGAGAATCCCATTATGAGGCCTGTCCCACCCACTACACATTCCATAGGCCTATATCACATGATGTGCTGATGTCATTCACTGTAGCAATACCTTTGGTTAGCCCTCAGCTCTATAATGTCAGCGGTGCTTGTGATAAATGTGTAGCACTACAGTAAAAATAGGTATCCATGTAGCAGTTGTAATCTCAGTCCTGTCAAATGTAAAGTTGTTTGTGCGTGTGTGTGTGTGCGTGTGTGTGTGTGTGTGTGTGTGTGTGTGTGTGTGTGTGTGTGTGTGTGTGTGTGTGTGTGTGTGTGTGTGTGTGTATGTGTTTCTAGATGAATGTGGTTGAGGCCATTCACATTCACTAAACCTCCCTTACCCCTCCTTCTGCACTGCTGCTGATGTCACTCACCTTCAAAGATACCTTTGGACAGCTCTCCAACAAATAAGCTCTGTGGCTCTTGCAATAATTGTGTAATACTATAGTGTGGCAAACTAGTTAGGTAGGAGTTCAGTTCTGATCCTGGTAACTGTGTAAATGTGAGAGAGTGTGTGTGTCCTTGGAGAGACCTGATTTTGTGGTCAGTCGGACACAACTCTTTCCTTACCCCTCATTTTGCACTGCTGCTGATGTCACTCACCTTCAAAGATACCTTTGTACAGCTTTCCAACATATAAGCTCTGTGACACTTGTGATAACGCAATAGTGTAGCGAACTAGTTAGGTATGAGTTCCAATCCTGATCTTGGAAACTGTGTAAATGTGAGTGTTTGTGTGAGAGAGTGTGTGTATCCTTGTAGAGACCTGATTTTGTGGTCATTCACACTTACAACACTTTCCTTACCCCTCCTTTAGCACTGCTGCTGATGTCACTCACCTTCAAAGATACCTTTGCACAGCTTGCCAGCATGTAAGCTCCATAGCACGTACGATAAATGCGGAACAATGTAGTAGCAATAACTACATAGGTAGGGGTTTGAATCTCATTCCTGGCAAGTGTTTGTGTGTGTACATATGTCTACATATATATATATATATATATATATATATATATATATATATATATATATATATATATATATATATATATATATATCCGTGTCTCAAAGATTGTGGCCCCATTTACACCAAGTACACATCTCAGTGCCTGACTTTAGCAGTCCTGCAGATATCATCCACCTAAGAAGTACCTGTTGGCAACCCTAAACCATGTAAGGTCAGTGGTGCATGTGGTAAATGCATAATATAATGGTCCGAAAAGATAGTTTGAACCTCACCCCCAGTAAATGTGTGTGTAGGGTAAAATATTCTGTTGAATCTCTCACCACTACATCACGCAATGCCAGTATTTACAAGGGCTGCTGATGTTCCTCACCTTAGAAGTACCTTGGGGCAACATCCATCCTTAAAGCTCCGTGGCATGTGCGATAAATGGGTAACACTGTAGTAGCAATACATCACTAGTTAGGGGTTTGAAACTCAGTACTGGAAAGTGTGTGTGTGCGTCTGTGTCTGTCATCAGTATCCTGTGTGGGGGCTGGTGTAATTGCATAACAACAGGATCCATTGGGGGTGGGTTTTGCTAAATTATTATGTTGAGGACCTAGTATATGTAACAATGTCCACATTACAAGGCCAACAGATGTCAAACACCATAGACGTTGGCATAGTCAATCCACAGCCTAAATGTCTAGTGCCATGTGCAATGATTATGTGACAGTATGGGTTAGTAAACAATATAGGCAACCCGTCTAATACTCAGAGACCACTCTCCACCCACGTATCATACACAAACACACTTGGCTAGTATATTGGTAGTTTCCTGCATATTGCTTCACAGATAGTACCCACGGTGTGATTGCAGTGGACTACATGCCTGTTGACCACAACAGTGCCACTGACATCAGAAAGTACTTTGATGTGTTACATCTCCTGACTGTGTGTTATGCAGCAAGTAATAGGACATGGCAACCTGTTCCATCCCTTTAGTAGCCCAATCAATGTGTACAGTGGCTCTTTTACCATGTTCCCCACTGGACACCTGCAACAACTGTAGTGTCTGCAAACATGCCCCAAAAGGGAATAACATGCCTTATAAACATGTCCTGTATGGACAGATGCCACTAACTCCACTGAATACTCATATCATACTGTCAATGTAGGTGCAGTAACTACCTCAGTTACATAGCCAGGTCTCACCAAATGTGGTCAGGAATGCTACATCAGAAAATACCAATCTGTCCACACAACATGCCCCACAGACCTAAAGCACACTTCAACATTTCAAAGAACATGCATGTGGAATATGTGCACAACCCAGACACTGTCCATGTTATGGAATATAAATCACATACATGGCAAGGAGTGCACAGCACTGGCCACACACAATAGAAATCTGGATGGTGGATGGGGAATACAATACCCACGCCTGGGGACAACTCCAGTGACTATACTTCTAAGCCACACTGGGGACTATTGTCATGTGGCCTGATGCCAGGGTACTCGCTTGGGCCAGCCTTGTAGAGCCTTCAGGCCCATTCACCTACTACACACCTATGAAGCAATGAACCTATGGATCTAAGTACTGGAAGTGTGTGTTTGTGTCTGTGTGCGTGTGTGTGTGTGTGTGTGTGTGTGTGTGTGTGTGTGTGTGTGTGTGTGTGTGTGTGTGTGTGTGTGTGTGTGTGTGTGTGTGTGTGTGTGTGTGTGTGTGTGTGTGTGTGTGTGTGTGTGCACGTGTGTGTGAATAGTAATCCCAGTGTGTTTGGTTGATGAATATCTTATGTGGCTGTGGTTATTAGCAATCGGAGGTGTGTCCAAACCAGAACATGTACCATTCTCCATTCTACAACAGATGTAAATCAACATATTCCTATGTACAACCCTCAGCCCTGTAATCTGTGAGGCATATGTAATCACTGTGTTACAGACCAGGGATTACTGTACACATAATGTACCCTGCCTATGACATGGTGGATATGTTACCACACTGCCATATCTTGTGGCCTTGCTGCAGGGCCACATCCTGTTAACACACAGATGCCTAGAACAGAAATGGGATACAGCATGTGAGAATGTAGTCACTCAGCACTTCACTTGTGGGGGGAGGGAGGAGTAAAGCTGGCACTGAATGTTTCCAAGACTGTGGCCAATATCTATTGTCTCAGGATAGGTATTATCTTTGTGCAGTAACTCACAACACTTGTGTTTAATGCTGTGGAGGTTGTTGTTGTAACTATCAAAGACTGTTGTGAATGTTGTCAGTGTCTGCTGCATCTCTGCTGCCAAAGATGCCTGTTGGGGATTCCATGAGGGATCCAAAGTTGTGTTTGCGACTAATAAGGGAGTTTAACTGGCATGGGACGCCACCTTTCCCTCCAACAGTGTCCTCCTTCTGATGTATACTTTAGTAATGGCAGGGGACCATCACATTGTCTCCCAGTGTTTGGAGGACAGTGTCTGGGTTCTGTTGGCTCTGGCTAGTACCATGCATTCATGTACCTGTTTGTACAGTGCTTATGCTCATGATTCCACAGTCATGCAGCTATTTCCCATTGCCATGGGTACAGTGAATACATCCACCCCTGTTTTCATGGCCACAAAGTCAGCTTTGGAGTTGTTTTGCCAGGTGGTTAGCTTTGTGAGAGGTGTGTCTGACAAGTTGAGTTCCATGTTGATTACAGCCTGTGTGAATCTCACCATGCAGGAATTAACATCTGTGGATGAGCAACAGTCCCATATTTAAGTGGTCAACACAGATCAAGGTTGTTGCATCCTCTACCAGGAGTCAGTATGAGCTGGTCTAGGACAATGGAAATGATGAAGCCCAGAAGTGTTAGGCCACTGTACTTGTGCTTGGCTACATTCCCCAGGTGATGGAGGGGTAGTTGAACACTCATACTATGTCAGTGTTGCATTGGACCATCATAGATGGCAGAGTGCTGAGGAATGTGCATTGACAGTCTAGTGACATAGATGTGGACCTGTATGTAGCAGGCTATGGTCTGGATTGCACTATTACCCCAAGGCAGTTGTACCAGAAGTATCTCCAATGCATTAGGATGGGATACCAGTCTGGAGGTGTTCCTATCCATAATGAATATGGAGACAACACCACCTGTGGAAGTGTGATGTGGTCCATGTTTGGGGGCTGACAGCTGTGGAATGTGTCATAGCCTGATACTGCAGGTCTGCTGTCTGCTGCTATGAACCACCTCTCCATTACAGCAGACATGTGTCCTCTACCCCAACGACTGCTATGAGTGACTGCATCCTGACAGTTAGATGTCCACTCTTGAGCAGCATGACCCTCAGGCTGCATACATGTGTAGCTGTTATGGTGTAATTACATTAGGAACACTGCCTAATAAGGCACCATATGGGGTAGCAAGACACTTAGCCAGTACCTGACAACTCAGCGGTGACAGATGTAGGACATCCATGGCACGTCATTGGGTTCTGTCAATCATGTCATCCCAAGCAGAGAAGCTCTGGATACCCTAAGAATGACATATAACACATAAGCCAATATTGCTGTCAATCATCTGTTGATAGTACCGCAGCATAATTCTGGGTGACAGCGGTACACCACCCAGGGCTACTGTCACACCTGCCTGGACTGCATAATCAGAGAGTTCAACCATGTCTCCTGTCATGTAGTCCAGGGATGTGTGTCCCAAGTCATTCAAACCCACATGGATACTGAGTGATACTCGTAGTTGTTGTGGAGTGACATGACTGGCTGTGTCATGTGTTAGATGCTAGCATGTGATATATATTTGGCTGTTACCTGCTCCATATTCTACTTAGTGAGTGGGATGTGTGTGCCTCAGTATTTAGTTACCCATGATCACTGTATTGTGCAAGGTGGTTAGCCTTAGGAGCTTAGGTTTGAGGCACACTATGTAGGTTAAATACGTGCCCCTTGGCATGTCCCATGTCATGGTGTCTGAGTGGGTGTCTGCCTTGCTGGTCTGTCGTAGTTGTGTAGATGCCCATTGAGTGCCTCTGGGAAGGTGGGTGTGTGGCTTTTCACTGTACGTCATGGCTGTCAAAGTGGGTGTCTTGGTGAGCTACATGTTGCACATGGTGTGTTGCAGGTGTTGGTCTTATCTCTTGACCTGCTAGTGCAGTCTTTGTAGAAGAGTGCATATGTCTACATTGGGTGATATATTGGTAACCTGCTTAGGTCTGAGTGTTTGGAGTTTAGAGGGGAAGGCTGTCTGTGTACATGAGGCAGTTGCAACAGTGCCCCAGAATAGACAAGTGCACCAGGTTAATGAGTGAAAGCACAGATACAACCCTTCAAACATGCCAGGAGGGGTGGACCTAACTAGTAAGTACTGGGCTGACATCTATGATGAACGAGTATTGCTGATGGCTCCCAGGTGTGCTACACCTCTTGATACAAAAACCTCGTGAATTGCCAAGCCAAAATGCTAGTTGAAGTGCAAGACAGAAAGAACTAGCATGATGTACGGGTGGAACAGAAGGCAGACTGTCTGCCACCTGTAATACTTTACCACAGCTATGCAGTTATCAGCAGCTTTGACCATGTGAAAGTTCAGTACACTCTATGGCATGTGCAGTAACTGCATAACACTATAGTGGACATTCCCTAGATAGGCAGGAGTTTTAATCCTCATACTGGCAAGTGTGTGAGTATGTGTGTGTGAATCGTGTACTGTTTGGATCATACCATTTTTGACCTATGTACTACCCTTTACACTTCCCTTCACTCCAATTTAGTAGACCTGTAGATGTCATCCACCTTAGAAGTACTTTTGGAAGAGTTGGAAATGTATAAGCTCTGTGGTGTGTCTCATAACTGTGTAGCACTATAATAGGAGTACATATATAGACAGGAATTCTAATCCCAATACTGTCAAGTGTGTTTGTGTGTGTGTGTGTGTGTGTGTGTGTGTGTGTGTGTGTGTGTGTGTGTGTGTGTGTGTGTGTGTGTGTGTGTGTGTGTGTGCATATGTATGTGTGTGTGAATCATGTACTATCTGACTAATACCATTTCTGGCCTGTATACAACCCTTTACACTTCCTTCACTCCAATTTAGTAGACCTGTTGATGTCATCTACCTTAGAAGTACCTTTGGAAGAGTTGGAAATGTATAAGTTATGTGGCGCATCTCAGAACTGCATAGAACTATATTAGGAATACCTAGAAAGGCAGGTGTTCTAATGCTGACAACTGTTTGTGTGTGTATGAGGATTATACCATTTTGATGTGTATACCATACATGGCTGGTGACCACATCCCACTGCCATTACTTTATATAGTGTGGTAACAGCATCTACCTCACATGCAGCAGGTTAAACCTAAACCATTGTACATTCCTCTGTACAGATGTGTCTGGCATATCCATATGCTTGAAACCTATACATGGTCGGAAGTGGTCTGTGTGCTGTAACAATGCCCAAGTATGTGATATTATAGCCAAATAGGCCACAGTGTGTGTACTGACACACATGGCAGCATGAGGTATCATACCTGACTGAAACATCATGCTGATAGGACATCTGCCACCCTCACAGGTGGCCAGCCTTGTAGGTGTAATACATGAGTCCAGATGCTTGGTTTTACAAGTGAACTGTACTTGTTATGGTCACATTAAAGGCTGGAAGAGGTGTGAACTTTCATATTGTGGTCCTAATTAGTATGCAACAGGAACACCTTGCATCTTAAGAGGGGTGTGTACACAATTTATATCCACTGTATGCCAGTAATGTGTCATGCATGACCCTACCGTAGGCCATTTGCCCAGCACAATTTGCTGATATCTGTCCAAAGGTCTTGGCACTGACAAGTTGTGAGGTATGCTACAGGAATGTTGAATTCACATAAGTTAGGCCCCAGTGGTGACCACTGTGATGCAATACAGTTAACCCCAGCACAAGTGAACATGTACAACAAGCAATATAGCTATTACATAAAGCAATATTGCTATTACTGTTGGTTGTGTGCATGGTACATTGCTTGCACTTCACATGCCCAGGTTATTGCCAGGCAACAACAGAACAATGTCATACTCACCAGCTTCAGGCTGCTGTCCCATACGCAGACAAGGGGTTTCTAGATAGTTGTGAGAGGGAGTTATTGTCAGCAGACACACATGTGGCCTTTGTACAGGATGGATGCAGCATATTTGCACATCTACAGTACTAACTGCAATAATACACAATGTCCTGTCCTCACCATAGCTGTGCACCACTGTGCATTAGAAAACCCCATCCAGAACTGGAATGGGACCTGACACATCTATGTAGATACAATACAGATACATGTATGTCTGATACATTAGTGTACTAATCCCCACTGGGCCCTTACCTGAATGCTCCTCATCCAGTGTGTGTGTGCAACCCACCTCCCCAATGCTTCCCTCAGTGTCATGGCTTTTGCATTTAGCGTGTGGCCCAAGTGTGGTGAGGAGCTCCTTGCTGGGTGTCAGTGGGGGCTGGATGGCTGGGCCCCCACCTGTGGCTACCCGGTCCCTCGTTACAGCAACAGCCCATTAACAGGCATGGCATTTGAGGTTGGTGACTCGATGCTGCACATGCTGATAAGTTCTGCTGTGCAGGCCAGCATCATTTACCCTGTGGACCATACTGTTCCACAGGGCAGTCCTCTACTGCACATCTTCTTCTCTCCATCCAAATGACAGGGCATAATGTCCAATCACATATTGGGTGATGATGTCTGTTTCTCCAAAAGAGAATGTTGGTAGCCGAGCACTCTGCATGTTACCTGGAAGACATAAACAGGAAAAAGGTCACAGGACCTCATACAGTTGTCAAAATGCACATCAGCAGTGGATATTACTTGCAAATAATCCAGACTACACCGATACCCTACAAGCTATCATGGCTATAGCAGCTTACATTGCACGCCTCTCCCTGAGCTATCTTATTCCCCCCAATGTTGGACACTTGATTGCATTAATCTCTATCCTCCATTAATTTCTGCGTAGAGGGTTGACAGTGGGCATCTTCCATGTGGATGATGTATGGATGGTGGCAGGTCTGTGTTTGACTGTGGTGTGTGATGGAGCTCTGAGCACATGACTGAGTTCATGTAGGAGGCAGACACTGATGTTATTATGCCGCATGGAGATATGCTGTTGTTGCCATCAGTAGGCAATATGTACATGCTCACCATTGATGAGGGGAGGAGTGTGGTTGATGTGCATATCTCCCTGTATAACTGGGGCGGACAGGGTGGTGATGTTCCCACTTAACCTGTGTGATGCAGGTTGCCTATATCCACGGCATGTGTGTATGAGGTGTTCTTTAACCACAGTACATGGTGAATTGTGTTGTTTCATCTGAGACTTACAACATATGTGGAGACATGGTTGCAATTGTCCTTGGTGGTGTGGATATGTCTGATTCATAGTCATAGTCAGCCTTACAAGAAGTTACCTGCGAACCTACATGCTTGCTCAGATATAGGTGGACTTGCTTCAATGTTTTTTCCTGCACCTATGTGTCCCTGTACAGCCAATGAGCAACCTATTATGTGGTTTGTGTATTGCTACTGTCCACCAAAGGGGACACTACCTTGGTGGAGGCTGGATATACAGGTCAGTTACTGCTGTGTCCATATAGCTACAGTGGATATAATGAGTACACACCCCTGATACACTGCCTGGTATCTTTGCAATTGGAACATGACACCACAATAACTCATGTCATAACAATTCCCACCTGTAGTGTGATGTGTAGCCTGTACAATTCGATTGAAAACATAACAAATGGGTCTGTGAAAACATATGGAAATAATGCTCAGTACAATAAACCAGTCGAATGAGTGTGCACACCCTTAAACTAATATTTTGTGTATGCACCTTTTGAGATGGTTACAGCACTCATCCATCTTGGTCTGGACTCTAACATTGTGGCACATCTTTACTTGGCAATAGTTGGTTACCTTACTAGAAACACCTTTGATTGTATTTCAGTGGAATTGTACAGGTTAGGGGTCACATAATAATGAGAAACATTATGAAATGATCTTCTGTGGTCTGATTGTCATACAGCACACATACCTGGCAGTCTAACAGGGGTGTGTAGACTTGTGATATCCATTGTATATAGGTGTGATTATAGCTGGTAGTGGTAGGCATGGACACAGGGTCATAATACAGGTGGACACTTCTCTGATTAATAGCAGAATATCTTGCCTACTCTAGTACCCATATCAGTGTCAGGGCTCTGCAGCAACCAGTAGCTGTACACATTTTGGTCTGTTGTATGCACTGACACTGATATTATACACATGTGCAACATCCACAACCTATGTACTAGAATGCTTGAAACCCATGCAATTTAGTTTTGTGCCTTCCAGCTGAACATAAGCATACATACATGTGCTCAGAGGATACCTGGTATACATTTCTATTGTATGTTAGTATGGCACACTGTAGTTACAGTCTTGCCACCCAATCATACTTCTCAACCTGTTACAGCAGTACGTCTGGACAATGACACACATAAATGGGTGTCAGAGGGGACATCAGTACTGATACTGTATTAATATAACTGCACCATACATTAGTACATTGATTGCACAGTAGGGTTTGACATCACTGTGACAACCTGGAAGATGTCCAACAGTCATAAGTAGGCTATTATGTTATAATGTCATTGCTCACAGACCTGCCAATAGTTTGGCTGACATAACACAGGTATATGTGTATGCGACTAAATATATCACTCACAAATGTTCTTATTGTCCAGCAAAACACTGTACAGTTAAATGTTATTAATTCAATATATCACATGCAGTTCAACACGTCTGCAACAGTACTTTACAATACACATGCCCTCTATAGGTGTCTTAGCTTTACAAGGGAAACATGTGTCATACTCATAATCACAGGTAACACGGATATGGAAAACATCCCATTAACTGGCCTAGCAGTGGCACAGTCACAACTGTTTGACAGACACCCCTGTGTTTGTCATATATGAGCTGTCCTTTCACAGGGTGTGTCAGGCTCCTGAGCTGTGATCCCACCTCACAACCTCTCAGAGCATCACATCTGGACAATGCCTAAAATTATGGGGGGATAGACAGAGACAGACTTTAAATATTCCTGTTACAAACATAGGAAGTTCATAGAATGATACATTTAGCATTATGGTGAATGTTCTTAAGGATGTGGAGTCTTAAACTCAAGTGTTTGTCATTACCTGATGACTTCAATCCTCAGCTATTTGCCAGAAAACTACAGACCTCAAAAGGAACAGACAAAAATACATGATGGTAAAATGTGGACATTCTGTGAAAATCTGTACAGTTGAGAGGTATGTCTGTGATATCTCACCCTGCAAAGAGGGCCAGATGCTATGGCCATAGCAGTTGTTTTGCAGTACATTAGTACAGCATGTCTTTTTGGGACATATATTCCTCCAAATCATATTTCCCATTATTACAGTCTAAGTACTACATTCATTTACTTGCTTACATGTTCCACTTACCTTTTTCTTTCTTCTCTTTTCCACTTTATGTTTCATTTATTATCTCTCTCTCTCTCTCTCTCTCTCTCTGTGCACCACAGGGTTAGAGCTGGTTTGAATAAGTGGCAGCATGACTTTTGTAGATGATGCTCATGACCAGGTGATAGCCTGTGCATCTATTGGAGTTCCCCACTTGCTAACTGCATGCAGAGCAGCTGTGTAGTTTTTCCAATAGCCAATGTCATGGCAACACACTCCTATAAATGAGTACTTCATGTGGGCATTGGCCCTTTCCCTTACTTGTGAGGAAGATATCCTGGAGTTGTGTGAGCTACTACCTCTTACAACAAGAATTGTGGAGACAAGCCAACTAAATGGTAGTGGAGGTTCAAGACTTAGGGCTATATGTTTGGAATACTGCTAGTTTAACAGGGTTTGTCTGCACATGTTACTTCTGCATAGGTTTCAGTCTGACAAAGTTCTGTCTCTGCATAGCTCTCAATTGTAGGGCCAGCCACATAATGACCACAGGTTAGCCTGTTACGTATGGGCTGTTCACCAGACAGATATTGTCCTAGGCAAATCAGTAGCATACTCTGGTGATTGCATTATGTAGATGGCAACATCCATTTGTTTTTCTGACTTTATATTTATTTTATTTATTTTACATTTGTTGACCGGGGATATATGTCCATTTTCAGTAGAGGCCCGGGGAGAAAAGCTCCAAAACAGTATTAATTTAATTGAATAACGATACAAAGCATCTACTTTAAGAAAAACATTATAACACCAAATAATGCCAAAAAAACACTTTACCATAGATTTAATTTAAGTTAGTACGTGAGAGGAGGAAAAAAAGGAAAGAGATAAAAGAAATAATATAAAAAAGTGATAAAAAATAAAAAATAAAATAATGTTAGAGATGGTGCAAAGAGATTAAGAGCATTAGATGTAACTATAGAAGAGTAGGTATAGCAGATTTAGAATAGTGGGTTAGACATAAAAAGCAAAAAGAAATGTATAGCTGAATATCTATCAAAAAATGTATATACATAGATGCTTACAGGGCATGGCATATTACAAAACTCCGAAAAGGCTAGTTTTTATTCTGTTGTAGTTTGTTAGAGTACAGAAAATACTGAGTTAACACAAGAAGAAAAAAATGTAGAGGAACGTAAACAAATAGTGAAGGAAATAAGAAATGGATATGAGTGTTAAGGAAGTTTTGAGGTATTTTAGCATCCTTTTATATCCTTCAGAAAAGATATGTTACAACAAACCCTGTAACACAAGCAAGTTTCTTAATGTATAACAGCAATATTTAATGTAGAGCAGTGTATTTGGGCTTCTGTCCATCAATTATGTCAGGCTTTGTCCAGATGTAATACAGTAGTAGGTGGATAGGTATACTGGTCTATCATTATTTGGTGCTGTAATTCCTGCTGAAGGGAATGGCTGGGAAACATGCTGGAGTCTGTACATTCAAGAGGTTGGTGTATAGAGAATGCTCTTAGATGGCCTTGTAACATATTTTATGTGGGGGACAGTAACACATGTTTTAAAATTAGGCTGTAAGAACATGTCAGACATATTACTAATAAGAAATATGTCAGTTCTATTGCTGCACATTTGAATAAATCTCACCATGGAGACAGTAGTGGGTCTCAAGGTATTGTTTCTGAAAATGTCTATTCCTCAGTGTGATGAAACATTCATAAAAGGACAATTGTGATGTACAGACTCAATGTATTAATATTAATTGTGATATTTTATCCCGTAGGGGGTTAAATGACGAGTGTAATTGGAGGCTGTGTATTCAATGATGTCATTAATTGTTAATTGTTAATTGCTTCTTGTGATTAAGGCATGTATTTCTAGCAATGTTTACTCCTTGAAGGCTTTGGCCAAGACATCAGAGTATAACGTAACTTTAATATACCCACTCCGAAATCGCACTACAGTGCAGGAAAGAAAATCTTTCCATTCCGCACTATAGTGAGATGCTGGTTCAGTATTGCTGGCATTCTGAATGTCGATCATATGGTGTCGACCATATGGGTGTCAGCATTCTGGAATGTCGGCAAACTGAAGGGGACCCATAGATATCTATATATAAATAAATATATATATATATATATATATATATATATATATATATATATATATATATATATATATATATATATATATATATATATATATATATATATATATATATATATATATATATATATATATATATATATATATATATATATATATATATATATATATATATATATATATATATATATATATATATATAAATATATTTTCCCTACTGTTAAATGACTGTGCTGCATGATATGTTTGAAAAAATATCAGACATATTCACAGCTCAGATGGCTTAGTGTTAAGTTGCACTGGCTATGATGTGTAGGGTCTTGGATTCAAGACTTGCAAAGGCTGATTATGTTGTTGTTGGGTAGAACAACGGCTGTTGGATACAGAGTGATTAAGGCACTTTTAAGCAGGTTTTTGAGGGTTTTCGCGGTGGTAAGCAATGTTAATTTCCAGTTTAATATGCTTACAAACAGTTAGCCTTAAAAGTGCTTCATCTGTGTAGGCATTGCTCAGCACCATGCAAACAGGCTTAATCCCGATTACTTAATCCCGATTACTTAATCCCGATTACTAACCCTCACCAACCAAGTGACTAAGCAGCTCACCCTACTATTCAGGCATGACGAAAGGGCAATTTCAGGTGTAATCTCCAGTCCAGCTGTTGAATCTGGGTATCCTGAGGCAATGTTACAACTGCCTCATGTGCACAGACAACCCTCACCTCCTACCACAAAACACTAACATATGCGAAAGATGCAATTATACAACCAAACTGGAGGCTAAGCTGTCTCCACCCAAGACTGGAACAGACAGTCAAGAGGAGAAGGCTAACACTTGCACCACACCTCCAGCCACACGTAGACCTACTAAACCAGCACTGGCAAAAGAATACACAAAACCATACTCAGAGACTCTAAATAAAAACCTGCAAAAGCATGAGAGACTTCCAAAGCAGACACCCAAACAACCTGCACCTCTCATCATAAACCAGACAACACATAAAACACAAAATCAGTGTGCCTCACAATTACATCCATTAAGGCGAAATAACACACCTAATACACTAATAATAGGTGACTCTATTGTCAGATACACTGACATCCCAATCACTAGGCTGGACAAGCAGAAGGTTACTATTAGCTGCCTGTCGGGAGCCAGTATCCGCCACATAAGACAAGCACTCAGGTCACTCCAGAACAAATATGACTCTGTCATTGTTCATGTTGGTGTGATTGACCTGAGACGTACCTCCCTGGACTACATGAAAAGAGACATGGAAGAGCTCTCAGATCACATAGCCCAGACTAGTATGACCCTGACCCTGAGTAGCATCCTGCCCTCACCAAGAATGATACCTCAGTATAAAGAAAAAATGATCACTTTCAACAATTGGCTAAGCTTCTGGTGTCATTCAAATGGGATCCAATGTCTGTCAGCCTAGGACAACATGCTCGACAAACCGCTTTGCTTCACAAGAGATGGCTTACACTTGTCACCCCTAGGCTTTTGAATACTGGCCAAGGCTGTTGCTGCCCCCATAGTGCCTTTTTTAGGCAAGGATCAAAAGTCAAACTCACCTCCGTAAACAGCACAGTTAACAAAAAACTGAGGGTTATGCTACTCAACGCCAAGAGTTTAAATCTCAAAATGCACGCTCCCAAAGCACTCCTCAGTATGGAGACATCTGTGCAGTAACTGAAACCTGGTTCAAGGCTCCAGAGAGCACCCCAGCACTACCAGGCTACAACTCCTACCACATGTTTTGGCCACAGAACATGGACCAAAACACAAAAGGAGGGGGTGTATCCATATTCATCAAGGATACCTACACCTCCAGGTTAGTGGCGCAGCATGATACCTCTAAGATCATCCATCTGCAACTAACATCAGGCAAATCTGCATTGCAAATTGTGGCCTACTACAGATCACCCTCCATGACCCAGGCCACCACTCCACCTTTCCGAAGACACTGGAAAACATGAAGGTCCTACCGAACACCCTGATATTGGGCGATTTCAATTACCCTACCATTAACTGGGAAAACTGTTTGAGTACAAACTCCCAGGCCCAGCGCTTCCTGTAATTCATCAACTCAAATGCCCTGGATCAGCTGATAAACTCTCCTACCAGAGGTGAAAACATATTGGACCTGGTCATCACAAACATGAGCGACAGGTGTTCCACACCGGAGGTCAACCTGTCACTGGTTATATCAGACCATAAACTAATCACTCTGGATGTCCACACCCCATCACCACCCCAACTAAGGAAACCACAGTAAAAAACTTTTCTAAAGCAAACTTCACCTTACTTAAGACAGAGGCGGTAAGTTTCACAGCCCCCACGCTAAAGGATAACACTGCTCAAGATGCAGAAACCTTTACAAATGCACTCTATGAGCACTTACAAGGATGGATGGATCATGCCATCCCTAGAAAAAACAAGACTCACTCCTCTAAGAGAAGGAAACCAGTCTGGTGGACCCCTGCTATAGACAGGCTATACAATAGTAGGAGGAAACTAGTTCAGAAAAAAAGCAAATCCCAAGAAGGAAAGACATTCCTGATCAGTATCAGTAAGAAACTAAGGTCCCTCATAAAATCATCCAAGGCTAACTTCAAAAGAAAAATAGCCAAGGATTCAAAAGATAACCACAAAGCCTTCTTTAGCTATGTTAAGAATCTAAGTGGCAACTCACAGATATGCACTGAACTAGTGCCAAATAGCACAAAATATACTGAACCTACTGATATTGCCAACATCCTGGCAGATAGATTCAATGCAAACTTCACCCCCTCTCACCCCCAAAAAGGCCCACAACAATACCGGAAAAGTGTAGTGTTCCAGAAATCACAGATGCACAAGTGAAAATGGCCCTTTCAAAAGCCAAAAACACAGCGTCAGTGGGGCCAGATGGTGTCCCAGGCTGCGTCTTGCACGAACTACAGAACAAACTAACCCCCCACCTAAACACACTGTTCAACCTCAGCCTCTCCAAAGGCTACATGCCCATAGAATGGTGCACAGCAATGGTTATTCCACTCCACAAAAGGAGGGACCACAACTGACCCTGGTAACTACTGGCACATAAGCCTTAATAGCCTGGTCTGCAAGGCTATGGAACGCATCATCATGGAACTCATTAACAAAGACATTGGGAACCTCCAAACACTTGACCCGACCCAGTTCGGCTTTGTTAAGGGCAGATCATGCCTACTAAACCTGGTTGATTTCTTCGAGTCAGTCACCAAGGCCATAGATGATGGAAAGGTTGTTCACACAGCTTATCTTGACCTCACCGAGGCTTTTGACACTATTCCTCACTCAGGTATTACAGAAAACCTCATGAGCCTGAACATAAACCAATATGTCACAAGTTGGGTTGCCAACTCACTTACAGACAGAACTCACACAGTAAGAATAGTGGGCTCCAGGTCCAACTCTAAACCAGTCACAAGTGGTGTCCCACAAGGCTCAGAAGTACAGGCAAACACAGGAGGACTATGGCTAACCAAGTTTGCTGATGACTGCAAACTGGGAGCCATAATTGACTCTCCAGCTGACACAGACATCCTCCAAAAGGGCCTTACTGAGACGGACACCTGGTGTCAAAGTCAAGGCCTCAAGCTAAATGTCAAAAAATGCATAGTCATCCCATTTGGGAAAAGCAAAACACCCATGAATTACCACATAGGTTGCAGCCCCCTTAATACAGAAGAGGTAATAAGAGATCTTGGTACCCAAGTAGATAGTAATCTCTCCTTTGACAATCATATTTCTAAAGTAGTTAGGAAATCCTTCTTTGTGGCCCATCTAATTACTAAAGGGTTTGCATCTAGAAATAAAGAGGTTATAGTGCTCCTCTACTCGTCACTCATCAGACCCATCATAGGGTACAATGCCCCATTTGGGATGTACCTCACAAGACACTTCCAACAGCTGCAGAGACCACAAAAGTACCTCATCAAGAGGATTACTGGGCTCAAACATATGTCCTATGCAGCCTGACTAAAAAAACTCCGGCTGTACTCAGTGGCATATCGCTTACTTACAGATGATCTCTGCCTGACTTACAAAGCCATGTCCAACTCAGAATTGATGGACATGCTCCACCTAAAGAAATCCAAGTCACTGTGAGCCACACGGTTTAGTGAGCTAAACCTTGCCACAACAATAAATAGAACATGCTGGTGGGATATATTCTTGTCACAGAGACTCCCCATGCTTTGGAACAAAATTCCAAACTACATTAGGTTGAGCCCCTCACTAACACTATTCAAGAGAAACCTTGATGAGTGGATGGGTAACAGAAAATACACCCCTGGGATCACTTAATTGGCTCTGCTTGACAGAGGATCAGTTAATTAATCAATGGGGTGGTGAAAGCCGACACACTCTGGCTAGGCTTATAAATGCCCTCAGGCAGATAGCCTAGTACCTACCTATGAACCTGTGAACCTATGAACTACTGCTTAAAACAGCTTACTCCTGCTTACCCCCACACTAATTTCTTTAAAAGAAAAGAAAAAAAGGTGATAGGAAAGTGGTGAAAAAGGGGGGAACAAAGATGGAAAGACAATAGGGAAAGTAGCTAGGGATGTGCAGGATGGGTGTAGGGAAGGTCCATAGCTGTCCATTTCTTCTACAGCAATAGCTGTGCATATATACTGAATTTGGGGGTATATTTGGACACTCAAACCCTTGATAGAGGATTGAGGACAACAATAATGTGTTGTGAAGCCAATTAGACCAGTTTACATATGTCCAGTGGACACGTGTGTAAAATGGACAGCTATGTATGGGGCGACATATTTTTTGGGAACAGATTGCCCTTTTTTTTAAGATGAGAGTGGGATGTTGGAAAAGGATAGTAGGTATATTTGGGGAGGTAGGTTGGGTAGGAAGACAGACAAGACAGACAAGACAACATATAGGGGCGGTATATGACACATGTGGGGGGTAAACACCCTGGACAGGGAAGGGTGTTTGGTAATCAGAAGCCCACGAGCTCCCAAATGGATACAGTGGGACTGAGATCCCCACCCATGGGCAATCACCATTGTACCTTCACTGCCCCAAAGGTGATTTTGCTGGTGGCTGAGCAGGAGGGGCAGGCTGACCCTCTAAATGCATCATGCACCCCTCAAGCTGGTGTAGCAGATCTCCAAATTCCTTGCTCAGCTCGCCATGCACCAGACCCCAGACCTGGCTTCGGGTGAGGGATCCGGTCCATGTCTGTGCCCAGGGAGGGATGTGCCCTGTCCCCTGAGGTGGTTCCACCCAAAGGTTGTGCAGGACCAGCAGATGAGGAGGTCCCGGGGTGGTTCCCAGATGTGCTGAGGCCTGGTGCTATGGCCAGATGAAGAGGGAAAGGCGGATCTTCTGGGATCGGCTCTCCCTGATGTGCTATGGTGTTGCAGTTTTAGAACATATGTTGGTTAGTAATGGTTAACACATTCCAGGATATAACAACATGCATGAGTATTCCCATTAACCCAATATAACACATTTGGAACATTTGCATATCAAACAGAGCACATGTATATATGGAACCACAGTGGGCATTACACAAGCATGCAGGTTACATTGATAGCAACAGGCTACCAATGATGGTATTTGAACAGGGAACATTAACTGGAATACATTTCAATATTTTTAGAACAGGACACATGTCCCAACAGTAGGTTTGGTGGAAAACATACCCATTCATTTATGTGTTTAGATTATTGGTGAAGGTAAGCTGGGGGAGAGAGAGATGTCAGTTAACAAATGTAGATTCTTGCAGTGGTCACAGCTTTAATGATCATTGCTCTACTCATTACTCTGCAGGTATTATTAGAACAACTATGGTGTTGGGTTGGGGAGTGGTACGTTTGAACACAGTATAATTACAGCCTTCTTATAGCTACTTTGAACTTTCTCTTACCTGGTAGACCTGTGGAGGGAATGTTTGTTAATACTACATGACTGTTTCTACCCATATTCCCATTGTCAAGGTTACATATGTGCACTCATACTGTGTGTGTGTGTGTGTGTGTGTGTGTGTGTGTGTGTGTGTGTGTGTGTGTGTGTGTGTTACTGACACACTCTGCCTTGATTTCTGTCAGTCACCCTGGTTGTTGTTAGCAGGGACCTGTAGCTGTGAAAGCATGATGCTTTAACATGTTTCTTGGGGGAGTCCACTTGGTGTATGTACTTATCTTGCTGTCATTTGCAGCCTTGGGGTGGACCATGGGTGTTGCACACATTATAAATATAGCCTTCTTATAGCTACTTTATACCTTATCTTACCTAGAAGACCTGTGGAGGGAATGTTTGTTAATACTACCTGACTGTTTCTACACATTTTCACAAAATCCTAGTTGAAATTATGCATACAGCTTACTAGCACTCCCGGGATTCGGACTGTGGCTGTGTCTGCTAAAAGTATGACAAGTGTGTGTTTCATCACATAGGTTCATAAGTAGGCACTAGACTATTGGCCCTAGGGCCTATATAAGCCTAGCCAAATGGTACCATGGCTTTTGCCACCAAAGAAAATGACTTTCCTGTGCCCCTGTCAAGCAAAGCCACAGAAGTGATCCCTGGGGTGAATTTCCTGTCTCCCATCCAATCATCAAGATTTTTCTTGAAGAGTGCTAATGCAGAGCTTTGTTTGATATAGATAGGTAGTTTGTTCCAGAGTATGGGAAGTCTCTGGGACAGGTATCTATCCCTCCAGCATGTTCTGTTTATTGTGTTGACAAGGTTTAGGTCCCTAGAGCATGTAGCTTGGAGGGATTGGTATTTCTTTAAGTGGAGCATGTCCAACAGCTCTGGCTTTGACATAGCTTTGTATGTTAGGCAGAGATTGCCTCTGAGTAGACGATATGCAACAGAGTAAAGTTGGAGTTTTTTGAGACGGTCTGCATAGGGCATCTGTTTGAGGCCAGTAATCCTCTTTGTGAGGTATTTCTGCAGCCTTTCCAGTTGTTGTAGATGTTTTGTGAGGTACATAACAAAAGGGGTGTTGTACTCTATAATGGGTCTAATGAGATGACCTCTTTTTATCTGGATGAGAAACCTTTTGTGATGCGGTGTGCCACATAGAAGGATTTCCTGACTACTGTGGCACTGTGATTATCAAAGGAGAGACTTCTGTCCACCTGTGTCCCAAGGTCTCTTATCACACTTTCAGTGTTAAGTAGACAACCGCCTATGTGGTAGTTCATGGGTACAGAGTTTTTACCAAAAGGGATGACAATGCACTTTTTGGCATTGAGCTTGAGGCCATGGCTTTGACCCCAGGCATCTGTCTCAGTGAGGCCCTTTTGTAGGATGTCCACATTGTTAGCAGTTTTGATTATAGCTCCTAGTTTGCAGTCATCTGCAAGCTTTGTTAGCCAAAGACCCTCTGTGTTAGCCTGTACTTCGGAGAAGTTGATACTAAACAGCAGAGGACCCAGGACTGAACCCTGTGGTACTCCACTTGTCACTGGTCTGAAGTTGGATTTAGAGTCTGCTACTTTCACAGTGTGGGTTCTGTCAGTGAGCCAGTTGGCAACCCATGTTGTGACATAGGGATTTATACATAGTGTAGTGAGTTTATCTATAATTTCAGAGTGGGGAATGGTGTTGAAAGCCTTGGTGAGATCTAGATCGGCTGTGTGAACCACCTTACCTTCATCTACGGCTTTGGTGACTGCTTCAAAGAAGTATATCTGGTTTAGGAGACATGATCGGCCTTTAACAAACCCAAACTGGGTAGGGTCCAGAGTTTGAAGATTAACAATGTCATTGTTTATAAGTTCCATGATGATACATTCCATAGCCTTAATTGACAGGGAGCTATTGTGAAACTGCTGTCTTTCCTTTAAATGATTTCTTTCTCATTCTCTCTGTTGTACAATCTGACCTTGTATTTACAACATTACATACATGTTCACATAGCACAGTGTGGAAAACGGTGGTCAACACAACATTACCGTTCACATATCAAATCTTGGTGCGTGACATTTGTAATATCAGTTAATCTCATGTGTTATAGAGGCACTAACTTTGTCAGATGAGACTTGATTGTTTAATGCTTTCAGAGCTAAAGTTGCTATGCATAACCTGTACACATTTAAAATCATACCATACCAGAGTAAACACAACCAATCCAGGGTTTAGATTTTTATTCACAGGCAATTACATTTTATTAATATATGACCTGTATGAGACTGTTACTGTAATACTGTCTGCTTTATTCAGTTTAAACCAAATCCAGTTTTAGTAATGCCAGCTGACATTCTACTCCTTTATATTTATTTGGTATGTATAGTACAAGCTAGAATGTTACTCCCCAGCCTCGCAATGCAGCCTTTGCAACCTACTGGCCTGATTCACAACCAGCGCAGCTGGAGCTGTAATGAAAATAGAGAAACATTTATGCATACCTATCCATTACATACACAGGCTAGACTTTGGTAAACATTTATTGCTATGAATACTTACACACTGCTGGGACATCACCCCTCTGTCTTACTTCTTGGACCACTGGTCCAAGAGCTCCCTCTTCCTCTGTTTCAAGTCGGCATAGTGGTGCCTGACCTGAGCACCAGTCTGATGGATACCAGTGTCACTGTTGAGATCATGGGTGAGACTTTCCCAGTTTTCCGCTTTATATTGGGACCCCTGGTACTTGTACTGAAGCAGTCTCATGTCATAGTTTTTTGCAAAGAGTCCTACCATGACCTTGGACTCCTGTATGCCCCAGCACTGCACCTGAAAGTGCCCTCTCCAACACCTGCCATACTGCCTACAGTGGGGAGCTACAACCAGTTATGAGCTGTATTCCCACCTGCAGGGTTTAAATATGGTCGATTTCCCACTCTTTACTGTGACTGGATGGTTTTGAATATGCTGAGCTAAGCTAAGCTACAGGCAAACCTGCTTAGCTAAGGTTGACAGTGCTTAAAGTGGCAGGTTCAGCACTGCTTACCAATGGGCAAATCCACTTAGCTGGGATACTCATTGCTTAGCATTCATATGTACACAATGCTTATACCCAGTCAGCATAGCTGTGCAATGCTTAGTATTGCTTATGTTTTATTTTATTGGACTACCACCTGTATGGGATTGATTCATCATTCATTGCATATTATAATTTTTTTATCTTCCCTGACATCCCCCAGTGTGCTGTAATTACATTTATTCTTGTGTGACTATACTGTATGGGGCACTTGTGTTTATATGGGGATTTCACTACTTTATTACACTGACACCTCACATCTGGGCCTAATACACTACTCTGGTTGAGAAATATAAGTTACTTCCTACATAAATATACAAATAAATTAAAATTGTAATGATTACACATACAAAATGGATTTGGTGAGGCTCGAACCGTGAATGACTACATACAAGGCATATGCTCTAAGCGTTGTACTATTGCACTATAGTGTGTGTTGGAGGTCTATTGCTATTTAACTTATCTTATTGTTTTAGCTGGGCTAAGCATAGCTAAGCAATGGGCACACCCACACAGTTACACTTAAACTTTATTGCAGATGTGAAAAAAATGTATTTGTTGTGTTTTTTACTTTGTACCCTTCAGAATATCCATGCTAATGCAAAACCTATTATTCTATCAACTTTTTAAGTTTGTAGTGGCAATTATCCGTTATGGCTTTGGCCAGAATTCTTACTCTGATGGGTTGAGAGGTGTGCGTTATATACTTCATACCCTTCCAAAAATTTATGCTAATGCTAAACCTGTTATTCTATCAACTTTCTAGGTTTGTAGGGACAATTGTCCCTTATGGCTTTGTCCAGATTTCTTACTCTGACAGGTTGGGAGGTGTAATGAGCGATCTCACTCTATTTAAATTGCCGTATGGCAGTTCTGGTGTACAGGGGCCATTTGTATTGTGACACACCCCCTGCACTCGTACACAGAACCATGTCCATATTATAGCACAGCAGCACGCCTTCATGAATATGCATGGCGCCCTGCCATGCTGCATGGAAATGGTCCCTTCTGTGCAGGAATAAGCTATTCCTTTACAGAAGTTTATTGAATTCAGGTGGGTTGTGTTGATCTCTTTCTGCTGTCAGGGAGCACCTTACACAAAAAAGAATTTTGCTATGCTATACTGCCACTAATCATCCTAAATAAAAATGTACAAAGTTGTCTTCACAAACATCACATATAATATATCCATAACACAATGCAACAAGATCACAAAAGTATACAGATGTAATAAACAACACATATGTATTCATTATAAAGTATAAATGTTTAAAGAAAAGCAATGTTAATATCTATTTTAAATAGATCTTCAAACATTTTAACAATAAAAATAGACTTTAAAAAACTCATTTTGAAAAAATCTGGTATTATAGAAAGCAAGTATATACACAGTTTCTAGAACCACACAATAACTATGATTTTATGTTTTTCGTTTGGTTTTCCTTTGTCAGAAAAAAAAGTCAATAAAGAAAGATTAAAAAGAAGCTGCTCAGTATTGACCCAGACCTAGTTAATGTACTGGTTCCTTGCTGTTTTTATTGGAGTATCAACAGCCTTCATATTTGACTTGATCAATACACTGACTCTCTGCTCTGAACAGAGCAAACTTTTTATTTTATTTTTTTTTTTTTAGTAGTTGTTCTGTTTAATTTTGAACACTAAGAAACTTTCTGCATTTTGCCTCATCCTGCTATAGTCATGTTACTTGGCTGGGGTTTTAGCTCAAGGTACAGACTTCTAAGAGATGAATGTTGAGTAAGACCTCTCTCATTCCTAATTACAGTTTCTTAACTGATACCAACCTGCTTTTATAAACACACATTTAAAGGCTCCACATGCTTTTGCCACAAAACGTTATTTATAATAACTTTAATTAATTTTAGCACTATACAGCAAGTTGAAATCCACAAACTTCTAGCAGCAAGATAAGGAAAAAAGTGTGTGCACTAATTTTAATACATGCCCACTAGGTTTGCAGTACAGCCATCTTTGTAATAGTTTGGATTAATTTCTCATTCATTTTGTAATTTAAAAATATGATGCTGTAGTTATACTAGCAATAAACAGTAGTCACCTCACATATGACTCTGATGTAACTGTCATCTCCATAGATAAGCACAACAGTGTCTACTTTTATTGACTATTCTGCTAACCCTTTCACTTAGCTGTAGTTTTCAAGATAGTAGGTAGGAGTTGGACTAGAGCCATTGATGGCTCTTCTATTGTCTGGTAGCTTTCTCTGATCTGGCATCCCTCAAAAATGAATTGAGGAGCAAAAAAACAAAAGAAAGAAATCTGCATGTTCTGTCCCTTTCCTACCTTAATAAAGAAAGAATGTCTGCTTTTAAACTATCAGTTCACTTGCTACAACTTCTACCACACTCAAAGCACTGAAGAGCAGTATAGAAATTAATTTCTGTATTTACATTCCGAAATGGCAGTACAGAAATGAATGCTGGTACTGTACTAACAATCAACCAGCATGTACAGATCACACCCCCTATCACTGTACACCCAGGGCAGCTGCCTCATTCACCATACCCTAGCTCTGTTAGTAGGTAGGAAGAGTGGGAATCACATTTGTCCAGTCTGTAAACATTCATTTATTCATTTGTATGTTCCTAAAGAGTTATGGTTTACTCTTGGTTCCCTAAATTTCTTCTGTTTGATATTTATAGGACTGAGCAGAAATTATACTGCGTCATAACCAGTCTTGGGCTTTCACAACATTTTATTTTTATTTTATTACATCACTCCCCTGCCTTACATACTCCTGTAATCCTTCTCCCTGGTTACTATGCCAGAGAAATCCCCAAATCTCCCAAATCCTTCTGCCAGGTTGTACCTGATATAACCCTAGTAGCAAGTAGCCCCCCCTGACTTCTTAGGTATTGAAACTTGTAGCAAACATTTATTATGCTTGAGGTTTAAGAGATCCAACAGACCTGCAGACTAAGTCTAAAGCACTGGCAACCTTCATTAATACAGTGGCCAGAAGGCTATCCCTAACCCTATCACTGCTCTCAGTGTGTTGGCATTATGCCGTTATGAAAGGCAGTCTATGAGAAATGGCCGGGGATGTGCCCACCCTTTGTCCATTGAGCAGCCACATCCTATTCCACACACCCAGGCTAGTGATCACTCTCGCTTTGAGCTCAGACCTCTGCCAGAGCTCAGCAAGATCAAAAGCCAGCACATTCCTTCCTCTTCTCTCTGTGATAGGCACACACATACTCCCTGCTTGCCCCACAAAACAACAAAATATTTTATTTTTTTATTATGCAGTCAGATTTTCCTGGTCTGCAGCATTTCTAAATCAGTCACTAGTTGGTGGATGGTGCAGAATTCTGTTCAGTCAATGCAGCTGTTACAGGAAATGGCAACCAAGAGAAAGTCACAGCACACATCTAATGTGATGATGACTACCATGTCTTTAACTGAAGAAGAATGTCATGATGAAGAGTGATGCCTCATCTAGCCATGGCACATGCCCAACTCTACTACATACTGAAACGTGTATGATACAACCCTCAAAAGCAGCCCTTATCCCAAAGCTGCAAGTCTTAATTGCAGACAGTTTTAACATAGGATGCATGGTTTATATTGCATGATTTCATCCCCCCTGTTCCACCTTAGTATTACCTGCTAATCCTATTCCTGTCACTAACACTAAGCATAATGTTCATCTTAACTTAAAAAAGCCTTTTCCATAACACTACTACTACCCGAGGCATCTCGTACACTCACCACATGCTCAAACATGTGGAAACATACACATACTAAATCTATCTTCTAACCTAACCCTGAACACTCACAATCACACACACTTACACTATATCCTCTTATCTAACCCTAACCCATAAACATTCACAAACATACACATGTACACACACAAACACCCTTAGTATACATCATATTTACCTGTTTTTGACATAACAAACATACAATGAAATGGGCAAATATCCAGTTTGTCAAGCAGCCAAACAACCCTACTCATTTTGCTGTCAACCAAAGCAACAGTTGAAAATAGTTAAAATAAATGCCACAGAGGTCCACAAATGGTTTAAAAACAATTTAATAATATACCATAAAACACTGAGTGCTTTTGTCTCCCAAAAGAGACTTCATCAGAATGATTATCAGAGAAAATTATCAATGCAGGTTACCAGGACACTAACTACATTTTCATTTTGAAGTTGGGCATTGTCAATGATATATGCTGGGGGGGGGTTGGTTTGTCCCCCAAATGCAATAATGTTGCATTTTTATCATTTAATTTACTGCTGGAGGGCTTCTCTGTCAAGGGGTATTTGATAATGAATCCAATTTTGCTGTCCTCTGTAAACTTGGGTAGCTATAGGCACTGATTATAACACACTATCATTCTTTTTTCATCTTTGTTTTTATTCATTTTACAAGATAGAACAGATCCAGTCTCAACATACATGCACAGTTTACACAAGCAATAATGCCCAACAGGGTGTGTGTTAATGTGTAATTAATGCCTGCCCAGGGGTGTTATGAGGCCTGACACCAGGCTAAACTTTGCTATTGTGTTATACAGCTCAGTTATTAGGTTGATAGGTGTGCACTAGGCTAACAACCACTGGAGCCTTTTTAAGCCTAGCCATTGCATCTCAAATCTCTAACAAGTTCTGGTATTCTTGGTAAGTGTAAGCAGGGGGGCTTGAAAGAAGAAACATTTAGAGGCTGCCTGTATCCATCTGAGGCATAGTTGCCAAACCATTCCTGTACCTAGTTGTCCAGTTACACTTCAACTGGGTTAGGGAGGAACTTTGCTTCACCTGGATGGGGAGACTGTTCCAGAGTAGGGGTAATCTTTGTGACACATACCTCTCTTTCTCATTCTCTCCAGTAGGTCCTTTTTATATTACAGGTGGGGTTCAAGTCTTTAGAGTGGGTAGCTCTGGTGCTGTTTGTTTTGCAGATATGCATGAGGTCCATCCGAGTGGGGTCCAATAATGCCTTGTATGCCAAACATTGATCTCCCCTCAACATCCTGTAGGAGACAGAATACAGGTATACAGACCTCTCAACATCTTAGAATAAAAATCTAGACACAGTCATAAATAATTGGGGGAACAAAGGCCCAGAAATTGGGACAGTTTTTGTAAATATAGCTCTTATAAACTTAAAAGTTGATAGAATAACAGGTTTTACATTATATCCTTCAGAAAATTCATGCTAAAGTCTGAAATTCAAATGGCTATAATTAATTTCTGAGTTCATTCCTCAATGAATTGCCAAAGACATGGCATAAAATCAAAATTTTATGAGGAGCAGACCAAAAATATGAACAAACATCTGGACATTCTTTGAAACTCTGGACAGTTGAGAGGTATGCAGGGATAGGGCTTTGAGGTAGTCTGCATGTTATTTATGCCCTATATTCTTTTAGTGAAGAAATTTTGTGGAACACCCAATTGAAGGATGTGCCTGGTTGGCTACATACCAAAGAGAGCATTGCATTCAATAACAGGTCTGTTGAATGATGAATACAGTGGCACAATGACCTCCTTGGACCTAGATGCTGTACATTTGTTTATAAATTGCACAACAATGAATGGTTTCTTCACTACCATAGTCAAATAATGGTTGAGGTCTGGATTACTATGTGTGTCCCCAAGTTCCTGACTACTGGCTTGAATCCAAGGGGTATGTCATCAGTATGAGCATTACAAGGGGACCTGATTTCCTAAAAGATACTGTTATGCATTTCTTGGCAATTTTAGTCCATGGCTGTGACACCAGTTATTTGTCTGTGTCAGTCCTTTTTGGAGAAAATTAGTGATGATGGGGAATTTTATGAGTGCAACTAATTAGCAGTCATCAGCAAATTTGGTTAGAGAGAAGCCCTTGACATTGGCCTTGACTTCCGAAAAGTATATGCCAAAAAGGAACAGACTCAGGACCGATCCCTGAGGGACTTCACTGGTGACTAACCTCTTTGTGGATGCGGACTCCCTAATTCTAACTTCCTGTGCCATGTCTGTGAGACATCTGGCTATCCAACAGGGTGACATAAGGGTTTATACCTAACCTCTTGAGATTGTCAACAATGCCTGAGTTGGGTATTGTGTCAAATCCCTTGGCCAGGTCAAGGTAGGCAGTGTGAACCATTTTAACTTCATCCATTGTTATGGTAACCTTCTCAAAGACATCTACCAGGTTGAGTAGACATGACTTACCCTTGACAAAATCAAATTGGGTTGAGTCCAGTGTCAGTTTTCTGTGTCATTATTGATCATGTCCATGATAATTCTTTCCATGGCTTTGCATATGAAAGTAGTGAGGTCTGTAGTTTTAGGGCATAAAGATGGCCTGTCTTTGAGTAGAAGGCTGATGGTTGCTCTTCTTCATTTATGAGGTACGTAGCCTGTTTGGAGGATGTGGTTAAATAATGATTCCGATGGACCTGATAGATCATGTTTTATGCTAGTTAGAAGGCAACCTGGTATATTATTGGGGCCCATTGATACAGTGTTCTTGATCTTAGAGAGCATTGAGGACCTGTTCCTATTGCTAGCAAGAGGAGTTATATCTGATGACATTTCCTGAGGGGAGGCTGTAGGGGTGGGGGTGGGGGGTTAAAGTTAGAGCAGAATTTGTCTGATAGTAGATATGTTATATCTTCTGACTCAGTATTTGTGTCTCCATTTACAATGAGCTTTGCACAAAATAGCTAAAAGAATGCCTTGTGGGTGTCCATGGCCTGGATGACCAAATTTACCTCAAATTTTGCTTTGGTAGACTATTTATCCTCTGAGTTGTTGTTTAGTTTGGTGAGGGTTATTTTATCCTACTGAGTGTTATACCTCCTAATTTTGCCACATTTTCTTCTGTTATATAGTCTGTTGATATTGTGATTCAATCAAGCTATTAACATGCTTATACAGGTTTTCTATAAACAGTTCCATGTAGGCAGCAGTGTTCTCAGGATTTAGGATTTAGGGATTAGGGGGGCTTGACATTTTGCCTGGTTATCACTTAGTCTTAGTAGTTCCTGAACATTCCCGGCTTAGATGGGGTTTTAGGTTTTATTTTTACATCAAAGAAGCCATTTTGTTGTTTGACCTTACCAGAGAGAACATTAAACTAGTGGATGTGTAGAACTCGCCAATATTAGTGAGGACCAGATTCAATATGTTTGTACCCCTGGTTGGCGTACTGAAAATTTGGTCCAGAGACTATGTGTTAACAAAATCTAGTTACTACCATTCTTCTTACAGCTTCTTTGATTGCTTATTTTGTTTCCCTAATGTGTTGTATAATTACATTGTTCACTATACATGTTTTGTTAAACTATTTATAATGCATTGTTTTGTTAAACTAAATGCCAGAGCTTTTCTCCCAGGGCATCCGCTGTAAATGGACCTGGTCCAGTTGGATCTTCCCAGTTAACAAATGTAAAATAAAATAAATAAATCTCTGTGCCTGTATGTTTGGTGTTATATATGATTCACTTTTAATAGTAAGGTAATTAAAGTAACCCATGAATATAGTATTGGGTTGGATAGTAAGTGCTTCCAGTAAGCTTGAATAACTGTTACAGTTTTCCTGTGTCATACAGGGGACTTGTAGCTTGCAAGGACGTGATATGGAGGTGATATGAATGGGGAGAAGCTCAAGTGCATCTTTGTCTTTGACCAGTCTTGAGGTATATTTATTTTTATGCAAATTGAGACAGCTCCACCTTTATTTCAAGCCTGTAGCAGCTAGTTTTAATGTGTGGATTGCATTATAACCTTGCACTACCGGGGTGTTCTCCACAGCTTTAAGCCATATCACAGTGAATGCACAGATGTCAGCACTCTCTGTGGTGAGGAGTGCTTGTACAGAGTGCAGTTACATACTTAGACTCTAAGCAGTAACATCTTTAGATTTTTTTGGTTTTAATTTGCCATGTCAAAAGTATTTTCAGTTTGACATTACCTAAAAAAAGCACTATGGGGAGGGCAAAGTTTTAGCTAATATTCAAAAGCCTAGAGGGGAGAGGTAGAAACCACCCCTGGCAAAGCAGAGTGGTCTTTTGACCATCTCCTTCCATGCTGACAAATACTGCACTGCCTTAGAATGACACCAGAAACTAAGCCAGTTATTAAAGTCAGTCATCTTCTATTCATATTGTGGCATCATTCTTAGAAAAAGAAGAATGTTGCTCAATGTCAGGTTCATAACAGCCTGGGACACATTTTCTGAGAGCTCCATGATGTGTCTCTTCATATAGTCTAGGGAGACATGTCTAATGTCATTTACACTCACATGGACTATGACTGATTTATACTGGCACTTGTGGTCCAATCACCTGAGTACATGTGTAATACAGCAGATCCTTGCCCCTGATAAGAAACTGTTGTGACTTTCTCCTTATTCAAGGTTGTGAGAAGGACATCAGTGTGTCTTACAATGGAGTCTCTAATAACCAGAATGTTTGATTGCGGCATCAGGCCTCACAACACCCCTGGGCAGGCATTAATTACACATTAACACATACCTTGTTGGGCATTATTGCTTGCATAATAAAAGACAGGAAACAATGGTGTGCTCCAAACTGCACCAATGCACTCTAAACAATATTAAAAGAAAATGTTCCGTAAAACAAGTGAAGCATGAATGACTGTATACAAAGAATGAACCCCAAGGTCTTGTGAAGGATAACCTTTCCCCTAGCGCAATACTATAAAAGATCTGTATCCAGGGTTGGCTATGTTTGCACATAGACAATGTCTTTTATTCTGAGGTTGCCCTAAGACCTCTGTCATTGAAAATATAGGCAGGCATATCATCTGGCAATTTGGTACTAAACTTCCAAAATATAGAATTTTATAGAAAGAATTGTATAGGAAGCAGCTATTTTCACACAAAGTTGCTAGCAGTAGGTTTTAATACAATTTGAACAAGTATCTGCTTATCCTAATAACATTCCACATTTCCATAATGCTGAACTTCTAATATCTGTACTTAAAATAAAGAGTCAAAAAACGAAATGCATTGCTGCACTTTATGTCCCACCAGGCAACAACGCAACAACTACAGAAGATATAATTAGCTGGTTTAATCATAACATTCCTTATGAAACTGTTATATTGGGGACCCCAACATCAATTGGAAATCTTGCAACTCGAACCTAGAATCTCACCCACTTCACCTGCATGAATTCACGCAAGTCATAAATACTCCTACTAGAATAGACAAAAGAAGTAGTAGACAGTCAATACTTGACCGGATACTCACCAGCGGTCCTAATGAAATCCACTCCTCAGGATGTTTACCAAACATCACAAGTGATCACTTTCCCACATTTTTTCTTGGGCACTATAATAGATAAGACAAAAAATTGCCTATAATAAAGTATGCAACCACTCTTACCTCAATAAAGAAGTTTTTTTATCTAGACACTGCAAAAAGGACACCTTAAAAATCTTGATGCGTTATCATATTTCCACTCTAGTTTTCTAAGTATGTTAAATCAACAAGCCACACTGATGTCAAAGAGAGTAAAATCTGACCATGTTCCATGGCTTACTGGAGATATCAAACAACATGTGCTACAAAGAGTCAAGGCATGGAAAACTTGTCTACAAAACAAAACCCAAACAGCTCTTGCAACATTTTGACAGCTAAGAAACATACAGCAACACATACAAAAATGGTAAACAAGACTATTACTTCAGCTTGCAACAAAGGCCACCTTATAATACCAACCTTTTCTGGAAGTCTATAAATAAGCTGGTCAAACCAGGGCAGTCCATCGCACCAAAATAATAGTCCCTCAGATTCTATAACTATCACTTCATTTAAACCATCCTCAGGCTACTTAAAAGTAACCCTTTGAGCCTTAATCCTCCTTTAATTCCTGATACCCAGAACAGCATATCCTCCTACTATCAAATGGCACCTACAAATCTTAAAGCCCAGATCCTTACATGCTGATAACCTACTCTCAGAATACCTTGCTATGGCATAAAGTGTACCTGCATATCCCATTTCCATTCTCATCAATCACTCCTTCAATGAAAGTATAACCCCTAAAATCTGGAAAATACCCTACATTATTCCATTACATAAATGTGATACTTCCATCAGTTTTTCTGACTATAGACCAATTACCATTTTTCCTCATTGGCTAAGATCCTTGAAGGATGTAAACAGACTTAGATTATGAATTACCTAACCTCTAATAAATGTATCACAAATATACAATCTGGCTTCAGACTTAAAAGTAGTACTAGAACAGTTTTTCTAAACTTTCTTTACAAACAATATCTACATGGAAAGGAATAAAGGCCAACATTTATCCCCATCTTTCTAGACTTATCCAAAGCCTTTGATACTGTTTCAAATCAACAACTAATAAATTAACTCACTACACTTCGCCTCTCCATAATAGCCTAGTTTCATAACTATGTCTCCTATAGACAAGCACTGATGTGGCAGCAAACTTATTCATCCTTCCTTCCAGTAACTGTAGGTGTACCACAGGGTTCTATACTTGATCTTTTACTATTCAATATTTATATCAACTCTTTACGTGAGGCTTCCATAAATGCCTCTGTTATTCAGTATGCAGATAACCTCACCCTTATCAGCTCAGCCTCTAACTTCTCTTCACTATACAAAGTACAGAAGACTATTTCTCACTTTGAAACATGGTTATCTAACTTTCAGCTCTTTCTCAACCCTAACAAAACAAATCTCATGTTCTTCATCCCTAAAAATAGCTCTCAGTTTAAATAATTCTTTACAATCACCTCTAGTAACAACACACTTCTAGAAGCAGCATCCCAAACCAAACTGTTAGTTGTCATAACAGACAATAATCTGAAATATGATCACCATATAGCTCACATAATAAAGAAAACACCAAAAATGTATGACTTTATATAGAACTAAATACTAGCTTACAAATAGCACAAGAAAAAAAAAATAGTAACTGATTACCTTCTACCATCGCTACTGTAGAATTCTCCATGCTTACTAACATTAAATCTAACCTATAATCTAAACTAAGTTCACATTACAATAAAATCACAAAATTTGCCTTCAACCTTCCATTGTATTTCCACCATTGTCATGCACTAAAAAAATTGAAATGTCTGGAATTATCAAATCATCTAACCTATTCCCAATTAATCACAGCTCATATCATACTATATCAATCTGAAAACTGTTCAACACTTCAAAACACTTTACCAAATTACTATCAAATAAGACCACTAAGATCCAATTTTCGATATCTTGTTTTATTTACCAAATCAAAAAACTCAGCAGGTGATTCTTTCTATTCTAAGTCTGTCATAAACCTACAGGATACCTTCCTTCTCCATATAACGCACGCCTCATATCATCAAAGCTGACTAGTTTTAAGTTTATTCTTACAGATCATCTCCCCAAACTTGGCTGTTTTCCAGCCATCACAAACTTACACTTTGTTCACTACACCTGCCTGTCTCTTCCTTGCTCATAGTACCCCTTTTTTCACTTTCCTTTGTGTTTATATTTTCATTAACTCATAAGTAATAATCAGCTAGCTGTCTTCCACATAACTTTAGTGCATACTATCAACTATTTTTTAACCAATGTAAATCAAACTATCTTTCTGCACCACCTCCTCAAAATATATTCTATAAAATCTTTATATATTGTCTTATATCCATCATAACATTTAATCTAGCAGTAGTTATTCATTTATTTATTTATTGATTTATTTATTACATTTGTTTACCGGGTAGTGTCCAGCTGGGCTGAGGGCCCATTTTCAGTAGTGATCCAGGGAGAAAAGCTCCAGAGTATTACAGAAAACAATTTTTTGCAACATAATACAATCTAGACAATGGTACAGTACAGTAAATAGAACAATACTAGATATAGTAAAAAACAGCAATTGCACAAAACAAGTGCTGGAATAATTTCTCTAATGAGCATAATTAATGCACAGATGATAGAAATAATGCTGAGAACAGTAGTAGAAGAGGGTTAATAATTATCCTGGAGAGTGGCAAGAGCATAGCCAATGATTAGTAAGGTGTCCCTTTAGGAGTTATTTGAACTGATTTTGGTTAGGGTTTTTAGTTATAGTCTCTGGAAGATTATTCCAGAGTTTGGCTATTTTGTGTGAATAGAAGGAGTCGCCATGACTGTTGTGGGAGCTGGCAACCTTGAGTAACAATTTGTTAGAAGATCTAAGAGTTCTAAGATTGTTACTAGGTTGGACTAAGTAGGAGATCACAGGGCAGTTGCTGGGGTGATAGATAATTTTGTGGGTTAAGGTTAGCTGATTAAATAATAAAAGGTTGGGGAGCTCTAGCCAGTCTAACTGGAACAGAGCTACGCTTCTCCTCTGTCATATCCTTATATGGTTACACTTTTGTTTCTGTGTTATTTCTAAATGTATGTTAAATGAATAATTTGTATAATTGTATCTGAATGTGGAGCTTTCCTCCCAAGGCCTCCACTGAAAAGGGGTATGCCACTCATGTTAGTCAGTCTATCCCAGTAAACAACATGCTAAATAATATAAAATACAATGATTTTTTTAATAATACCATAGAAAACAATAATTCTTTCTTTTACCCCTTCACTGTTTAAAAACTGAAATTATGCTCGGAGGGCTTCCAGATTCAAGTCAGAAGTTTTCTCCAACTGTTTTGATCACTTGGGGACAGGAAAAAGTGGCCAGAGTGTTGAATTTACACTTGGCTTGTTTGGTAACACAGGCAGACCTTTCTATGTTATCCAGAAATGCAATAGTGATTTTGATGTTAAAGTATCATACAACATCTTTTGCTTGCTCATACATCTGTGGGCCCTTTGAGAATGATATGTAGACATGCACTGGAAACAACTTTGTTTGTTTGTGTCTTTTGACTTTTCCAAGTTAGGGGTCGCCATAGCGGAACTTGGGTCTGCTAATGATTGGCAGTAGAGTTTTACGTGCTGGCTTGCCAGGCCTAACGCACAACCTTCAACGAAGGAACGCCCGTTCATGCATGTCGCCACACAGAAGACGCTCTAACTGAGAATCAAACAGGCAACATCTAACTGTGAGGTGACAACGCTACCGCAGTACCACCACCACAGATTTATGCACTGGAAACAACACTGAGGTTTAAATACCTTTCCCATGCAATATTTTTATTGGGGGAAGCTGCTGCTTACACTGGATTAACATTTGTTTTGAATAATCATTAACAAATCTCATTTTGTGGCCAAGGTATTAGATGCCCTTTTCCTTCCATGGTGCCCATTTGTTGAAATAAAAAAAAAATGTACTATCAGTACCCTAGCATTTGCATCTGTCTTTTGCAAAGCTGCAAGGAAACAGTAAACTTGTTCTACGTATAACTTTGATTTTGTTGTTTCTAGACCTAGTGTGGTTGGAATTCATGACTGGAGAAAGCACTCTTTCATTATTTTGTTCAGCAACTTCCTGCAGACCAAGTATCCCGATGTTATTTTGGTGCCACCTATTTTCTTGGCCATCAGTATGAGCCTACAAGTTTTGTGTAAACTCTAACAAAAAATAATGTTGTGCCTAGCTTCCTCCAGTTGCATCCTCAGTTCCTTTGTAGTCTGATGCAATATTGTTGTGCAGTCAGTGAAATTAGATACTACATCCTTTATTTTTTTGCACTTGTGAATGTATGGCAGCCTGAAACGATTTCATGTTCAAGGATACCCGATTCATTGATGCCATCAGTTTCTGAACTTCCGGCAAGGAAAGTGCTGTTCTGCTATTTAATGGTCATTGCTCAGATTCAACTACATCCACTTTGGAAGATTCTGCGTGCGCCATATTCAAGACAGGCTTCTCTCCATGTGAAGTTTGCCAGTACTTCTTTAGTTTTACTTTAGCCTTAACAGGGTACTTCTTTGATGGCATAGAATCGAAAAGAGCTTGATGCAATTGTTTGACTTAGGCAGTGAAGTGATTTATAATCTATATTTGTCAAAATGAATAACTTACTTTTAATATTGTCTGGAGTTATAGTCACTATTGTGACCACAGGAAACATAATTCTAGCATAATATTATTATTTGTAACTACAAAAAGGGGTCTTTTCTTGATACAATGAATTCTATTACATGAAAAATAACAGAAGTAGGAACACTGTGGCAGATTCTTAGACATATTTGTTACCTAAATTGGAGATGTAGAGTATTTATTAGTAAAATACTTTTTGTAATAAAGAAAATAACACAAAGAAGAAAAATAATTTAGTGTATAAAGAATTAGACACACATTTTTTATTTAAGGAAATACATGTGACTATCTGCATGTGTGGCAGTACAGTGGGAAACTAGTGTCCTCATGACTGTGTCATACATCACATACAACTTGATTTTGCCTGAGAAACTTCTAGAAGGCAATATAAATCTCTGTTATTTGCATCTGTGAGGTAAAATATTTATTTTTCTTTTCATTTAATTATTATAATCATTCAATACATAAAACACAACACTGAATCTAGAATTGAAAATAAGTTATGTTAAAGGGGCTTAAAATGACTCAGAAAAAAAACTGTGTTGCAATCACTGATGATGGATATAATGACGATCACATCTAAGGAAGTCTCGGATGCTTATGAATAAGTCTGATTAGGTCTCCTCATGTTCCAGTTTACAATTTGGAAATAGTAGTTTCTCCAAATCCTTAGACTACAGAAGATATAGGTGGCAAAGGAAATACATTTTTTCAAACTGTAGGCAGCTCAGCTACACTGTAAGTGTCCATATACAGGGTCATCTTAATATTGATAACAGTGATATTCTGCATAATATTAGTTGAACAAGAATGGCAAGCAGTTGTTTAGTCTGTTTTTTATTATATTTTACATTTGTTTACCAAGAAAGTCCGAATGGACACAGGTCCATTGTCAGCGCTGGCCCAGGGAGAACACTCCAAAAATACAATACATAGGAGAAATTTCAGCACACAATAAAGTAGAAATTAATAAAAATTACATAAAGTACATAAAATAAAAATTTAAACACCTCATAATTTTTAAAGATAAAAATCTGCAACGTAGTAAGCACATACTTAATTTGAAGGGTAAAAACATCCAAGGTTTTAAAGATTAATCGCATATGATAATTAGCTCAGGCAACAGGTAATGCTTGCTAACTATATAATAGATTGGTCTTAGTTCTATACAATAAATATCAACAGTAGAGATATTCTTTGAGGTTTGATTAGTATAACAGTCTTTCCAGGGGAACTGGTATCACTTAATAGTATCCTCCTTACAATACATTGTTATGTATTAACCTGGGGAGTAACAGGAATATAGCCAGTTGTCAGAATAGTGGGTTTTCAGGATTTTTTTAAATTGAATAGTAGAGCTGTTAGATGTTATGTAGCTTGGTAGTGAATTCCAGATTCTTGCAGTAGTGCAAAGAGTGACTTACCAGCATCTTTCTTATATTTGATGACATTCAGGTTCTGGTTACTAGATCTTAAGGTTCTAGTGGTAGTGTAGGGGTGAATTAGATGCTGGAGTGCAGGGGATGGGACCTGTATGAGGCTTCTGTAGCAAACTTGGCAATCTTGTTATAACAAGATTCCATTTTGTTTAAATCAGCCTGGCGGATATTAGTCAGGATAGGGGAGGCATAGAGAAGGATGGATAAGAGATGAGTCCTTACAATTGTGGCTTTGGTATGTCTAGTAATAAACTATTTGTTCCTGTAGAGGAGCCCAAGTTGTTTGTTTACTTTCTTGATGGTTTGTCAGTTTCTACATCTAGCCATTTAGTGTGTGTGGTTGGACTGATCTGAATATTATCTTTGGAACTTATGCCAAACATATTGTTTAAAGGTGAGGGGGGACCTAACTGGGCTGGAAAGAATAAGTTTGTTTTTTTGGGATTAAGAATAAGTTTTGTGTTAGGGGACCATGTTTCAGCTAGAGTAAAGTTATTTTGGGTTAGGGTTTGTAGTTCATTTATTGTGGAGGCGGCACATATAATGGTGGTGTCAATCAGCATATTGTTCTACTGAGGCAGTGAGTATGGAGGAAGACAGCCGGTTGGTAGAGACAACAGCAATGGGCCAAGGATGGAGCCTTGAGAGACTCTTATGGATACTGGTAACAGAGGGGACAATTGGTTTTGCCATCGGACTGCTTGTTGCCGGCCTGATAAGTAGCTGTTGAATCATGAGATAGAGGAGGAGCTAATGTTTAGTTTAGATAGAGTTTCAAGAAGCATATTGTGGATAACCATGTCAAAAGCTATTGATAAGTCTAAGAATATGGATGATATGAATAGGCCCTTGTTTCTGTAGTGGCTAACTATGTTAGTAAAAGGCAGTAGTGCTGTAGTGGTGGTGCTATGGAAGGGTCTAAAGCCATGTTGTGCTTTAGAAAGCAGGTTTTTTTTTGGAGGTATTGCATTAGTTGAGTATGAGCAACTCTTTCCAATATTTTGGATAAAGGCGATAGAATGGTGATTGGGAAGTAGCTAATGAGTTCTAAGGAGTTACCTCCTTTTGTAGTGGTATAATATGTGATGTTTTCCAAGAGGTAGGTACCTTGTACTCTGATAGAGATCTATTAATGAGAACAGCAACAGGACAGGCTATAGCTTCTGTAGCTATCTGAAGGAAATCTGCTGGTAGGTTATCAGCAGCCAGAGTGGTTGGTTTACGTTTACTAAGTAGTTTAGAACTTACCTTGGTGGACACAGGGTGCAGGGAAAAGTTGGAGGTATTGTCTTGTGTATTGGGTTGGGTTAGGGTAGCTGTTGATATGGGGCTATTAGCATTATTGTGGGCATTGGAAAGGGTTTGAACTGTTTTAGTAAAGTATTTATTACATTGTGTGGGAATGTTATCATGGTTGTTTACTAACACAGGGGTTGGAGTTGTGGGTTTTCCTGGCTGAAGTATATTATTTATTGTGGCCCAGAATCTTTGAGGGTTGTGAGCATATTTCTCTTGCATGTTTTTATAGTAGTTAGTTTTGTCAAGTTTAATTTGTTTTTTGGCTTTGTTATGGAGTTCTGAGTAGATTTGTCTCAAAGTAATGGTTTTGTTTTTGTGGAATTGTATCCAGGCCTTATCCCTTTTTTTCATTGTTGTTTTAGTTTCTTTGGTTAGCCATGGGGCATAATTTGTTTTTATTCTTATGGTTCTAGAGGGTGCATGATAGTTTAAGATTTTTCAGAAGGTTGAGTTAAAGTACTTTATAGCTTCGTCAAGAGACAGCTGCTTCAGGGGAGTCCAATTACAGCATTTTAGTGCATTGATGAAGTTATTAGGTATAAAGGTCTTTTTTTTTTTCGTACGACTGAGGATAGTCTGGCTGATGCATTGGGATCTGTTCCTAATTAGGTAGGTTGGCTGATGGTCATTTAGACTATCAGGAAGACAGCCAGATTGGTATGCAAGAGAGGGGTCAGATATAAGAATCCAGTCTAGGATGGACTGGTGCTTGGATGATGGCGCTGTTATTAACCCTATCATTAATTTCAAACTGTCATATTCTATATCACAGCCACTGAGCGTCTCTGTATTTTTATGAGAATGGCCTGGGTGGTAGTCAAGGCCTCAAATTAGACAGTATGTGGCATAGATTTTCAGCAATGAAAGTCTCTCTCACACATCTTGCAAACCATTGTTTCTGTTAGAATTATATGTATTCCAGGGTACATTCCTTTTAACTGGGATAATTAAGAAACCAAAAGCTTGACTCAGCAAGATTCATTGCCTGATAACCAGAGATAGTTTCCCAAATATATTGAGGTTACTATGTTTTAACAGCAATTAACTTTCACAACAGTCATCCTCCAGACTAATAGATAGACAACCCCACTTTTTCATTTTGTTCTAAAATATGTTTCCCAGTGTATACATTAGAAATATGTATATATATAGCAGAGGCTTTTCTTTTAGGTAAAATCTACCAAGCATACTGAGTTCTGAGTTGCTATAAACCTGATTATAATATCTATACAATTGCAGTTTTGAGATGCAAATTAAATGTTGGCAATGAGCCATTAAACTGAGGGCTCATCTGCCTGAGCTGGTGGTAGCTCTGGTAGATGTAAAAGATCCTATGGCACTTATAGAAAAAAGTAATCAAAGTGCCCTGATGCCCTGGACAAATTTCCCCTATTAGTAGAAATACAACCTTAGGTCTCCCCTGAAAAAATACTACTGGCCTAGTGAGACTATCCTGGTCAACAAAAGATAAATAAATAAATAAATAAATAAATATAAATAAAATGCAAGTCCATGAATGACAAGAAAATATGAATCATGACATGGCCTGCTGAAATCCAACCGAGAATAAAGACAATAGATAGACAAGTCAGATAAATATAGAACAAGGTAGTTTTGCAGTACACTGAGTGTACAATGTAGTACTCTGAAATACAATACTTTGATGCACTGAATTCTGTAAGGGTATTATAGCAGTTTAACATGCATTTTACACATAATTTTCCAAGGATAAACCCTGAATGTTTTCTTATGAATTCTTAAAGGATGACTAATATATGGGTCTATATTACAAAACCGAAAACCTGTTTGAGCGAATACCACAACAGCGACACATATAGCCCAAACTGCAAATACGCCGAACCCCCTAAACTGTGAAATTTAAAATCTCGAATCGTCATAGTCAGCCATCCCCACCGCTCACTACATACTACCTACCCAAACATAATAAATAAACCACATACATACACTAACCAAACCCTACTTCTAACCCTACATGAAACCTTACATACATTACTATCTATGCACTTACCTTAACCTGCACCCTAACCCTAAGGTCCGTAACTATTGCACACTTACCTTACGGAGCTATACCACAGATGGGCCAACCATGACAATTCGACATTTCGAATTTCATGGTTTTGGACATTCGCCATTTCCATAGTTCGAGCAATATGTGTCGCTCTTTTCCAATTCGCTCAAACAGATCTTCAGGCTTCTAATATTGACCCCTAATATATAACCTTTAGATGCAAAAATGTAATGTAGGGTTTTTCAGGAATTTCATACTGATCATTTGGCATGTTGTAGTTGGTTACAATTAGGGGTGGTACATAATTTCTCCAAGTGGAGCAGTACATCTGTAATATATAACTTTACTGAATTCTAAAATCTTACACACAATTCACACGAGAAAGAATAATTTTTGTCGCTTCAAATATGAGGTGATCTTAACTTCATCTGCTGTGAAAGCAACTTGTATAGTCAAATTCAGCACTCCACTGTGCTGAACCCCCCAAGGGTAGAGAATGGGTAGGTTCATTTTATTTATATGCCTTGAATGGCACTTTAAGTGCCATCCTGAAGAATTAAGTATCCCAGCTACACATTCAGCTCTTCACTGAGTGGAGTTCGGATTTAGAAAGTATTGCAAAATTAATGAAATAATTACAGATACACAAGCATGGACCTGGAGTTCTGAAAATATGCACGCATAAATGTTTCATTGAAAAACAGTGTTATCTTTTAAAATTTACAGCAAAAATCTACTTTTGCGTGTAGCAGTCAGCAGAGAAGACACTCATGGAGCACAGTTTTGTTGATAGGATTGTACACTGTCATCTTCACCTCACGGCAAGCACAGAACAATCAGCCAACAGTAATCAAACACTGTCTGTGTGTTTCCTGTGCTGCTGCAAAGAAAAATGCAAGAATGCACTTTTCACTCAATAGCTCTCCTGCCTATCATTTCTGTAAGGGAAACATGCAAACAACTGTGTGTCTTTTGTGATATCATTATTACAACTTGTATTTATTTACTACATTTTGCATACTACTTTTTAATATTGTAATTCTTGAACCTGGGGCTTTGTTGAAAAGCACCTTGCAAAAACCCGAATCTGTTGTTGAAGTTTGTACTGCTGACGTACCTACAACAAATGGTTAAGTGTGCAAATACATACATAAATAAATAAAGCTACAGCAAAATGGTTAAAAAAATAAATAAATGACTGTTATCTTGCTTTAGTTTAATCATCATCACCAACCCCTTTTTTTTCCATTTTCTACATGGGGTCACAGAGTCATGTTAGGTGTCGACATCTCTCTCTCTATTCAGTGCTACTATCTGGCCCTCTTTGACACTCATGCCTGACTGCTGTAGGTCTTCGCTCACCCAATCATCCACATCTTTGCTGGGTGCCCTTGTTTCCTCTTGCCTTCTTCTAGTTCATTAGTCTTCTAAACTGGTTACCCACAATAAATAGCGCATTACATCATTGTGTTAGAAACTGAGGTCACTTCTACTTACATGCATTTTCTTAGACAAGCCTGTGAATTTGTTTGAAGGTGCACAAAAGTAGAGCAATCATATTTTGTAGTTTTATTTGACTATCAAACTGTCACTTGTACATTAAAGTAACAGTTTACTATGTCTCTTTTGCAAATTGCAAATGGAGTAATTAGCGGTGTTGAGACTAAACATAAACATTATTGTAACCAGCATTATTTTAAGAAGAAACATACTAAGCTCAAGATATTTTTATCCCAGACTCAGTATTTTTGCCACCTGTCAGTACACAGAGGTTTCACATTTATTTCAGTGCAACAGTACCATCTTAAGACACTTTGTCTCTTTGCCACAAAACACATCCTCACCCATCCTCACCCATTTCAGGTGAGTGTATGTCTGTTATTGCGGATGACAGGTTATTAAGATTACATCTGCATTTTCTCCAGATGTTGACATTGTCACAGGTAAAGATTAACAAACGTCTTACCCACACTGTTGATGATATAACCATTAAAACATGCTAACCATATTCCAAAGAAGATTTGGGTAGTGGGATTTCTCAAGAAATCCAGGTTACCATACTCAGAAATGGAACTGTAAGATTTTTTTTTTAATCTGGCATCTGGGTAATCTTTTTAATCTGAGTAAAAAAAAAACGGACAAAAAAGTAAAGAAGTACTGATTGGATCCAGTCCTAAACTGAATTCTGATCAGTCCCTACCTGAAACCCATGTGCATTCCTGTAGCAGTCAGAATAGTGATGTTTCATGTATGAAAGACATCCAGAAATGGGTTCAGGTCTGACATAGATATCACATGCCAGACTTTTGCATTTGTGTTCTATTTTAACAGTTGCATTCCCAATCTGTTCTTGTAGTAAATAATTGCAGTACAACTTTCTTCTTGTACTTTTTTTATATCTCTGTTGTCAAAAAAAAAAAAGCAAATCCAGACCCATCTGATAATTCGAATGCAATCCTAATGACTTAGGGAACATCAACAGCAGTGTTATCTCACAGTCATTTATAGATGTTCTAATTATTCCCAAGACATTTTATTTTTGTCTTCAAAGGAAGAATGCTTATTTTCAGCATAAAGAATGTGTTTAATAAGACTATTTTAGCTCAATATGTGCTATAGTTGAGTTATAATTAGATATTAATGAGGTTCAGCAGACTGTTATAGAAAGTATTTCTTTCAATATGTTGTAGAGAATCTAATAAGCAACAATTAACACCACAGCACATCTCCACACATTCTCAGTAATAAAATGGTACAAAAATAAACATAAAGCTATGTGCATTCATTTGACTTTGTAGTACGCAAAACTGAGAAACTGGGGATTGGTGACTTTGTGCATACAAGCAGAATAGCATGTGATCAAAAGGCAGGCAAATAAAACTTTTTATACTATTTTTTACAGAGCTATACTGACCCGTTTTCTGGTTTCCCTTCCTGTGCCACTTCACCTACAACCCTTATCAAACCTCCCTGAAGGGCTGTGTGGTATTATAATCCATTAACGCTTCTTCCAACTATCCAAAAACAAACAAAGAAACAAAAAAATGGTAATACCTAGGTGAAGCTTTGCATTGTAGGCATTCCCTCTGTCCCTCTTCTGGTGTTTTCTTCCTGTACTGTATGTCATATGCCTTAATAAATGTTTCTTCTTTGCTGTCATTCTGCAGTTTGAACAGATTTAATGATTCATACCTCCTTATTTTCCTTGTGTTTCAGTTGTCTTATCACCCTTGTAGCATGTTTTGCACCTTGTGGCATAACCTTGCATCCTTATTGCTGCATCAACACCAGAAGTGAGCATATTACTTTTGCTTCAGCCTGACCAAGGCTTTTTAAAAGGTTGTTGTTGTGTCTTTCGGCTTTTCCTGGTTAGCGGTTGCCACAGAGGAACTACAGTCCGCTAATGATTGGCAGTAGATTTTTACATGCCCAGTTGCCAGCCCTGACTCACAACCTTCAACAAAGGTACGCACATTCATGCATGTCTCCACACAGAAGACACTCTAGCTGAGAATCGAACAGGACAACGTCTTAACTGTGAGGCGACAATGCTACCGCAGCACCACCACTTTATAAAAGGTAATATAATAAATATGTGCCTCCAATCTGTTCCCTTAAAGATACAGCCTAACATCTCACTGGTTATTGATAAATATTTCTCAGTCTGTAATTTGTGGTTTGTGCTTTCATTACACACCAAGAATATTTTCTTGATCTATGCATTTAGGATCACTCCTTCCAGATGCTACTTTGCTCCTAGATTCTGAGAACCAGACAAAGTACTTTTCCCATCCCCACATTAAACTTTAGACACCCCTTTTCATTTAACTGTGCTGCTTCCCTTGAAGGCTCTGAAGGTGCTCCTCCATCTTCCACTGTGTTTTTTGTGTCTTCTGTAAATTGGTTGGTCCTTTGCTCTGTGCTCCTTATGATATTTTGTTACAAAAGTAAATACACACACACACACACACACACACACACACACACACACACACACACACACACACACACACACACACACACACACACACACACACACACACACTCATACTGATGAATGACCTCTGTGGAACCTTACTAACCACTTAGTTTTACTCTGACATGCAAACTACTAACCCATTCATTCCCTTCACACAGACATATTTTACCCACCTCATTAACATCTCTCCTACTCATTGTCTCTTCAGTTTTTATATTTGTGTTCTGTGAGAGACTATATTTTTGACATTCAATACCAGCTTTAAGACTAAATTAGTTGACTGAGATCACCAGTCTTCCACAAAATTAAGTGGTGTTTAAGCACTGATAATGCTAGTGATTACATATCTCTTGTCATTGCTCTACACTGGTCCTGTACAGTTCTACTAAGAAATGCTGACTTCCAGAAAGTTGATATTGCAAAAAAAAAAATGTCCTTTTTTTCTTTTGCAGGGGGCAAAGCCCATTATGACATAGATAATATTCATAAAAATGTATGAGGAGGTAAGGAAGGAAGGAAAACATCATAGATTTGTTAACGCAGTTATTTTAGGTAGAAGTCATTGCAGAAAATCCTGAAGACTTTAGCAGCAGTATTACATGAACTGGCTTTTACAGCTTATGGTCTGTTTTTTATAAAATTACACTTCTCCACTCCATATGAGAGTAATACCTGTGCCATGCTTTTATTGATTGATTTCCAATAATAATAGCAGCATTGCTGGTATAGCTAAACCACCATTGTAATGCATGACAGGAAATGATGTCAGGACTAGCAAGACTGAGCAAGCCTAAAAGTAGGAAAATGTTTTGCACTTTATTATAGTTACTTTCTGGCAATTCTCTGGGTAAGGCAAAATGACTGTCATTTCCTGGAGCAGGGTCCTACTGGCCAAAAAGGTCCAATTAGCCTAAGAACAGCCCTGGGATCCACTAAAGCTGCTTATGTCCATAATTAAGGAGCACATGCAGAGAACTTGGAAGATCCAATAGTGAGTTCATAATAAAGATGCCTGGTTTAGAGAATTCAACCTATGAGACCAAGTACTAGAGTCCATAACCTCCACAGAAAACAAAATTTTGTCTAAGTGGCAAGTGCCACTTTGTGGTTATTGAAAGGATAAATGTGGTGAATTACAAAGTTTGACAACTAGGAAGGAAAGAATAATTCTATCATATTAGTTTGTTGAAGCCATGGGAAGAAACAGAGGTTTCAACAGTGGGCTTCCATCTTAAATTCACACAAGAGAGACTGGAGAACCTCTACCTGAAATACAGCTAGAGGGATCTTTTTCAGACATTCAGAAATGGCAAGTGTGCTCAGAAGATCATGGGAAACTAAACTGAAAGAACATAATACAGGGGCAACACCTGCAATGAAGGTTAGACTGTAACTTTAAAGGGAACTAGAAATGCAGCAGAAGTAAGAGATGTTCAAGAGATGCTCAAGTTAGGAGAGGCAGAAGAGTAACAGTGTGAACAAAGCAGCCTAATAGTGTTATTTCCTAACCTGATGGAGGCTTTAGATTCTGCTTAGACTTCAGGAAACTGAATCATTTGGAAATTTGATAGGTATCTTATGTACTGGCAGATACCAATCATTTCCTCTTCCAAAGAAAAAAAGCCTTTGTAACCTCTCAGTGTCTGCATACATGGAACCTCGGCCACCTTTCAGAGGCTGATTGATAAAATAGTAAAGCCTCATGTTCAATATGCTGTTATATACCTGCATAATATTCATTCAGAGGACAGAGTCTCATGTATCTAAAGTAGAAACTGTGCTAGAATCCATAAAGCAGGCAGGTTTGCGTGAACAGCTAAGAAAAGTAAGTTGGATATGGTGGAAGCCAAGCATTTAGGGAACATTATAAGAAGAGAGGTGGTAAGACCATAACTAGAAAAAATAGCGGTCATAAAAAACGCCTTTTACCCTCCACTAAAGACAGACTAAAGATAGGTTACCTATCGATGTCAAACAGAGCTCATCATTAGCACTCTTCAAGAAAAATCTTGATGATTGGATGGGTAATAAGTAATTCACATGAAAAAGACTTCCCCTGCACGGAGGTAAATGCACGGCTCATAACTTAGCAAATTCCAAAAAAGAAGAAGCCAGCAACTGTGAGCTGTGAAACTTAGTTTAATAAGTTATTATATAAAGAACCACAAAAACATAAACAGACTGGTTTTGGCTATAGTATTTAACTAGCCTTCATCAGTGTAAAGCTACATAACCATTCTGAGGTTCTTATACAGTAAAACATAATTCTTAACAAGATTTCATTGGTGAGCTCATGAATATGCATACATGTACTCATAAATATTCATTAAGACCAGGCTGAAATAATGCACCCAATTTAACAATCCATTTTCTCTCTTTTGCATTCAGTTTAATATGCCATCCTGATTTATTAGTTCTATCCCCAATTATTTTATCAATGACTGTAAAGTGAAAACTGGCTGTGGTGTGTTTGAGGGTATGTTTGTATAAGGCATTGTTGGGCCGTTTGCATTTGACATCACTAAGATGTTCAGAGATACACAATTTGAAAGGTCTAGATGTTTGACCAATATAAAATGCATGACAGCTACAAGAGGCCATATATGTAATCCAGTCTGTATTGCAATTTGCAAAAAAACGAATATCATATATATTACTGGTATTATTGCTAGAAAAATGTTTCGTTTTCAGCACATATTTACAGTTGCTGCAATGGCCACAGGGCATACAACTCACAAGTTTGTCCCCTGATATAGAAGTTTGAATCATGTGTAAATTTTTGGATTCTGAGTGATGCTTATAATGATTGAAGTGAGCTCCCAAATTTTTACCTTTTCTGAATGAAAACAAACATGTTTCAGATAAATGTTGAGGCAAAGCAGTATCCGCTAAAAGAATATTCCAATGTCGATTAATGGCATCAATTAGTTTGTTAGTATTTCTACCATAAGTAGTAGTAAATCTTAAAGTGTTTGTATTTCTCTGGGGTTTCTTTTTGTATCTGAGGAGGCCATCCCTGTTGAGTTGTGATGCATGATTGCTAGCAGTAATAACATAACCCATGTAATAGCCCCTTTCCTTGAACCTGTTGATCATATCATGACGAAAAGCATTAAAAGTGTTATCCTCTGAACAAATACGTCTCATTCTGATAAATTGTGACTTCGGGATATTCTTAGCTATATGTTTTGGATGAAAGCTGGATGCGTGGAGTAAAGTGTTGTATTCTGGATGTTTCCTGAATACTTGTGTACTAAGGGTATTGTCTGTATTCCTAGTTATCAATACATCCAAGTAAGTAATCTTATGTTGGTCAAAATTCATGGTGAAATGTAAACCCCATTGCGTATCTCTGAACATCTTAGTGATGTCAAATGCAAATGGCCTAACAATGCCTTATACAAACATACCCTCAAACACACCACAGCCAGTTTTCAGTTTACAGTCATTGATAAAATAATTGGGGGTAGAACTAATAAATCAGGATGGCATATTAAACTGAATGCAAAAGAGAAAAAATGGATTGTTAAATTGGGTGCATTATTTCAGCCTGATCTTAATGAATATTTATGAGTACATGTATGCATATTCATGAGCTCACCAATGAAATCTTGTTAAGAATTATGTTTTACTATATAAGAACCTCAGAATGGTTATGTAGCTTTACACTGATGAAGGCTAGTTAAATACTATAGCCGAAACTGGTCTGTTTATGTTTTTGTGGTTCTTTATATAATAACTTATTAAACTAAGTTTCACAGCTCACAGTTGCTGGCTTCTTCTTTTTTGGAATTTGCTAAGTTATGAACCGTGCATTTGCCTCCGTGCAGGGGAAGTCTTTTTCATGTGCACTACCTGTTTCCTGCTGGTGGTCTGTGGTTTGCTGTGTGGAAGATTCTGTGTACCAGATTCTCCGTTAATATTTTTGAGCTCTTTGGATTAATTTTCAGCTGACAAATTAACCCAGTCTTTACAATTTTGTGAATGATTTGATAGGGATTTTCCCTTCTTTTGCTTCAAATATTACAAGCCTATTGGGATGGTTTACAATGATTCACCACTGAAGTTGATGTGCCTCCTGTATTTGGCATTCTTTTAACAATCTTCAGCGGATCGTATATTTTTGTTATTTTTCAGCTAATGGTGCAATATGACAGATGATTTATGGTCTACAGTTGGTTTATTATACATATGAGCTCTTTTTACCTTTGAATGGTTTCTTCAAACTCGTGGCATCATTGGATTGGTTACCAAGGGCCATAAGTACAACGCAGTTTTTCTCTTATGGTCCATTTTTGTTCCATAATAACATTATCGGCTGAATTTTTTGTGACTATATCGCAGATGACTTCTTCATAAACCAGGGTTAATATCTGTTTTTGGATATTACAGACGTATAAGTCCGGGACTTTTAATTTTCAACCGTGGCGATACCACATTATTCTACCAGGCCGGGAACCACAATATGATGTTTGGTCTATGTTTGATTGAGCTCTTGTGTCATTATTCTTTACATCGGGACCACTGAATGTGGTATTACGAACTGGGACTAGATAACAATTTATTCTTTCATTATTAGGGTCCTGTTTTATTAATGATTATGGATTTGTGCTTTATATTATTCTATCGGCCTTTGAGAATGCATTGCAGCTGATTTTTTTACCAACAAAATTTTTGAATCTACGTTTGGACATTATAGATTTTCATGTGCGGGACTGGTAATCTCAAATTGTGCATATACTGGATTATTTTACCAGGCCGGGAATAACATTACGGGGCTTAGTTTATGTTTGATTGAGGTCCTGTACTACATTTTTTAAATTTGGACCATTGGTTTTTGTTTTATGAACCGGGACTATACAATAGTTTATTTCACCATTTCTTATAATTAGGGGCTTATGCCTTTAAGTGATTTTGAAGTATATTTGTTTGAGATTTAACTTTTCTTAGTGTTTATTTAGCCAAATGGCTGTTCACTACATACTAGGTTGATACATCTACATAATGTTAATTGTCTCATAATTATGCACATTGGAGATCCTACAGTCATTCAGGGCCAAGCTTGAATCCTCTGATACAACTGTTTGAATATATGATTCAGGATATAATTTCAGCTTTTGTATATTGGCTTAAACTAACACTGTAGATGTACATTTCAGGTTAATTATCATTATCTATTGAACTACACTAGATTAATCTTTGGTCACTACAAAGTTATCTAGTGATATGTTAACAATGTACACAACAACACTTTGTACTTTTTAGTTTATGGGTTAACTTTCCTATGCCATTTGTTAATTTCTATTTTTATTCACTAGCTGGATTGGATGTTCATAAGATATTCATATTTCATAATTAGATATCAGCCTTTATATAATTTTTTTTTCTTAAGATTTATATGCTGCCTAGTGCCCCCTTTTTTGGAATTCACAATAACTGGATCAGTATATTTCATTTTATATAGTCTTTAAGATAATATAATATAAGAGGATCTATATGCTGCCTAGTGATCCCCCTTTTTTGGAATTCATAATAATAGGATCAGTATATTTCATTTTATATAGTCTTTAATATACTATTGATAGATCCATATATTTTGGATGCTATTACATTGATAAAATATATATATTGTTTGTCATGTTGTAACTCAATTTAGTTACTGGTACTTCAATTTGGTCTTAAATTGGGTATAGTGACAGTTTCTTAACAATGCTGCAGGGTAAGATATAACTACATTTGCAGTATAATTACACCGTTTTTCGTCCATTTTTTTATATGGACTTTTTTTCTTGGTATTTTTTCATTGTTGCCCTTATTCTAAATTACACAATTAGATTTCATTATTTCTAGTCTGTTGAAGGACTCTGTTTTTTATGTCATTGACTTTGAATTATTATCACAGTTACCATTATTGTCCTATCTATTTCATCTTACATCTGGACGTGGCACACTTTATTACATTTTCACAACTTATTGAATAATTTTGGGACATTTTATTGAATGTTTCAACTACAATAGCTGGGAAATAATATTTATCATTCTAGCTTTATTGGCCACTATAGTCCAGATTTAATATTTGGAATAAACAAACTATTTATATACTTCTTATGGACGTGGTGCTGTGTTTATTATACATCTATAAAACAGTTTCTGTCTAACTAACTTCCGCCTTTTTTATTTAATTTCATTTATTATTGAGTTTAGATTTTTTATTCAATCTTCTGGTGGTTGCTTATACTAATAATTAGTTTTAAAGATGGACCTAAACAGAATACTTGCTGGTCTTTCTTCTGACAAAGAAGATTTAGGTATTTTTGGAATTGGACAACAATCTAACAATACCAGTCTTATTAACACAGATCATCCTGAACAGCATTGTGAAAAACTGTTTCAAAATCTAAACAAAAATATGAAAACATTAAGATCCAATGTTTGGCATTTAAAATTATTCAAAGCATACATGGCTAAAGGCTTAACTCCCAGAGGACTCAGGGTGAAAATTCAGCCATTAGTAACTGAGCCTGATGAACAACTAACCAGTGAATGGCCTCTTATACAACAAAATTGTTCCATGAAATTTGTGGAAACATTAGCTAATTACTATGAACGTACCATTGAGAAAGAGACACTTATGGTTAGTAAATTATGTGATGATTGTAATGAATATAAAGACCAATTATTTTTTTCAACTTTTCTGTCCAAACTAAGTTCAGACTTACTTAATTTTGAACACCAACTTAAAGAAAGGAAGCTTAAGCAATTCCAAAGAGACCAAACCAATTATGAGAAAGGTCAACCTTTCAGACATTCTAGACATGTTAGGGTTGGAGGTAGTTACCAGAAAACCAACATTACCCCCAAACGGAAACGTTCAAAGTCCATTCTTAAGAAACGTAGTACTCTAACTGATTCATCAGAGGGTGAGTCCTCATCTGGCACTGATTTAGACATACAATACACCACAGACTCCCCTACCCCTAAACGTAACAACAGTGGGGCCCCTTTAGGCCCTACAAGAGGGGAGGCAGGAAACATCGAAAAAGTCAGAAGCTTGGAGAATCTTATGGAATTGTTGATCAACAAATAAACGTACATACTAACACCAATGTTTTAAATATTTCTGAGACATTATTATCTGATTCACAAACTGCTCTGCTTAATAAAGGTCTTTCTTTTATTCCTTTTTTTTGTGTCTGAGGACACTTTTGCACAAGATGTAACAGCATTTTGCAGATTGCTTAACCTTAAATTGCATTTTCAGGATAAAAAACAGCATGATCAGATACCACAAATCCACCTTTGTTCCACCTATGCATACTAGTGTAAATCTTTTTCAACATAGTGTTCTTAAAGATCTACATTTTGCTTCAAATATGATTCAACCTATGTTGAATAACATCTCTCAGATGGATTTGACTAGTTTACAAGAACTTATTGACAATAAAGAACTTGTAATCATCTCTGCTGACAAAGGTGGTGCTGTGGTAGTTATGAACTGGATTGATTATGATGCTGAGGCCCACAGACAGCTGGATGATGCTAGATATTATACCAAAATGCCTTCAGATCTGACATCCATGTTCAAAAAACAAACAGATACATTTCTAAATTCAGCATTGGAGAATGGCATTATTTCATCTAATACCTTAAACCATCTGACCATCACTGATCCAGTTAGCCAATACATTTATTTTTTGCCCAAAATTCATAAAGATCCTTTGCACCCACTAGGTAGACCAATTGTGGCTGGAAATGGTTCTCTTACTGAACCTCTTTCCGAGTTCTTAACCAAATATCTCAAACCTTTGTTAAAATGTGTAAGATCCTGGATCCAAGACACTACAGAAATTTTGGGCATTATAAATTATATGCAAATTGAAGCTGATTGGTGGTTATGTACCTTGGATGCCAGTGCATTATATACTAACATACCACCACATTGGGCAGGGTTAGATGCAAATGAATACTGGTTATACAAATGACAACTGTATAAACCCGGCTTTAATACTTTCCTTATATGCCTGACTGAACATGTTCTCACTAAAAATGTATTTTACTACGGGAAACAATGTTACCTCCAAGTACGAGGTACTGCTATGGGTGCATCCTTTGCCCCAATATATGCAGATTTATATATGGCATATATTGAGGAACAAATCATTTATGATGATGCACACAACCTCTATTTGACAGAGATTGATATTTGGCGTAGGTATTTGGATGACTGCTGGATGGTGTGGAGGCCTGATGTTGAATACTTGCAGGAATTCGTTGATTATCTTAATGACAACAAATGGGGTTTACATTTCACCATGAATTTTGATCAACATAAGATTACTTACTTGGATGTATTGATAACTAGGAATACACACAATACCCTTAGTACACAAGTATTCAGGAAACATCCAGAATACAACACCTTACTCCACGCATCCAGCTTTCGTCCAAAACATATAGCTAAGAATATCCCAAAGTCACAATTTATCAGAATGAGACATATTTGTTCAGAGGATAACACTTTTAATGCTTTTCGTCATGATATGATCAACAGGTTCAAGGAAAGGGGCTATTACATGGGTTATGTTATTACTGCTAGCAATCATGCATCACAACTCAACAGGGATGACCTCCTCAGATACAAAAAGAAACCCCAGAGAAATACAAACACTTTAAGATTTACTACTACTTATGGTAGAAATACTAGCAAACTAATTGATGCCATTAATCAACATTGGAATATTCTTTTAGCGGATACTGCTTTGTCTCAACGTTTATCTGAAACATGTTTGTTTTCATTCAGAAAAGGTAAAAATTTGGGAGCTCACTTCAATCATTATAAGCATCACTCAGTATCCAAAAATTTACACATGATTCAAACTTCTATATCGGGGGACAAACTTGTGGGTTGTATGCCCTGTGGCCATTGCAGCAACTGTAAATATGTGCTGAAAATGAAACATTTTTCTAGCAATAATACCAGTAATATATATGATATTCGTTTTTTTGCAAATTGCAATACAGACTGGATTATATATATGGCCTCTTGTAGCTGTCATGCATTTTATATTGTTCAAACATCTAGACCTTTCAAATTGCGTATCTCTGAACATCTTAGTGATGTCAAATGCAAACGGCCTAACAATGCCTTATAAAACATACCCTCAAACACACCACAGCCAGTTTTCACTTTACAGTCATTGATAAAATAATTGGAAACAGAACTAATAAATCAGGATGGCATATTAAACTGAATGCAAAAGAGAAAAAATGGATTGTTAAATTAGGTGCATTATTTCAGCCTGGTCTTAATGAATATTTATGAGTACATGTATGCATATTCATGAGCTCACCAATGAAATCTTGTTAAGAATTATATTTTACTATGTAAGAACCTCAGAATGGTTATGTAGCTTTACACTGATGAAGGCTAGTTAAATACTATAGCCGAAACCGGTCTGTTTATGTTTTTGTGGTTCTTTATATAATAACTTATTAAACTAAGTTTCACAGCTCACAGTTGCTGGCTTCTTCTTTTTTGGAATTTAATAAGTAATTCACCCTGGGAATCACTTCTGTGGTTCTGCTTGACAAGGGCACAGGAAAATAATTTTCTTGGGTGGCGAAAGCCAGTGTACCTTTTTGGCTAGGCTTGTATAGTCCCTAGGGCCAATAGCCTAGTACCTACCTATGAACCTATGAACTAAAAGGCAGGTGAAGTCTTATCATTGACTAGCAGGGTACTACAGAATGTTTGTATCTTGTTTTATTTGACAGATCTTAAAAGGCAAAAAGCTCCCATCTATATATAATGTTGAAGCAGAGAGAGTAGTTAACAGCCTGAACCAATATTAGTGACTGCTGAATTTAATAAAAAAATAATTATTTCAATATACTGATGCACTGGAAGAAGGTTTAAGAGCAGTGCTATTGCAAGACATTCAATGTGAAAAACACCCTATCTGCAGTATCATCAGGAAGCTGAACAGTACTGAAAGGAGATGCTCAGCCACTGATAAGGGCAATTAGAAATGGTCTAATGGTCAATTGGTTAATTAGAAGTTGGCCTTCTGTGCCTTGAAGTACTATTTTTTAGGTAGGTGCCTCACTTTGTTTACTGATCATGCTTTACTGTAATGGTTGTGTAGGCAGTCTGATGGCAAAATCAAGTTATTCTCGTGAGCACTAGCCTTGTGGCCTTTTTAATATATGTTATCATATAGGCCCAGCATAGTCAATAGTAATCCTGATGGTTTTGGATGGTCTTCCCACAAAGATTATGACTCCAAAGCACCTGATTTTATGCTTAAGGGAGGTAGCTCTCTCAAGCAAGATCAAAATATTCATTGTTGTAACATACCATCGTAAAGTATTCAGAAACCTGTTCATACATCGAGTGTGTGACATTTGTTTTGTTAAGCTTTACTTCTTTGTTTTTCTCTCACAGGATAGGCCTGAAAACGGTCTACTGAGATCACAGATCATTTCAGCTTAACAAGTTAAATTAAAATAAAGAGTTATAAATATAACAACAGCACCATGTATTAAATGATGCAGCATATAATGTAAGACATTCTACAAGGACAAACACTCATCAGTAGGACACAGAAACATTTGTATAATTATGAACAAAAATATTAAAAATTACCACTTGGGACAAAGCTGTAAAGTGAATACAAATACATAAAAATGTAAACATCAAAACCATGAATGAAAATACCGAGACAATAAACTGAACAGTGTAAGTTTAATGAAAGCAATTTACCAGCAAACTGTGCAGGCCAAACTAGTTGTATTTACAAACAATAACCCCAGATGTCATCTGACTGACCACAAGTAAGGATGGGAGACAGAAGTGAGAAGAGCTGACAGGAAAAAAAACAATACTATAACCAGTATTTGTGATTACTACAACTGTGCCAAGTGAAAGTGCACACAGAACATGCGTGCAGTTATACATGAGCACATGATCAAATGTTAGAGATTATGTGCAGAGGGTACATGGGATGTATCTGCTTCAGTGTGAAAATGCACACAGCACATGCATGCAGTGATATATGTGTTCACGAGCCATTGTTTGAGGCTATATGTAGTACACAGGACATAGATGCTTCAGTGTGAAAATGCACACAGCACATGCATGCAGAATACATGAGCGCATGAGCCAATGTTAGAGTTTATGAGTAGAAGGTGCATCTGCTTCAGTAAGAGCTGTCAGAAACGTCTAATGCCTATGAAAAGCTGCAATGAGCAGAGCTGTTCAGGAAATAACCAAATTAATACATACCCATATAACATTTGCCAGACTGATGACGGGTGTGTAGGATGTCAGCACCACTCTCACTACTCGACTCTCACCCCTATGAATAAGAAATTAGTTATATGCCTGTAGCATCCCAAGGGTATAAATTGGCCAAATGGGTGATTAGAAGGGAAGACTGATAGTCTCCTGGGTTTGGGGAGGAGTCAAAAAGAAATATGCTGCATCACAGATCTTACATGCAGCAGACAAGTAGTCCAGGATATGTGCGATGGAACTTTAAGTAGTATGAATACACAACTACATATAAAGGATGTTTGTATCATGGCTAGGAGCAGTAACATCATCACATGCGGATAGGTGGAGCTACATACGGTTACTGCAGTGAAATATCACAAAACATAACTTCAGAGTACCTGTACAACACCTGTGCATTAGAGGAGAGCAGCAAACAGAGACAATATGAAGAGACTAGACATTGCATGAAGGAATATCAGCAGACTAGGCATTAACTATTTCTAATATGCCTCACACATTGGCATAGTATAAAGTAATGCCTAATGTGGACCATACATGGTTATATGTCGTCTACAGGAGAAATAGAGGATTATGATTGGGTCACCCATTGTAACGAGCATATTATTTGCTTGAGTCATGGATGCCAAGAAATTTACCTTGAGGGCCATGTCAGGAACACATAATTCTGCATTATGGTTGGAGATCTGATCATAGTTTTTGCAATGCGTGGAAATTTATCTTCTCTGTGTACTACTAGTTAGTCAAAAAATAGATTAGAAACAAGAGGTGTTATTCTGGCTTTGAGAACGAGAAAATTAGCGGGTAAGTGGTGGACATCCTTGCACATTCTCTAAGGAAAGTTTTTAATTCAAAATGCATGTGGCATTTAGCAGACAGGAGGCAGAAGTGGGAGTTGAAATGATACCATCTCATATCAGGCCGCTGCTGTTTTCTGGTTGGTGCTGTCTGTTTTTAGTGCAGACTCAATGTTAACCATACATAGGGTAGTGCTTAACAATTGCTAAGGTAGGGTCTTGCACTATAACAATGCTGAACCAGGATATAATTTAGCCATTTTTTTTAGCGTAACTAGGGCACTCTATGCACTACAATATTGTTAGCAATAACCAACTTACACAAATGGCAAAGATCACATGGTGTGATCAATATATTCAGTCTATACGTTTTGAATAAAAATTATTTTAGAAACACGTCACCTAACAATGTATTATCACTCTGATGAAGTAACAATGCTAGTGCCTGAGGAAGCATTATGCACAAGTATACTATATGTAAGCAAACAAACCCCTGCAGCTGTGCAGTCTAATTACAGATCAATGATCAGTTTAGATACTGATAAATGCATGCAATTCACTCAATCTGATTTACATACTGAAAGAATTCATAGCCTAGGTCCAACAGTCTATGTTCCTCTGGGTGGTTTGTATCTAGAGGGTATAGAACCTAAAGCACTGCCAATATAAAACCACCAACAAATTAATGCACCCCCATGCAATTCTAAATGTGCTGCATTGTAAGTTTTAGGATTATAATAGAAATTTAGTAAAGAAATTCTGGTATTTCTCCAAGGATGAATTTGACTAGCAGTCATTTTATTTTGTTTTAAATGTGCTTGAGCAACAACCCATCTTATAATTTTTTCAGTCTCTTGATGGGGGCGGGGTGCGGGTCCCATTCACAAAAACCTTGAAAGCATGCCCGTACTGCCTCCATTCCTGAAAACAAGTAGAACCCCCTCCCCTACCGCATGCACTGCTTCCCTTCACTTTATTTGTCCTCAGTACCATAGATGATGATGTATGTATCTTAGTTTTGAATAGGAAGATCCATGTGGCAGATCTGCAGCTGAGTCATCTGGTACCCTGGGCAGTTCTCCATACAACTCAAAGTTAAGGCTCAAAATAGCCTTTAAAAGCTCCACACTGTTAATGCAGCAAGCTTCTTCTAATAAGCTGACTACATTGCCATTTATTAAATAAGCCACATTATCACCTGTGGCTCCTTGCATACATGGCAGCACTGCACTAGTAACTTCTGATTGCATTCCCTAACGACATGCAGCCAGTCCCTTTCCCCCATTCTAGTTATGGCTATGCCTTACTGTGTTAAATAGGTCGGAAGGTCCTGACCAAGTGATAGGTGCTAAATGAAGAGTAACTAGTCATGAGGTCACATTGGTGACTATAATACAACACCCTAAGCTGTGTGCTCTACAATAAGGACATTTAATGACTTGGAGAAACACACTTGCACACATGAACACAACACATTTTTGATAGGGATAAGTGGTCCTGTTTGTGCATGGTTCAGGACATAGTGTCCTTGTTGTTTGAATTACAGAAATGTATACAAGGAAGCTAGGAGGAGTTGTATAGCTATGCGGTCTCACTCTGATGTTTTTTCAATGTTATAGTATGCTAGATGAAAACTTCAAGATGCAGTATTCCAGTAGGTCACTTCAATGAGGGAGAGTTTCCTAGAATTTTATGACAGCCACCTACACCGGTCACCCAGCACTTCTATATGGGACTCCTTGTTCAGCTGGTCAGTATCCTTCAGTCCATAACCTATATCAATTCACCCTTATGTAATACACCTAACTCATTGTAAACTGTGGACCTACTAGCTGGAAGAGCACCACCATTGCTACCTTTACTTTCTCCTCATTCAAGTAATATATAGTACAAAAAAAAAACAATAAAAACAAGCAGCACAAAAGCAGAATCAAGTACCTCTAAAACATAAAACACTGCCTTCAGAACACCAGTAACAGAAATAAGTAGTCCATAGGTGTAATCACAAATTCTTTAATAAATCACAACAGGTAAAACACAACAGTTTAGCGCTTCCGCTCCAGAACTAAAGACATAAACTTCTAGTGCAATATATATATATATATATATATATATATATATATATATATATATATATATACTCAAGTTAAATGATCATTTAACATCCACAAATAAAAAAGCATTGTGATGTAATGCTGTTAATATATAGCACACCAAGAAGCAGGGACCAGCTGTCTTGATAATCTCAGATTCTCTCTAGGACCTAATGAAGTCTTAGAAAACTTTGCAGGCATCTGCTGTTTTATATTGTAGGTCATTCTGTGGAAAAGAGTCAGTAAAAGTGAAGCAATATACTTGAATACTGCTACCATTCTCTATATTGTGGTTGGTGACATGTTTTGCATACTAAAACTTAAAGGAATACTTGCATCATTTTTTCACCTGTTTAATACCAAAGGAAGGAACTATATTCTGTAATGAATTATTGCAGCCCTTTTGCTAACTTCTCTCTTGCTAAAGCAATTTAAATTCCAGGAGGAGGATGCAGTAGGGAAGGCAATATCAGATTTTAAATATGATGACATATGGAACCATTCACACTACTAGGTGAAAATATTATGCAAAATCCAAGGTCAGAAGAAACAATATCCATAAACATGTACCTACCGAAAAAAAATACTACCCACAGGTGAAGGTGGCTGCTAGAGAGTGATGTAATAATATCACCATGGGTCTGAATGTCATGACCTTATCTAGGCATTGCAGCAGTAGCATGGCATGACTCTACTGGGGCTGGCAGGAAGCATGGACACAGGGGACATTTATGGGATGATACTGTCCATCTTGTTAATGCTTCAGGAGCGAGACCTGGTCAGAAAACACAGGCCTGCCATCACTGTATTACAGATGTGTATGACATGAAATGTCATATATCAAAGATATTGAGGCAGCTAGGCATGCTACATTTGGGGTTCTCCAACACAGTCACTGTCTGATGACAAAATTCTGGTGCCATTGACTGGCCATAGCTCCAAAAGGCATATCCCAAGTAGGTGAGCTGAGGTTAGTGCACCCACATACTCATGTGGACTGTATTCCCAATATCCACAGAGAAGTCATTTTTATCACATTTAATCTTCTGTATGTGTACGATGAATTATGTCAATGATGTGTGTGTATCTGTTACAGTATGCCACACAGATATTTCCACTGGCCACCAACAAATGATACAAGAGCAGCAGCATCAGATGATGCCAGACCAGGTGTGGTACTTGTGCAGAAGTGACATCTAATATTTTCAGTATATCATTATTGCATTGTGTTTGAGAGGTTCACCAGTAATATAGTCTCTTCTTGCATACCTTTCTAGTCTATCTAGGCATGCACATCAAACACAGTCTGACAGGTGGATGATAACATTGTATTGTGTGCTGTGCAGTAACTGATATATGCTTCTCACACTTGCACACAGTATGTGTTTTACTTAAATTGGGGTTCAGGCATCAGCTACAGCAGTCAGTAACACTGAACCTTGGGATATCTTCAGACATTAAGGTGGGGATGGACACCTACACATGTGATGTCACAAGTGGATGTCTCATATAAAGCCATTACTGACAGCTAAGAAACAATCATGTATACACAAGCAACACTGGCACTCATACACCAACACCAACCCTCCACTGATGGTCACATAACATCTCTGGATCATAGTCTGCATGCTGTGGAGGATGTATGGATGTAGCTGGACACTGTATCTAGTGTTAACATAACTACATCTGTCAATTATCAGTTCATAAGGTCAACCTAGAGGAGGTAGGGAACTAAATTCTGCTGCACGATCAGGGAATAAGGGGAGGTAGAACTACTGGGTACAGAAGGTGTAGAGGTCGAATCTCATCCTTTGAAAATCTTTCCTCTGTGCATTCTGGCCCTAGTACTGACATGTGGCATACAGGTTATACGTTGCACTGCCATAGGTGGTAAAGTATTCCAAACATGGTAGATGAATGTGCTGGGTCAGCAGGTTCTAATTTGACTGGATTTGGCAACTGTACTCCAGTGGACATGATATCGGGCTGCAAATGTGCTGCACAAGTCCTAGCATTTTAGTGAAATGTGTGCCATTGTTCATGATTTTTGCAATATTGGATTAGATGTGATAGTGTCTATGGCACATCTGTTAAGGACCTAAACATATAAGAATATCCACTTTTATATTGTCATAAAGTTTGTACTAGAATCATATAATGAACGCAGTTTTCTACCAGACATTGCTTTATCATTATTGCATGGGCATGTCACAACTAAGTGTTTTTCATGCACAGATGTATCTCTTCTCTGGTGATTCATTGCCATCTTGTTCATCATCCCATTGTCAGACTTGTTAATGTGTCCCGTGTTTTTGTATTAGGGGTCTGACTCACAAAATTAGAAGGCCACTGGACTTAGTTGCTGTTTTCAAGTTGTGCAGAACTGTGCACATGATCTGTGATGTTGTCTCTGCCAGGTATTCGTAAATGTCCACAGATGTATCCAACCACCTGAACTTGGACATTAGCAATACAGTGGTTCAATAAAATTCCTGCTCAATGTGCCTTAAAAATCAAAATGATTAATATTATGCTATTCAATTACATATAATGTTCCTTTGTGAAAGTCCTGTGTAAATGACACAGTGTGATAATGAACTGCTCTTTCATATGAAATCATTGATGTACACTGATATGCAGTGCCTCTGAGATTTGCAGATCCTGCTTTCTGCTGCACACACAGTTTGGCCGTTGACAGACAGCTACCCATTATGCTTGATGGCCTTACTGTCATCAGAATAAGGTTACTTTACTGCAATGTGAAATGATTCTTTGACAACTAGTGAATGGGGTGTATCCTACACTAACATGAAACTTATACATGATTTAATGACGTTCAGTTTCAGATAATGGAAACTTTATATAGTTTTCTCCCTCATGATATGACAGTCAGGAAATTGCTTTGGATGAGAGAGAATGAAGTGTAGAAACCAGCTGGTGTTAAAATGCCCTAGAGACTAGAATGTCTAGAAATCAACCTATTTACCCTTCCAGGAGAATGCAGATATTTATTTGTATGCATTAATGTGCATGGCACACAAGTCAGGTACAAACAGCATCTGCACTCTGTCCTCTCGACAAATGTCTGTAATCTGAAAGCAGATGTGTAACTAGGGTGGGGCACAAGGTGTTAAAGGCACGCTCGAGAGATGCCAGTTGACTGGTAGTGGAGTACTGTTATTCATTTCTGAATACTGTTTGTGGACAGGACTGCTGGACTGAAGAACTTGAGTGCTTTGCTACTGAGCATGGCTTAAATTGTACAAGGTGCTCATGGGTGCAAATGGGAGATGTTGATTGATTGGAATTGATTTATGTTGCAGTACCATGCTTTATTTCTGTACCACTACTCCCACAATTTAATTCCAATAATACTTGCAGATAGGACTGCTGGATTGAAGTGCTTCAGCATTTTGCTTTGTGTGTCTGGCATAAATTGTGCAAATGACATGCTACAAAGGTAGCAAGTGGGTTGCTATATTTTTAACAGAAGTTCAGAAACAGCACATTTTTTGTGTTCCTTAACTCTAAGTTGAGAAGTGTGCATCAGTTGCAACACACATGGCTACTCAGAAGAGGAGCAGAAAGCAGGGAAGGGACCTTGTTTTTGCAACTTGACTTTCAGAGTTTGCCAGACATCAGGATCAGGGAATGGGACAGGGCACTAGATGTGTCAGCTATGGCCATGGTCCCCCTTGTTAAACAGCTGGTCTATCAGAACCCACTGGTAATGCCTAAAAGGACATATTTCTAATATAGGAAATGTTGATGTGATCAAACCTTCCCTGTCACGAATAGGTTTGCTTGCAGAGCGCTTGCTAACAAAGTCTTTCATCCTGATTTATTCTTGCTTTCTTATTTTTGAAATGCTGATTAGTAATGAAATGTTCTACTAGTTGATATTTCTGCATTACAGCATACCTCTAAACTGTCAACAGTTTGGCAGAATATTCATATTTTTGCCTCATATTTTTGGTCTGTTTTTTATAAAATTTGTGTTTTTTGTGTCAAATCACTAAGGATTGAAGTCACTAGATATTGACAGGCATTTGTTTATTAGAATTCATATCCTTCAGAAAATGCATGATAATGCAAAACCTGTTTATTCTATCAACATTCTAGGGTTATAACATCAATATTTAAAATGTGTCCCTGATTCTGGGACTTTGCCTCCTCATTATTTTTGGCTTTGTCCAGAATTCTTGTACTCAGACTTTTAGAGGTAGTTTTGTAAGGAGTCATGACTTCACAGATTCCCACACACTCCACAATGATCTGTAACTTATTGGGGTCTTTCATTACTTGCATACTATGTTATCTGGAATCACTTCCCATTGTGAAATCAACAAATTCTGCCATACATCTTGGCTTAAGTATAAATGAATTTGGAACCTGTGCCACTGTCATTTTTCTGGTGCCATACAGTTATGTATATTAAATGTATAACTTTGCATAAAATAGCTGGGAATATGCATTTACGTAATTCTCTCAATAATATTTCAAAAGTCAAAATTTGTAACTATTTTTAAATGGTACAGCAACAACATACTATAGGGTACGTACCCCCCCCCACACACACACACACTTTAAGCAGCTGCCTAACTATGTGATGGCACTAATATCAAAACAGTAAAATAAAAGAGAAGTTATTCTGAATGGAACAGAGTATGGTGGAATAGCAGTACTTAATTTCTAATGTATTCCTAATGTTTGCATTTGTTATTCTCAGGACTCGTAGCATATGTGGCAATGTCAGTGTGTAAATGAGAAGTCATGAGAAGTGACAGTTACCAAACCAATTGATAGCTGAAGCTTTCTTGCCTCCCCACTTCCTACAGCAGCTGGGAAACAGGATACATTTGCCCATGGGTCAGCCGACTAACTAACTAACCTAAAAGGCAAGCTGATTGTTTGTGTCTTAAGGCTTTTCCCAGTTAGGGGTCGCCACAGCGGAACTCCGGTCTGCTAATGATTGGTAGTTGATTTTTATGTGCCGAGTTACCAGCCCTGATGCACAACCTTCAACGAAGGTACACCCATTCATGCATGTCTCCATGCAGAAGACGCTCTAGCTGAGAATCGAACCGGACAGCGTCTTACTGTGAGGCGACAACGCTACCGCAGCACCACCACTGTGATTGCAAGCTGATAAGCTTGTGAAAATTAAAAAAAATGAATGCTGTGAGTCAGAATGTAAAAATGTTTTTCTTTCCTGAAAAAGATCTGTAAAGTGCAAGACTGTTTATATGATGGATTTCTGTGCCTCATCTGAGAGATGTCATTATCAGAGATTTTAATACTGAGTCCTCTTTACAAGTCAGATCTTTTGGATGGAGAGCAAAGGGAACAGAAGCCAAAGGCTGAATTGCGGGAAGAGCACAAAATCAAGCCAACTGTTTGGCAAAGCAGAGGTAAGAAATGCAAGAGTCTGTACCCTGCTGTCATTTGATCACAGGTAAACAGTCACTGATCCAGTTTGACTGAGCTAGTTTGTGTGTTTTGTCACTTGACAAGATAAAATGCACTACAGTGGCCATTTTTTTAATTATTATATTCAAACATATGAAGTGTATGCAACTGCAGGTGTGGGGCAGAGGTAGTCAGGAGGAAACTGATTGACCTCTGATGTATTTTGATCACAGTGAATCAGTTATTGATCTTGTATATCATAATGTGGGTTTGTGCATGAAGGGATTGTTGGATGGATACCAATAAAGCTTTTGCCTGTGGGTATTTATGCCTCCACTTCACACTCAAAGGGGGTATACCTATCAGAAGGCTTACATTTGAATGTGACAGACTAGATGCAAAAAGTAGAAACTTAGCCTGTCTACATTTTTTTACCAACATAGTGAATAAACAACATGTTTTGACCTTACAGTTATTCCTCTTTATTAGTTTCATGAAGGTCTTTAGATTTTTTCCACAACTTATAAGCATTTTTTCCTTTTTATCAACAGGCAAATATGGACTACATGAAATCATAAAAATATATTGGCATAGCCTGAAATTATGTGTTGTGCATGGTTTCCACTGGCGATAACTATAACATACCCTACTATCCATATTTACATATCGTACTAACCCCTCATGAATGCTCTGATACATCACACTATACCCCAACCATATCCAACTTCTTCCCCAGTGTTTAATCTTTTATTCCTACCAACCTGTCTTAACCTTATATCTTGACATAAGTCATACTTTACAAATAGTACTAGCTATGTTCAAAGCTTCCTCCCCGGGCCTCTGCTGAAAACGGACCTGTGTCCAATCGGACTTTCCCGGTAAGCAAATGTTAAATAAATAAATAAATAAAATAAAATAAAATAAAATAAAATATCATCAGTATGCAGGCAAAACCACTAGGAGTGTATGCATACTAATTTTGCATTGTATCAGAACTAAAATTCATATATATTTACTGTTAGGAATATATTCGTACAAATTTGTCATTGCATCAGAATTAAAATTTAAATATATATCTGCAGGCAAAGGATACAGGCAGTGTTTCTCTGATTGCCAAAGCAGTACTTCTGTCTTTGTTGAAGAGCTTCTCATACACAATACATTTATTTCTTCTGGATGAAGTAAAACAAACGATACAGGTAACTTTGCTCCCACACTTTCCTATCAGCAGTTGTGAAGGTGAAAGTCCTTCTGAAAGTTGAGTGTTACTCTCCTCAGGAAGCATGAGATAACAGTCCTGATTTTTCGCTGATCTTTTTTCGATGTTTCAACTCTTCACCTCTTGATTTGGGGCACCTTGGTGAAAATGCAGTCTGCAGTTGTGAATATGTTTGAAATTCTTGACCGAAAAACTGTGCACTATGTGCTAAAAATATATCAGGAGTATTGTATTGGGGAAATAATTTTAATGATGTTATAACTGAAGAAGTACCTTTCAGCTAGTTCACCTCATGGAACTTTGAACAGTATCAGCCCATGAGACACTGGGTGACCTGAAAGTGAAATCAATTTCAAGCACCTTGACTCCATGGACTAACTGGAAATTTGTGAGCTATTATTGCATCTACGAATTTACTTCTGTGGTACACATTAGAGATTTAACACTTTTTCTGTCAGTTCATATTGTCTGTAAATTCTTAGCCAAAGCAAAACATCAAATGCCCTGTCTCTCTATATAAGAAATCCCATCTGTACTGCATGCATTCTTTTTAACATGAGACTGTGTAACTGGTTTGCCAAATCACTCTACTGTACTTAAACATTACTCCCTGCGACTAGTGAATTTCATTACAATAGGTATATTAGAACTGACCCAGTAATTTTCTTTGGTCACTTAGCCATTCTATCATAATCATATTGAGTTTTCATATGATGAAGGCATTCTTATAACTTGCAGATGTAGACAGAAATGTTGTTCCGATGTCTACTGATAAATTTCTAACTGTGCTTTACAGTCCCACATTAAATGCAAGCTGCATTCTGTTCCTAAGCCTTTACGTTCTGTTCTGTATGAGTATATAAATCTTTGCTGCTGCTGCAAATGTGCAAATAATAAACTCTGTAGCTATTTCAGCCATTGCCTCTGTGACTGTGTGAATTACTATCTCTATTGTATTGTCCTGTATCTCCATACTGGGAAGGTAGTGGGTCATTATTAGTCGCTGACAGGCAGGCATTCTTAATAGGCTAGATTTCTGAAATGATACAACATGAAATTATGCTCTTTGGCTTTCTACGCACACACAATACATCTTAATCTGACCCATTGGTTTCATATTCACCTAGCAATAAGGTGTTGACTAAGACTGAGAATTTCTCAGTCCTAGATGTCTAAATGAACTTGTCATGAAGACATTACAATGAACCCTGGTACCGACATTAAATGTGAGAAACACACCACATATGCAAAACTTTTCACTACACTGGCTTTGCTACAACTGCTGAGTTTCTGAGCATTCCCATCCCTGGGATTTATTAATGCCTACATTAAGTGTACACCATTGTGAGTGAACAGACAACACAAGCATATATGACACGTTCCACCTAATTTCAGTTTTCCTACTGATTTCTTTGCAGCCTTAACTATTGAGATGGATTCATAAAGGTTACCACGAAGTGTAGACTACATTGTACACTTAGAATAATCTTTCAGAGTGTCTAGAAAGCACACAGAATGTGATTGGGATGTTCTTGAATACAGATCATGTACACTTAGTGTATACTTAGTATAGGCATTAATGAATTTGGCCCATTGTCCATAATGTCTCAACACAGTCAGAATGCATTCACAAACAGATTATTTTCTGCCTTATGTGGGTCATTTTCAGTATTATAGAGATTACTGTTCACACTGCTGTTAGCTTTTCTTACTTCAAGCAATTGTACACAGGTTTTTGTGTTTTCTTTTTTTTAAGTATTAAACCTCCAAAATGTCTGACTTGATCATATTCCTGGGTTTATATTAGATCAGTGAAACAGCATTTCAACAAATGCCTTTTTGCCAACACATATAGACTGAAATCCTGAAACAGTGAAGCCCCAGGTCACCAACACACCACTTAAAACATTGCAAAGTGGGGGAATTCACCCCCCACAGCCCCCAATGTGGAGGGCTGTGTTCCCCACACACACCCTAACTAAATATACCAACTATGAGTTTACACTACAGTGGGGTAAAGGGCAATGTCACAGCTCAGGCCAAGTGATTTTTTTTTTCCCTGGGAAGAAAAATCGCTGATCTGAGCTTTTGCTGTTTTGGGATTTCAATCTATATGTGTCGGCGAAACAGCATTCGCTGTAATGCCATTTCGCTGATCTAATATAGACCCCATATTCTTTACACTTTCTGTTAAGGGTGGGGTACTACTCATTTCACATGGTCTGAATGCATCCACACCTCTCAGTAAGGTTAAGTCTCTGTCTTGTGCTTGCCCCTTGTGTGATCTTTTTTATACTACAAACTAGTGTGCTCCTTATTAATAAATTACACAAGTTACCCTACTTACAGTCCTGGTTTGGGTTCATTATAGTAACACAAGTATCTATACTTCTTTATAATTTTTATTACATTTTAAAAACAAAAGAACATGCACTGCAAGAATGTAAATAAATTTTACTTTGCATGCATATGCAATCTGTGAGATACAGTTGTTGTTGTTTGTCTTTCAGCTTTTCCAGGTTAGGGGTCGCCACATGACACGGTCCACTAATGATTGGCAGTAGATTTTCAAGAATGCCGAGGAGCCAGCTCGATGTTCAACCTTCAACGAAGGCATGCCCATTTAAGCATGTCTTTCGAACGCCTACCCAACCATGGGGAGGACATGCAGACTCCACACAGAAGGCACTCCCCGCACTCCAGCCGAGAATCGAGCGGGAGAAACTCTTGCTGTGAGGCAACAACACTACCGCTGCACCACGAGATACAGTAACAGAATCAAATAATATCTGAACAGTATATACATATTTGCATGTGACCAATATATTTTCTTGTCTCCACATACTCGCTTATCAAACCAATCTGAGATTATTCATCCAATATATTTTATAGCACCTTAATTTTGTTTATACTCCAATAAAAAAACTTCTCACGAATAACCAGCTTTTAAGTTTAGCTCTGCAACATTCAGTTTGCATCAGTACTCAGCTCTTTTACTTGGTTTTAAATAGTCCACATGTAGATATGCCACTTTCACATAGTGCATCAAACTCCATTCCCTTGCTATGATCATTTTGGTTTAAATGCCAGTAGCATTTGAGTGGACAATTTCACCTTACCCTAACCTGCTGCACATCTTTTCCCAAAGTCCTAGTGTTCCCAAGGGCTGAGCTGAGGTCTTAGAATATATCTCATTCCACTCACGAGTTCCTTGCCTCCATCTTTGCTGGGCTCTCCTACACTCCCAAAACATATGAATCATTCTTGCATCTTGTGCTACAGAACTCCAGCATCTACAGTTTCTGTAGCATCCTATACCATTATAAATAATGTTTGTAAATAAAGATGAATAAAACTGCACATTTTTTCTCTCTCTGCTGAAACTGACCTCCAGTTTATGCTGTTTTGACTTTCTTATCTTCAAGAAAAATAAAACCAAAACACTTCTACTCCAGCTGATTGTAATAATATGGAACACTGCATCAGGATTTGGGATCCAAAGCTGCTAGCTTTCTGCTTAGTTTCCTTCCAATGAGAAAATTCCTGGTGGTTTGAAAATGTGCATCTGCATAGTCCTATAAAGCACTGGTACAGCTAGGATGTTTGGAATTGTATGCAGATATCCAGCTTGTTCTCCCAAATCCAGGAAATAGCCAGAAAATGTTGGCATCACTAATCTCAGACTGAAGAAATCAGCTTGATTTGTCAGGAAAGGATAAAGAAGAACTAAGTGAACCAGCTGAGAGGAAAACCTTATGCTGAGCAAAACAACACACTAATATGCTGGATGAGTAAATTGGAAACAGAAAAAAAATATCTACATGATTATGCATAATTAATAATGTTCCATATGCATTTATATATGTAGTATATTTCTAGGGAAAAGGCAACTGATCCAAAGGGTATGATTTTTAAATAATGAGACACAGTGAAAAAATATAAAATTTGCCTTCTACAAAACTTCATAATAATCAGATATTGCAAAAATTAATATACAACACATTTTGCATGTTACATTTATTTAAAAAGATAATAGTACTAAATGCTTTACATATAAAAATATAAATCATCAGGTTAATGACAGTATACAGTAATTTTTTTTATTAAAGGGTGGAAGATAACAGTCAAATTCTGAAACAATGAAAAAGAACAAATTTTATTTTGTGAACTGACATGTGATGTAACAGCAAAAGAAGTTTTCAGATATTACTGTGCTTAAGTTTTCAAATAACCTGGTTCTGCTTAAGCAAACCAATGAGAGATACACTCTTTTCAAGCAAAAACAGGGTTCTTAAGCTTAAGTGCATATGTGTGCGTGTGTGTGTGTGTGTGTGTGTGTGTGTGTGTGTGTGTGTGTGTGTGTGTGTGTGTGTGTGTGTGTCTGTATAAAACTATGCCTGTGTGTAGTGATGCAAATTAGTGATAGTTATGCCTCAGTGAATGACAAATGCTTATGCTCTGAGTTGGATGAGGCAGAAAGGCCTAAAAGTAAAGCACAAAGATGTGGCTGAAAGCAAATCAGCTCTCTTTTAAAACTGCTTAGGGTGTGAGCATATCAGAGATACGTCTCACACAGACCTTGAAGTGGCGTAAAGAAGGGTGGGAGTTTGACATAATAGTTAAAGTGTTTACCTTACAGACACTTGATACAAGGTTTGATTCTCACATGGGGTAATTGGCTAGGCTTAAAATTGGCCCCCAAGGGCAGTTAGCCTACTACTAACTTATGAATTCACATTATTCCTATGAATATAAATGGATGGTTCACAACCATATTCCAGACTGGCAATATTGTTTTACCTGCTGGATCTCAGGTCAGAATGATCTTCACTAGTAATTTTGAATAATATTTCTGTAAAATCATTCAAAAAGCAGTTCCAATAAACACTGTGTTTAGGCTTCTGTTATGATAGCTAAACTGCCTTTATTTACTTCAGTATGAGCCCCTTTTGCCATCTGCCCCCACCCACATAATTCTTGTTATGGTTAGGAGCTGTTCACTATACAATAATGCTCATTTCTCCAGTGCTATACTCTCCACAGTTCTACACCACATTATATTTTATCTTTTTCTCATGTCATAGACATGCTGCCTTTCATGTGAATACCATTACCGACATTTAAAAAGGAAAGTGATAATGTTTTATTATAATAGACAAATTAATGTTTAACTAAGGTTAAATATAGTTTTGACAGAATTAAACAGATGACACAATTCACAATACTTAATAGAGGTCACAGGCTGGGGCTCATGAGGAATCTTTTGTGGCACAGTGTACAGCTCTGCTACAGAAATTAGAAATTCTGGTAGCTGTTCCAAGCAGTAGAACCAGACTAAATTAAATTATATTTGCTTCACCAGTCACAGCGGTACGCAGACATGCTTCCACCACATAGCTTGATTATGCATCTCATTGCTAAGTAATTCAGAGGCATAGCTGCTTATGCATTTCACTGAAACTCTGCCTAGGTTGTGAGCTGTGCTAGAGCTCATTAACTGTAGTCTGTACATGCACAGCCCTGGCAAAGCAAATGGCACAGCACATCCAGCATGGCAAAGATGCATGCCAGCTGTCACTATAATGTACCTGTGGCACAACGTAAAACGCTACTACCCCAAGGGAGCATGACTGCCCTTCCAACAGTTAATTTAATACCAACCTGCTGCAAGGATACCTGTACTTTCATTACTACAGGATACTTTGGAGCACTGTTTGCATTTTCCCCACATATCTGGCAACCTCGGTGAATTATGTTATTTGTTCATCAGTCTAGAGCAGCTACTTTGTTAGAGCTAACTTGCTGTGTAGTCAAAGACAGTGCATAGTTTCTTTATGACTGGGATCAGGAGGTACATGTCTCATATCTAACTAGGACTGACTGGGATAAGGAGGTACACCACTCATATATACCTGTCATTGACTAGGATCAGGAGGTACATGACTAATATAACTGGGAAAGACTGCAATCAGTAGTATTGTCATTGCTCTGAAATATGGGCAGTCATTTGCATGTTGTATCACAAACCTCTCTCTGCTCAGTGTGAATCATTTATTAGTCCCACTCAAATGTAGCAGGCTTACTAACGATAAGAAATTAAGTTAAACTCAGCAAATGTGTTGCAAGGATAAAACTTGTATAGAATATGACTATAATACCATTGTGTGTGTGTGTGTGTGTGTGTGTGTGTGTGTGTGTGTGTGTGTGTGTGTGCGTGTGTGTGTGTGTGTGTCTGTGTGTGTGTGTGTGTGTGTGTGTGTGTGTATATGTAAATATACACACTTATATATATATATATATATATATATATATATATATATATATATATATATATATATATATAAATATATATATATATATATATATATATATATATATAGATATATATATATATATATATATATATATATATACACACACACATACATACATATTGGCTACTGCTTGTCATTAAGCATAACCAAAAAGAAAATTCCAGTAATACTTACATCCTTTAGTTTTGAGACCAAAGTACTTTCAGGTTAAACAAATTCATTGCCATTAAATTGCTCCACTGGTACAGACTGCTATGCATTCTTCTCAACAACTTCATGCATCAGGTATCTTTGCATGCTAAGACCTTTGCCATCACTTGTACATGAGCTGCAGACACGAACACTTCATGTGACTATGCAATACAGAACATCCGTTAACAGAGCAAGAGCTTACAAAAAAAAAAACTGAATCTGCAAAGTGTTTTACTAATCTGTAGAAGCTATTATCTATCTGTCTGTCTGTCTATCTATCTGTCTATTTCTAATTTGGTAACTGGGTTAGTGGACTTGGTACCAGATCCTTTTCAGCTTCCTTCAGAGGATAATTCAAAACAATTCATATGCAATACATATTCAAACAGACATTGAGGGAGAGCTAAGTATATTTGGTACAAAATAAGCTAAGAGAGATACTACTCACAAAAATATGATATTACATATGCCCTACATGTGGAGAAGTAAAAGCAACAATGCAGAATTACCAGAAACAGATGACATGAAAGCCAAGGTTTTAGTTGCAATTTAGAGACCTTGAAGAGTTGAACTATGAGTTAACCAGCGTCTTTGTAACAGGAAGAATTTGCATTAGCTTATTAGGTGTTCCTTTTAGGTGTTTATTAAATATAGTGAGACATCTGGCAGAGTAGTAAGTTGGGCATCAAAGGCTGCGAGAAGCTTTAAGAATGATTTGGCACAAATGGCTAAAGACATGTGGGAAGTTCAGTGTGATCCTAATTTGTTATATAACAAGTAGGAGGAATCATGAACATGTAATTTGTTAGCCAAAGGTAGCCAATATCTAATCATTAAGGAGCTTGAAAGTGATTGTGTTTAATGGACAGGTTAATCTAAAGGAGACAGTGAGACATTAAGCCTTGGATACAGTTGTCAATAATGCTTTGTAGGTCTGACCAGAAAAGTACATCTAAGAATCTTATTTTCAGCTGTTTGAAGTGATGTGATATTTCCACCTGACAATAATAGAATAATAGAAAGAGTGTATTCAACCCAAGGGAACAATAAAATAATTTCAATGGTAACCCTAAGGAACAATACATTAATAGCAATGGTATGGCAATCTATCAATGTAAGTAGACTGGAAAATTTGTAGACCACCTTAAGTCTTAAATTGTAGCTAATGTAACAAAAGGATGATATTCTCAAGAGGATCAGAAATGTGAGGCATGGTATTTTTGAATAATCTTTAGGCAGTACCAAACACTATGATTAAGAATATGTAGCATATGTAGAACTTGTTGAGAGCAATCTGGTTCCATCTCAGGGCAAATTCATTTTGCAAGGCAGTTACTACCCACTGTGATGATCTGCAAGCAGTGGTATAGACAACATCATCAGCAAGGAGAGTTATATTGAGATCTGGCAAATCACAATCAAGGCTATTGGTGTATAAATAAAAAAGGAGTTATAAAAAGATTCTTGTGGGACAACAATGTAAGTCAAACAAGAGAAGGATGACCATTTAGATAATTTATACAAGAAGTGCTACTGGGATGCCTTCTGAGTGAAGTCTTCATGTTCTCCTTTTGTTCCATTGGGTTTTCTCTGGGTTATCCATTTCCTCTCACATTACAAACACATGCAGTCAATGGACTGGATACTCTAAATTAACTATGAGTGTGTGTGTGTGTGTGTGTGTGTGTGTGTGTGTGTGTGTGTGTGTGTGTGTGTGTGTGTGTGTGTGTGTGTGTGTGTGTGTGTGTGTGTGTGGTACAAGTGAGCAACTGTGGCAGGTCTAGACACTCACTGCTGTGAACATTGACTATAGATGATGGTCAGTGTTGATTTGATTGCCACATTTGGATGAACTGGTTTATAATACTATTTATCACCAACTGAATAAGAAAGCTAAAAACACAGACCAATTACTCAACACTATTAAGCTGCTCAAAGTCTCTGTCAGAGAGAGGCATTTCAGAAAGGAACCATCATTCACATAGCTGCATAACTTAGTACCAGACAGGTGAATAACCATAAAAGAGTCTTAGATGTACTTTTCTGGTCAGACCTACTAGCTATGCACTCTAAGTAGTGTTTTGGTAGGTTCTTGATAAGGGCCATAAAGCTAATCTTTCAGATAAATTTATGTGAACCCATCCTAAGATCAAGGCTTAAAAATGAAGGAGGACAAGGTATTGCACTATTTAATATGCAAGGAAAGCTTTTTACAGAGTTTGGGAGTCTCTTGAGTAGTGAACCTATCTATAAAAGTCACGTAACCATTATAATGTATGCTGAGAACTTGGAGTGAGTGTTCATAACATTACCAGTGTTTCTGAGGTGGGGGGAGGCTTGTAAAACTGGGCATTTCACAGGTCGAATGAGAAGATGGAGATCTCAGTGTACTAGTTTGTAGAATAGGAAACTGAGTGAGTCATTTTAAGTTATCATACCAGTCAGAGTTTTGAATAACTGGTCTAATAAAGGATGGCTAAATCATGAATAATACCTCTTTGGAAATGAATAATGGTACACAGTTTGCAGTCACATGTAAATGTGGCCAGCTACAAGCTACGATTGCACTAGTGATTAATCTCTTAGGTGAGAGGATGCCACCAGCTCTCACTCTGTTTATGTGATCAGATAGCTAACAATCAGAAAACTAATAGTAATATGTTATATTTACCAACAATGCCTGCATGGGGAATTGTATCAAATGTCTTGGCAAGGTTGTTATAAGTATCATGGATAGGATGTTCCTCAACAGTGGCATCAGCCCCATCCTTTAAAATATCAACCACCTTAAGCAACCAAGACCAACCCTTTGCAAAATCATGCTGAGTAGGACTGAGTTTTTGTATGTTATCAGTTTCACTTTTAATGACACTGGCTGCTTACTGACAATGCCAGATACCTGAGTGAGGTCCAGTCCAGAAATGTTTCTATAAATGTGCTCCTTTATAAAAGTGCACATTAATTATGAAGCTTTATGATAATTAACAGTATTTTAATGTGGTGAAAGGAGTGGAATTAATGAAAGTGTAAGGACATAAGACAATGTAACCACTTATTCAGAATTGGGATTGAGGAATCCCTTATATGGAACAAACACTTAAGAGTCAGATGCAAGACAAGCGTAAAAAGACAAAGCAGATCAATTATAACTTTGTGTAGTATTTAGTAGATAGGAAAACAGACTGGATATGCTTTGTGATTCATTTTCAGTGAATTTTCTGTGTTTATCTTGTTGAGTACTTTTGAAGAAAAAAGTACCTGTGATGTAGGTATATTGATGCAACAGTCATTAAACCATACATTTACTACCTTTAGAATTACTATCTTCATGACCATTTGGACTGACTGTTGTAGAGTTTACCACTGTGGAGGTTTTACCCAAGTAGCCTGTGACTGACATTTTACTTAAAGCAGAGAAGGTATTTCTGGTGTGGAGATGAATACTTAATGGGACTACTTTTACTCAAAGAAATACGCATAAATGACATGTATGAATTAAATGCAAAGTAATGTGTACAAATGACCTGTACGAACTATACACAGAAAAATATGCATAAGAGTCTTATATGAATTACAAATAAATACATAAAAATACAGAATCCAGTTTGTAAATTCCATAATATCCATTGAAGTGAGCATTACAGTTAATAATGGACCTTCTTAGAGTTAAAGGATTGATTAAAGATTTGTCAAAGTTTTTTTCATTAAGGATAATTAACTGATAACCTAATTTATCAGCTCCACACCTGGTCCATTAAAAATACTTTTTTTTAGTATGGGTGATATTTTTTCTTTCCCTTTCTATTATCCAATCTGAAAAGTAGCATATTTAATTTAAAAAAAAAAAAAAAAATATATATATATATATATATATATATATATATATATATATATATATATATATATATATATATATATATATATATATATATATATATATATATATATATATATATATATATATATATATATATATATATATATATATATATATATATATGGATCTACATTTTTAAATCAAAAGTACAGTTCATCAAACAGTACTTCCCCGAACGCACTTCCGCAAAGGTGCATCCCATCGAAAATGCACTTTTGCGGAATAAAAAAATAAAAACTACCTAAAAAAATAAATAAATAAACAGCAAAAAAAAAAAATGTATCTGCTTTTACTGTATTCGTGTTTCTTCCTACTTTATTTTGCTTTTGTGTCATCTTAATAGTACTCAATTGTATTTATTACTGCTTGGTGTAACTCATTCTAAGCCTTTTAGTTTAAGCACTTGGACTTCAAACCAGTTGTTTTGCATTAAGAAGGTTTGTGGTCTGCACTGTAGTGGCAGAACAGGTAGCTTACATCCTTCTAAGTTGGGAACTGCTGATTGAGGGCTCAGTGTCTGTTATTCAAAAAGTGTATTAATTCTGGTTTAAGCACTTGGGCTTCAGGCCAGTTATTTTACATTAAGAAGGTTCGTGGTCTGCACTCTTGTGGGAGGAGAGGCTGGACTCTGCCCTTCTGAGCTGGGAATTTCTGGTTAAAGGCTTATAGTGCCTGCATATTTGAACTGCTTCTTACTGAAATTGGTACACCTTGTTTGCTGTAGCATAGACTAGATCCAGGCCTGCTGAATCTAGCTTTGTTTGTATAACTTGAGCACTAATCCAGGCATTCTTTAAAATATTCAGTTGTATTTATTACTGCTTGGTAGTAACTTGATTAAAGTGTAGCTATCATTCTAAGTCTTTTGGATTAAGCACTTGGGCTTTAGACCAGTTGTTTTACATTAGGAAGGTTTGTGGCCTGCACTGGGGTGGAGGAACAGGTAGCTTACATCCTTCTAAGTTGGGAACTGCTGATTGAGGGCTCAGTGTCTGTTATTCTAAAAGTGTATTCGTTCTGGTTTAAGCACTTGGGCTTCAGGCCAGTTATTTTACATTAAGAAGGTTCGTGGTCTGCACTCTTGTGGGAGGAGAGGCTGGACTCTGCCATTTTGAGCTGGGAATTTCTGGTTAAAGGCTTATAGTGCATGCATATTTGAAATGTTTCTTACTGAAATTGGTACACCTTGTTTGCTGTAGCATAGACTAGATCCAGGCCTGCTGAATCTAGCTTTGTTTGTATGCTTGTTGTTTGTTTGCTTGTTATTTCCCTGAAATGCTAATTCCACCTAAAATGCAGCTTTTCAGTGCTTCTGTGGATCCCTAGTGATATCTGCATTGCTTACTGTACTTATTTCCTTGTTTCACTTGAAAGAAAGTTACTGTTTTTCATTTTTGCATTTAAGTTACCTGTAACACATTGCATTTAAGTTACCTGGCACTTGCTCACTAAAGCAATTATATAAGTCAGCACTAAAAAATTAAAAGCACTACACCCTCACAAATTCCCCTTGAGTACCTTGATCCCCATTGGCCCTTTTTTTCAATTATAAAGGAAATCCCAATACTATTCTAGCATGTCCAGAGGTCAGTTGTCAATCTCCTCTGTGGTCCAGCTGGTGAATCTTGGAATCTTGAGGCAATGTTACAACTGCCTCATGTACACAGACAACCCTCTCCTCCTCCCAACAAATTCCAACACATGTGAGAGATGCAACCATATAGCCAAACTGGAGGCTAAGCTCTCTCAACTTAGTACTGGCGTAACCAGTCAGGAGGAGAAGGAAACCACACTCACTACTATTCCAGTCTCACATAGACCTACCACAACAGAAAACCAAACACATAAACACACAAAAACATACTCGGAGGCTCTAAATAAAAATCTGCCTAAGCAGCAGAGACCTCCAAAGCAGACACCCAAGCAACCGCTACCTCAAAACAAAACACATGCAACACATAGCTCACAAAGCCAGTGTGCTGAACAGTCACAGCCCTTAAGGCTAAACAACACACCTGATACACTTGTAATAGGTGACTCTATCATCAGGCACACTGACGTCCCGCTCACCAGGCTGAACAAGGGGAAGGTCACGGTGAGCTGCCTGTCGGGTGCTAGGATCCACCACATAACACAAGCACTCAGGTCACTCCAAGGCAAATACAAATATGACTCAGTTATTGTCCATGCTGGTGTGAATGACCTGAGATGTACCTCCCTGGACTTCATGAAAAGAGAGATAGAGGAGCTCTCTGAGCATGTAACCCAGGCCGGTATGACCCTGACCTTGAGTAGCATCTTACCCTCACCAAGAATGATGCCACAATATGAAGACAAGATGATCAATTTCAACAATTGGCTTAAGTATTGGTGTCATTCAAAGGGAATTCAATGCCTGTCAGCCTGGGATGACATGCTCGACAAGCCACGATGCTTCGCTAGGGATGTCTTGCACCTGTCACCCCTGGGCTTTCAGATATTGGCAAAGGCTCTTGCTTCCCCCATAATGCCTTTTTTAGGCAAGGCTCAAAAGACAAACCCACCTCCATAGGTATCACAAGTGATAAGAAACTAAGAGTAATGCTACTCAACGCCAAAAGTCTAAACTTCAAGATGCATGCACTCGTAACTCTCCTTAGCATGGAGAACATCGATATCTGTGCAGTAACAGAAACCTGGTTCAAGGATCCCAAGAGCACCCCAGCACTACCAGGTTATACCTCATACCATGCTTTTCGACCCCAAAACTTGGACCGAACCACAAAAGGAGGGGGAGTATCAATATTCGTCAAAGATACCCACACCTCCAGGTTGGTGGCACAGCACGAAGCATCAGAGACTATCCATGTGCAACTAACAGTGGGTAAAACTGCCTTCCATTTTATAGCCTGCAACAGTCCACCCTCCCAAACCCAGGAACCCCACTTGGCCTTCCTGAGAACACTGGAAAATATGAAGGTCTCTCCAAACACCATTATAATGGGCGACTTCAACTACCCAAACATAGACTAGGAGCATTACTCTAGCTCCAACACCCTAGCCCAAAGGTTCCTAGAATTTAGAAACTCAAATGCTATGGAACAACTTGTTACCACTCCCACAAGAGGGGAAAACATACTGGACCTGATCATCACCAACATGGGGACACTATGCTCCAGACTAGAAGTGTATCCCTCACTGGTAAGATCAGACCATAAACTAATCTCACTGGATATTCACATCCCGACCCCCACCCCCTGCCCAGAAAACCACAGTGAAAAACTTCTCTAAAGCAAATTTCACACTTATCAAAACCGAGGTGGAATCCTTCAAAGCCCCCAAGCCTGTGGAAAATACGGCCCAGACCACAAAATCCTTTATAAACGCATTCTATGAACACCTTCAGGAATGCATGGATCATGCAATCCCAAATAAAACCAAGACCTAATCCTCCAAAGGCAGATGTCCTGTCTGGTGGACCCCAGCCATAAACAAACTATACAATAGAAGGAGGAAGCTACTACATGATAGAGCAAAATCCAAAAAAGGGAAGGCATCTCTGATCAGTATTAGCAAAAAACTACGGGCATTCATAAAATCATCTAAGGCCAGCTTCGAGAGAAAAATTGCACAGGACACTAAGGATAATCACAAGGCTTTCTTTAGTTATGTTAGGAACCTGGGTGGGAATTCCCAGATATGCTCAGAATTAGTCCAAAATGACAAAAAATACATCAAACCCACAGACATTGCCAACATCCTGGCTGACAGGTTCAGTGCAAACTTCTCCCCCCCTCCCCACCAAAAGAGCAAATATCTATCCCAGCAGAGTACTGCCCCCATGACATCTCAGATGCTCAGGTAAGAGCCGTCCTCTCCAAAGCAAAAAACACAGCATCAATGGGACCAGATGGTGTCCCAGGCTGCGTCCTACATGAACTCCAAGAAGAGCTAAACCCAAACATAAAACTACTGTTCAATCTCAGCCTTACTACAGGATATGTAGCCAAAGAGTGGCGTACAGCAACAGTGGTCCCTCTAAACAAAGGTGGTGCCTCAACGGATCCTGGAAACTATCGCCGCATAAGCCTGACTAGCTTGGTCTGCAAGGTTATGGAAAGGATCATTATGGACCTCATAAATAAAGATATTGGGGACCTACAGACACTGGATCCTACCCAGTTTGGCTTTGTTAAGGGCAGATCCTGCCTCTTAAACCTGGTCAATTTCTTTGAAACAGTCACCAAGGCCATTGACGAGGGGAAGGTGGTCCACACAGCCTATCCGGACCTTGCAAAAGCCTTCGATACAATACCCCACTCGGGCATTATAGATAAGCTCACCAGCTTAAATATAAACCCCTATGTCACTAGATGGGTTGCAAACTGGCTCAAGGACAGAACCCACATGGTTAGAATTGCTGGAGCCATGTCAGACTACAAACCAGTTACAAGTGGCGTCCTACAAGGCTCAGTCCTGGGACCTCTCTTGTTCGGTATATATTTCTCGGAAGTACAGGCCAACATGGAAGGACTGTGGCTGACCAAGTTCGCAGATGACTGCAAACTGGGTGCCATAATCGACTCTCCAGCCGACACAAGCATCCTCCAAAAGGGCCTCATAGAAACAGACAACTGATGCCAGAGCCATGGCCTCAAGCTAAATGTCAAAAAGTGTATAGTCATCCCCTTTGGCAAAAACAAAGTGCCCACAAATTACCACATAGGTGGTAATCCATTACGTACAGAAGAAGTAATTAGGGACCTGGGGACCCAAGTTGATAGCAATCTCTCATTTGACAACCACGTAGCCAAAGTGGTTAGAAAAACATTTTATATAGCCCACCTAATCATGAAGGGATTCACATCTAGATCAGGGGAGGTCATCGTGCCTCTTTACTCATCCCTCATCGGGCCCATAATTGAGTACAATGCCCCTTTTGGGATGTACCTTACCAGACATCTGCAACCACTGGAAAGACCCCAAAAGTACCTCACCAAGAGGATCAAAGGGCTCAAACAGATGCCATATGCTGCCCGGTTAAAGAAACTCCAGCTCTACTCAGTGGCATACCGCCTGTTCAGAGGCGATCTGTGCCTGACGTATAAAGCCATGTCCAACCCGGAATTAATGGACATGCTGCACCTCAGAAAATCCAAATCCCATCGAGCTACGTGCTCGAGAGACTTGAACCTCAGCACTGAAATAAATAGGACATGCTGGAGGGACAGATTCATAACCCAGAGGCTCCCTTCACTCTGGAATAAAATCCCAGTCTAGGTTAGGCAGAGTCCCTCATTGACTCTCTTCAAGAGGAATCTTGATGAGTGGATGGCAAAGCGTAGGTTTACTCCAGGTATCACTTCTGTGTCACTGTTAGACAGAGGCACAGTATACTAACCTCGAAAAAGGGCATAGCAAAATTAATTTAAAATGGGTGGCGAAAGCCAAACACACTCTGGCTAGGCTTATGAATGCCCTAGGGCAGATGGCCTAGTATGAACCTATGAACCTATGAACCTAAGCACACTACACAGTATTATGCAGCACCCCCCACCCCCCCTACTTTAATATTCTCACTCCGAGATCGCACTACAGTGGGGAAAAGGGAATATTCCCTTATTCCCATTATACTATGATCTCAACACAAATTTCCTTAGTTGTACATCAACAGTATACATTGATGTACAACTAATGTTACATGCAAATGGCATTTTTTTTGTTTACTTTAGCGAAAATGCATTTTCAACAAAATGCACTTTCACTAAAGTAATTTCAATAAAGTATGGTTCGATGAACCATTCTGTCGATAAAAAAATAGGACCCATATATCTATCTATCTATATGTATATATCTATATCTATATCTATATCTATATATATCTATATCTATCTATGGATATAGATATATATATATATATAGATATATATATATAGATATATATATATATATATATATATATATATATATATATATATATATATATATATATATATATGTATATCTATGGGTCCCCTTCAGATGGTTGAATGTTTAAAAGATCAACTTTCATATAGCTGAGACCATATGATCGAACTTGTAAAAGCTCGACCGGTCTGAATGGAGATCTCCATACAGTGTGGAATGGGACGATTTCCCATTACCGTAATGCAGTGCAACCTGGGAGTTGGTATATTTAATTAGCAGGGGGTGTGGGGGTGTGCAGGGAGGCTTGACCTCCTGCTAAACAGAGTTAGTTTTTTTTTTTTGGTATGTTATGTTGTTTACTTTACATGGTCGATGTTTCAAATATTCAATCATATGGTCTCGGCCATATGAAAGTCGAATATTTGAGTTGTTGATCATGTAAAATAGACCCATATATATATATATATGCAGGCATGTGGGAAGTGCAAAACAGATGGTTTTCTTGAAAAACTAAATATATAAATAAATATAATTTATTGTTATAATCATTTTGATAGATATTTGCACACTGGAATGTAACTGAATGTGTTCCTTGGAGAGATCGAATTACAGTGGCATTAAAGAAGTTTGCTGTTTTCACCACTATTTAAAGATGCAGGAGTATGGGAGATCTAAAAAGGAGCTTGCACTCTGCAAAAACATTAGTTTCAAATTTAAGTTTTTTATGTACATAGAAGACAGATGGCATGGGTATGACATCTCAGGGTAAACAGAGAGAGAAAATGGAGAGAAAATGACTTCCTTGAATCCCAGAAAATAAAATTAATCACCTGCCTCACTTCAGGAGGACCCAAGTATCACTTCTTTCTAAGTTCACATCATTAGAAAAAGTCCATATTCAATATGTATCCATGTACCAGGAACTGATGTTGATGTCTCTGCAGTGCTCATCTTGAGACATTGTAAGACGATGGGATAGTGTTTCAAGTAAATGAAGAACAGCTACAGTCATCCCCTTGCATAAGGGATGAACTTTCACAGACTCAGGCAATTACAGACTCATACATTTGACCAGTGTCATGTGCAAACCAATGGAAAAACATACCATGGAATTAATCAATCAGGACATAGGGAACACTGGACCTGTCTCAGTTCAGATTCAACAAGGACAGGTCAAGGTTACTCAACCTGTTGGATTTTTTTTTTAAATGTCACCAAAGCAATGGATGAAGGCAAAATGGTACACACTGCATACCTTGACCTGTCCAAAGCTTATGACACAAGTCCCCACTTAGGTATAGTAGAAAAGCTAAATAAACTAGGAATAAACCCCTATGTTACCTGCTGGATTGCCAACTGACTCACAGATTGGATACAGATAATCAAAACAGGGGAAGTTGCCTCCACAAAGAGACCAGTCACCAGCGGAGTCTTCCAGGGCTCTGAGCTAGGATTTCTCCTGTTTGGCATCTACTTTTCTTAAGTAAAAGCCAATACCAAAGAGCTCTGGCTGACTAAGTTTACTGATGAGTGCAAACTAGGAGCAATCAATGAATTCCCAAATGACTTAGCCATCCTGCAAGAAGGCTTGTCCCAAATAAATAACTGGTGCCAAAATCATGGACTGAAACTAATGCCAAAAATACCTCAAGAAACCATGGCATTGACAATAGACCCCTAAGAGTTAATCCAGTTGTTCAGAGTTTGGAAACTAATGAGGATAGTAACCTAACTTTTGACCAACATGTGCCTATTGTTGTAAGAAAGTCCTACTATATTCTGTATTACCCAACTTACAAACAAAGAGATTGTGTCTAGATCTAAGGATGTCATTGTCCCCCTTTACCCCTTTATTCAACTCTGATTAGGCCAATCACTGAGTATAATGTCCCCCTTTGGAATTTATCTATCCAGACATATACAACTACTGTAACGCATACAGAGATACCTCACTAAGAGGATAAATGGCCTAAACAACACGTCTTACATGGAGTCTGCTCAAAGCCCTGTCACTATAATCAATATCCTACAAACTGCTAAGGGGTGACCTCTGTCTGGCATACAAGGCATCATCCAACCCATTACTGTTGGATTTACTGCACATTAGCAAGTCAAATGACATCAGAAATACTCAGTCTAGGGATCTAAACCTCTTCTGCAAAATCAATAGAATGGTTTGGAAAGACAGTTATATCTCACTGATACCACTGCTGTGGAACAAGCTCGCCATCCACATAAAAAAAATTCATCCCTATCCATATTCAAGCACTGCCTAGATATATGGATGGAAAACAGAAAATTTTCCCTAGGACTGCTCCCTCTACTACTAATGCTTAGAGGCAACTCCTAAATGCTTTACCTCATGCATGGGGGAGTGGTTCCTCAAATTATCTATTTCATGATTAGTTATTTTCATTAGGAGTAATATATAATTACTGACCATGGGATGGGTTAGGTCAATCTATAACCATATGGAATAGGTTATCTTGAGCACAAGAAGAGAAATTAGCCAGGGTTAAAATGGTCACAAGGGCAGATTGCCTAGTACTTTCCTATGAACCTACCAACCCATGTAATATTAATCCTTTGCATGCACACATACACACACACACACACACACACACACACACACACACACACACACACACACACACACAGACACACACACATGCATACTATATATATGTATATATATATATATATATATATATATATATATAAATGGGTCAAGGACATTTTACTGAATGCACATTTCACTGAAACTCAAATGACTGAACACAAATCACTGAAAGCACAATTCACTGAAAACTCAGTTCACTGAAACTAATTTCACTGAAAGTTATATATGGCCTTTTCTCCACTGTAGTGCGACCCTGGAGTTAGTATATATAGAAAGGGGATGTGGGGGGCACTGCCCCCACATTGGGGGTGTGAGGGGCATAGCCCTCACATATTTTAAGTATACTTTATGATCGGAAAAGAGTAATATATTGGAATTGCAAGTATCCATGTATATATTACTATATATACTAACTCCAGGGTCGTACTACAGTGGGGAAAAGGCCATATATAACTTTCAGTGAAATGTGTTTCAGAGAATTGAGTTTTCAGTGAATTGAGCTTTCTGTGAAAAGTGCACACTAATTTAACTTTCAGTAAAATGTGCATTCAGCGAAATGTCCTAGACCCATATATCTATATATATATATATATATATATATATATATATATATATATATATATATATAGATATATATATATATATATATATATATATATATATATATAGATAGATAGATATATATGTATATATATATCTATATATATATACATATCTACATATATATATATATATATATATATATATAGATATATATATATATATATATATATGTATATATATATATATATATATATATATATATATATATATATATATAAATATAAATATATGAGATCCATACTAATGCACGAGCAGCAGTTTCACCGAAAGTGAAACCACCGATCATACATTCGTGAAAGTGCTTTTCACCGAAAAAGCACTTTCACAAATGTATGATAAGATATAGGGAAAATCAGGGGGGAATGGCTGTTGCTGAGATCGTAGTACAGTGGGGATGAAGGTATATTCTCTTTTGCCCATTGTAGTGTGATCTCGGAGTGAGAATATAAAAGTGGGGGGGTGCAGGGGGTCATGCCCCCTTGCGTAAACATTAGTTATGTGGGGTTTATTTATTTATTTATTTTATGTTTACTTTGAGGACTTTAGCAAAAGCGCATTTTTGGTTAAAAGTACTTTTGCTAAAGTGTGTTCGGTGAATGTGGATTTGGACTGTTGAACTTTCGTTCAATAGTCCTAGAGCCATATATATATATATATATATATATATATATATATATATATATATATATATATGTATATGTGTGTGTGTGTGTGTGTGTGTGTGTGTGTGTGTGTATAATAAAACAGTAATGGAAACAACCAGCAAAATACTCAATCAATGGAGACTTATTGCACAATCAATTGACTTCATCAAGGAGTGAAACACATCTAATCTCACACACTCAACCCTACACATAATCCCAACTTAAATTATACTATTCCAGCACATACAAAATCTGCAAACAGACTTTCCTCCTGAAAACACTTTTTTTCCATGAAGAATATAAGTGAGCATAACATAATGACGAATATCAGTGAGCATAACATATTACCAGCTACCTGACAGACATCACAGCAAGAAGTGTAGAGAACAGCTGCAAATCTTCAAGAAAATATACATAACATCAAAAAAGCATTCACATGAAAGGTTTATCCTCCCATGTCACCAGTGGGGAGCTTTGCCCCTAATCCCCTTATTTATATATACTCCATAGTCACACAGCTTTATCTAAACTAACAAAACTACTTTTAATACAATAGCTGGTGGATTATGAGACAACTAATGCACATATCAAAATACTGTGTTTTTTTTTCATAACATATAGTGGCATATATAATATCTATTGTCATGGTGTGTACTTGACAAACTACACTGGAACCATATAAATATATAAATATGTATGCGTGTGTGTGTATGAATGCAATGCAAAGAGAAATTAAGTGAAGTTCTGACGTTCTCATCACCAAAGTAAAGAGTTCAGATATACCACTCATGTTCTTAGCAAAATAACCCTTGACAACAAAGCCAAAAATAATTGTGTGTAGGAGGGGGAGTGCAAATGTCCAAAATCAAGGATTATTGCTCTTGTGAACTTAGAAAGTTGCTAGCATAACATGTTTTGCATTAGCATGCATTTTTGAAGGATATGAAATCTGAAACTGAAATGTCTGTCATTATTTAATGGCATCAATCCCTAATAATTTCCATGAAACCACAAAATTTATGAGGAAATAGACAAATATTTGAGAAAAAATTGTGGCAGAATGTGAAAATTTGGACAGTCAAGGACTAGGAGTCCACAAAAATGATGGCAGCAGCCGCAGCACCAAATATTGCTGTGAGAATGGTGGAACTTTATTTGCATGACCACAACAAAAGCTAACCAAGGTTTTTCTGGAAAGCCTTCTACAGTATATAAACAGTAACCTCTTGAATAACAAATTTGATGGGTCACATGATCTGCTTTGGAGAAGTTCTTTGTAGAAGTATGAGGCTTATATATATTCAACAACTCTGAGTGACTGTTTAAAGACTAATCATAGAAAAATGGATCTATTTTAAATGCCCGAATGACCAGAAGACTGAACCGCATATCATCGATACGACACTATTGAAAAACCTAAACATTGAATAGAGCATGATAGGTGAAAGGTTCTTACTAGGCTAACTGCCATATGGGCCATTTTAAGCCTAGCCAATTATCCCATGTGAGAATCAAACCCTGCATGCTAACTTCTTCGAAATGTAACTCATCCAATAGTATTAGTTGTCTAACCAATAAGAGAATTATGTGTCAATCAGGAAAACTTGAAATAGTTATTTACTGACCATGCTAGATGTTATGCTCTTTTTACAGTGTAAAAACTTCAGTAACTGACAATTTCAGTAGTGATAAGTAGTGTATGAAATTAACTTTGAAGACGCATTTATGTATAATGATATAGGATAGGACAAAGTAAACGTATGCACTTGTTACATTTCAATTTAATAAAAATAGCTGTCACTGTTTAGCTGCAATGTGCATAAGGCAGTTTATATTCTGCTAATATGGCTGATGCTTAGATCGTACCTGGTGTGTTAGGCGTTATTTATCAGACTAAAATCTCAGAGAGATAAAGATGTACTGTATATAGACAGATACATGTACAATTTTGAAAAGGAGGTCAATAATAAAAAAATTGGTGTCGTCAGCTAAAGTTTAGAGAGAAATGTAAATGTAGAGCTATCACTAAATGTATGGCTGATGGTGAGGAGCTTTTAAAGTCAGTTATACATCACCATGGATGTGACACTGCTGAAGTAGAAAGGTACAACGCTTGCAGTGAGTTAAAAGAAAGGGCTGCCTTATGCAGAGCATATCTGTCAGCTGTACAGATTTTCACAGAATGTCCAGATTTTTTCTTCAAATTATTGGTCTGTTACTCATAAAATTATGGTTTTCTGGCAAATCATCTGCTAACCATTAAGGATTGAACTCAGAAAATAACAAAAGGCATTTCAGATTCAGACTTTATACTCTTCAGAAAATTCACGATAATGCAAAACCTGTTGTTCTATCAACTTTCTAAGTTTGCAAGAACAATATTTAAAAATTGTCCCTATTTTTGGTCTTTTGTCCCCCATTATTTATTGTTTTGTCCAGATTTCTTGCTGTAAGAGGTTGAGAACTATGGTTGGTAGTACATCATTAGAAAGTGCAGTTGCATTGCCTAGTAGAAATGCAATGTTGCAACAAGTAAATCATGTTAGATGGAAGTGTATGCTTTCACATTCAAGTCATGATGTATCGTTAAGTGTAATTTTCTTATAAGATTGCCAGTTAAAGTCTGGAATATTTATGCATATGTGAATGGTTGATATAAATGCTAACATGCATGTGCTAGTTTTCTCTACTAGGGAAAATCTCAAAGATGTGTGTATATCACCTATATTGCTTCTCAATGGTATCTTTTTAGCCAACAATTCTTTGTGTAGACAGCTATACAGTATACATGGATTTGTATCATATGGTGGTACTTTGAAGCCTGTTCCCTTGGTTTATTGTGTGATGACTAGGAAATCCCTAAATACATGTAACTATATGTAGCAGTGTATTTTCCATTTACTAGCTACATGTGATTTTACTGCAAATGTCCGTTAGGTGCTCTTTGACTTTGAGGTAGCTGCAATAAAGAGTATCAATGCTAATGTTATTACTGCTGAATGTAACGGTTGCTTGCTCCATTTCACCCAAAATGTATGGTGTAAAGTTCAGAGTCCAGGATTATCACCATTATACAGGAAAGTAACTGTGAAGAAACTAGTTGCATTAACGTTTTTGCAGGAAAATTAAGTTTTACCAGCCTTTTTAGAACTGACTAATACATGCCCAAGTGAGGGTAAAGACATCCTTACATATTTGACATGTTTTTTTAGGGCATCCCTGTAAATTCAGTACATGAGCCCCAACTAATGCAAGATTTTTACATTTATATCCTATTAAGTTTTGAAATGTGTCTTGTTTAAATAAGCTATGATTGCCATGAACTCAGAATAGTGTTGAAGCTTGGCACTTTAGAGTTCATTGTTTTCTTTGTAAAAGAATTTCAGATATCTCTCCTATCAGGATTTGCTAGGAAACAAAATAGGGTCAATAAGCTGCATTTGCAGCTCTCTACAGGATGTCCACCTTCTCCTAAAAAGTGTAAGCTTGTAGAGAGGCATAGTCATTTAAAACAAGTTATTGATAACAGTCACGAAGTACACTCACAAAGTACAATCATTTCTAACAGTTGTTACTCTTCTTTTTTTTTTGCTAAATAATTTTTTATTTTTTTTGTTTGTAAACAAATTATGATACAGTAAATTTAAATTACAATTCAAAATAAAAGAAAATAGTTAATAACTATAACAATATGAACAATATTTACAGGTGGTCCAATGAAAAGGATTAACCAACAAAGTTATAAAGAGGAATAATCTCATAGAACAAATATAACTTTTACTGGCATATATTCACATAAGTCCATCTTAATTTATGACATTTCAATTTCATGTAGAAGAAGTTCTATCCTTTTGTAATGTGTCTATAAGTATTAAGATTTTATTCCAAGGATTGTCTATCCAACGTCTGGGAAAAATTCTTTCTTCTTTGACTTTTATTTCTTTTTGTGCAGATTCCTTTAATAGAGATATGAAGTCTTCATAACTTGGAGGGATTGTGGATTTCCATTTTCTTGTTATACATTTTCTGGCTACAGCCAGAATAGACCATAGAAGATATTGATCACTTTTACTCATAGTTACTGAGTCATCTACATTCAGAAAAATTAAAGATTTTGTTCGAACAAATTTATCATTATAAATGGCTTGAAGAAATCTATTAATATCTTCCCAGAATTTTTTAATGCAATCATAAAATATATGTATCCAATCTGCCTCACAGTTTGAAGTACATCTCCAACATATGGGCTTTTAGATAGGGTCAAATTTGGCTATTTTATATGGTGTATAAAAGGCTCTATGTAAAAATTTCCATGTGAAGATTCTCCATATCTGAAAGTTTGAGGTTAGCTTGACTGACAACAGAAGGTCATTCATACCTTCAGGTGATAGATTTATTGTCAAGCCCTTTGTTAAAGTATTCACAACATTTTGACCTATTTTGGTTTGATACACTATTAAAATTTTGTATAATTTAGAAATAGAAATTAGCTTATTATGATTTCCATAAATCAATTCTTGCATGTATTTTATGAACTTAGGTATAGTATTAAAGTTTGAATCATTAATAATTTTATATAAATCACTTGCATATTGTAATATTTTTTGGAGTTCTGGTCTGTCTATTTCAAATATACTAAACTCATTTATTACTTGCTGGGTGGTTAAAGTACTGTGATTATTTAAACATTGAAACCAGTAAATAAAGTTATTGGATTCCCAACTAATGAGTATTTTTTCTTGGATTTTTTCTTTAAAATTCTTTGATGTTTTAAATGGTATTAAGAGTTCGAACCATAATTTTATGTCTGGATTTGTAATTATAAATTTTCTAAATAGATTATAAATATTATTCAAATATGATAAATTAGTGGGCTTTGTTATTTTATTTTGTAAGCTATTGCATAGTACATGCCAAAATATGTTATTATGATTCTCCAAATCCATATCTTTTAATATTTTGTTTTCATTTAAAAAAAAAGTTATATGTAAAATTTTCCATGCAGATGAATAATTTGGATTTACCCAATTTAGTATAAGTTTAATGATGGAAGCTTTAATATACGTTTCTATGTCTGGAAATTTAATTCCTCCCAAGTCCCAGGGTCTAATATGATGTGAGAAAGCAATTCTATTCTTTTTTGGATACCAAAGAAAATCCATTAAAAGTTTCTGTATTGTTTTTATAACTTTTTTATCTGGTAAAATAGGGATTGCTAATGCTATATAGTTTATTTGTGGTAGTAATATCATTTTTATTAACTGTAACTTATCTTTCAAATTTAACATTAATTTATTCCAGCTATTAACTTGTTTTTGAATTAAATTTTGGATTTTATTATAATTTAAAGTCATGGTAGTATCTATGTTCTCAGATATAAGAATTCTTAGATATTCTAGTGAAGAAACCTTTTCTCCAATTATTTGATATTTATTCAGATGTAAGTAATCTATTTTATTTAGAAGTATATGTTTTGATTTGGATTTATTGAAACAAAGACCTGAAATGGAAAAAAAATCTTCTACTTGTTTCTCTAATTCTTGTATGAACTCTTCATTTGGTTTTAAAGTCAGCAATATATCGTCAGCAAATAACATGATTTTAGAATTAAATTTATTGTGAAAGTTAATTCCTTCTATTTTTAAATCACTTCGTATTGCAGACACAAATAATTCTATCGCCAGGGCAAACAGTATGGGAGACATAGGGCAACCTTGCTTAGAGCCTTTAGTTATTTTAAAAGCTTCCGAGGTAAATGGGCCTAATTTTACATAGACCAGGTTATCTTTATATATATTCTTTATTAAATTTATAAAGTTTGATGGGAATTCAAAAAGTTCCAAGATTTTAAATAGATATTTCCTATTTACCGAATCAAATACTTTCTCTATATCTAATGTGATGATAAGAGCTTCTAAATTGTCTCTGTTCAAAGCTTCTATAATGGTTAAAATTCTCTGAATATTGTCATAAGTGTGTCTTCCAAATTTAAAGCCTGTTTGGTCTTCATTTATGACTTGAGTTAGGGATTTCTTAATTCTATTTACTAAGATAGACATAAATATTTTATAATCATTATTAAGCAGAAAGATAGGTCTATATGAGCTACATTGGGATGGATCGTTTTTATCTTTTTTTATAGGGGTAACTAGTGAATATTTCCAAGATGGTGGAGTAATAATTTGAGTTTGAATATCATTTAGCATGTTATGAAGTAGAGAAATTGCTGAATTTGGAAGAATTTTATATAATTCCATTATTATTCCATCCATTCCTGGTGATTTGTTGTTTTTACTTACTTTAATTATATCTTTTATTTCTTTTATGGAGATATGTTTGTCCATTTCTACTTTTAATTGGTCAGGTAGTTTTTTTATTTAGGAACTATTAAATTTCAGATCTGAAAATGAAATATTGTTATCATTATTTCCATAATGCTTAGTATAATAGAACTTAAAAGCTTCAAGAATATCATTCACATCAGAGACCTTTTTTTCCCTTTTCCTTCATGTATTATATTTATTATGTTATTTTCTAAGTTCTGCTTTTTAATTCTCATTGCTAGATTATGTAAGTGTTTTGGAGAAGTTGAAATTGAGGCAAATTTTAGTTTTTCCAAAGCTAGATTTGTTTTATGAGTGAGGAATTCATTGTATTTTTTATTTAAATCTATAATTTCTATTTTTTTCCTGAGAATCTACTACATCATAAGAACTTGTATTTATTTCTGTTATTCATTTTTGTATGTTGTGTAATTCAGATTTCCAATCCTTTGTTTTATTTTTAAACCATCCTATAATCTTGCCATACAAAAAAGCCTTAAGTGTATCCCAAGTTATTATATTATTTGTATCTTTAATAGGATTTGCTTCCAAGAAATATTTGATTTCTGAATCTAGCCAAGGTTTAAACTCTTTTAATTTAAGGATGTAAGCTGGTATCCTAGTTACAATGTTTAGTCTTTTGAAATCATTTTGTACTTTAAGAATTAAGGCATTATGGTCTGAGAGGGGACATGGAATAATAGAAAATTTTGTCATCCTACTGTTTAAATCAGAGGAGATAAATATTTTATCTATTCTTGTTTTAGTATTAAAGCGATAATCGCTATGTGTATAACTTAATGAGTTAGAATCTTTAAAATTAAATGTATCTATCAGATTTAAGCTTTCTAACCATCTCTTGAAACATTTACTTACGGGTGTGAGACGTAACTTTCTTTTATTAGTTGTTTCAAGGTTATCCAGAATACAATTGAAATCTCCCCCCCCCCCATTATTATCATACCTTTGTTTACTTTGCTAATTAATTCTATGTGTTTTTTAACCGTAGACAATCCTATCCCAGGAATCCAGTAAATGTTTATTAAAGTCCAAATTCTATTTTGATATTTTATTATTACAATTGATATTAACCCTTCTTTATCTTCATGTTTGTAAATGATCTGAGGAGTAACTACACTTCTTTTCCATAAAATTATAACCCCTCTTGTTTTTTTTTTTTTTTTTTGTATAGGGAGTGAGAAAGAATTAGATATTCACTAGGTTTCCATATGAAATTATCATCTCTTTTAAAATAAGATTCTTGTATAAATATGATTTGTGCTTTTTGTAATTTCAAACATCTTAGAAAATTCGACCTTTTTATAGGATTATTTAAACCATTAATATTTATAGATAATAAAGTTGTGTCTGTCATTTTTATAAGTATTTATTTGTACTTTTGGATTGTTTGTTCTTGAAATTTTGTTTTACCTTGAAAATTATTGTGTTTTGAGTGTTAGATTTATCCTTTCTTTTAGAAGTTATTTTGAAATGAATATACTTATTTCTATTTATGCTTAAAAAAAGTTTTAAATTGGACCACTGGAAAATGAAAAAGTTGAAAAACATTGTGTTAACATATTTTGAATAGACAATTAATGATTTTGCCATTCTAAATCCCAAACATGAAGTATCTAGCACCTCAAATCTGTTTGGACTTAACAGTTCAAACAGATTTACCCTCAATAATAATAGTTGCATTAATGAGGAAATGTTGCTTTAAATTGAGCTCCTCATTAAGAAAAAAAGAAAAAAAGAAAACTAAAACCAGAGAACATGATGCACTTATTATGTAAATAACATATATGTCTAGTTTGTAAAGTTTTGTTCATTACAAATTAGATTCTAAGATGAGATATTATTTCCAATTGCAAACAATTTTAAATAAGACATTTGTTAATTACTTTAACAATTTATTAGATGTTCATTTTTCATTAATATTATGAAATTTTTGCAAATTACCAATTGTAGATAATATATTAGCAAATGACAGGTCATTAATGTTCATTAGTGACATTTAACAATGTTATTAATAATAAAAAGAAGTAGAGTGAGTATGATAGATAAATACTGTTTAAAATAAAAATGATTTTTTTTCCATATTTTTAGATCTATATAAGGTATTACATCAACATAGTAAAGTTAATTGATATATAGCTAACCACTTATCAAAACCAATTAAATTACTTACAGATAATAATATTCATTTATAAGATTTAATGTAATAACAGTTAGAATTAAATCAACATTTATAATGCTTTGCATAAAAGCATTTTCTCAATCTTCAGTTAATGTCAGTTTTATAACTCTAATAATTCCACAATCTAAAATTAATAAAATGTGTAAGAGGTTTCACTCTTAAATTACTTATATGTGACCTTTTTGTAGTTCTGTTAACAGTAAGTTATTATTCATAAGATTTTCTCTATTAAGCTCAAGTTAAAGATCACATATATCAGAAATTGTCTTCTGCTTATCACAAGTGTAGTGAGCGTCTGGTAACTAGAAAAAGGTCTCAACTTATATGTTAAACTATAAAACAGAAAAGAAAAAGGTCACAATTAGAATTATACTTGCAAGAGAAATCTACTTTAATAATGGTGCAAAAGCACTCATGTCCCATAACTAATCATTTATAATAATCATTTTACGTATAGTACTTCTTTTATACAATAACAAGCATGATAAAGCAATCTTTAGATAAATGAATGTATAATTCTCCCAGTAAGCTGGCACTCAGGATCCTTTTTTTTTTTTTTTTTTTTTTCTTTTTCTTCACCTTCCCTTTTCCTTCCCTCTTCTTCCATTTCTATATAACTTAATAACTATAAGTAACTTATCTAACACAGTGTCAGTTAGATGTGTTCACAGAGCGCATGTATTATACTTTTACCAGACACTCGCCCACTAAGACACAACAGTATTTAAATGATTCACTATCTTTCTTGTTATGATAATGCTTTCTTCAAAGCAGATCTAGCGCTATACTTGCATGAGATATTAGCTGAGTTTGATAGTAAACCATAAAATTTTTAATAAAATACAAAGAAATATTTATGAAACGTGAAAATAATTGAAGCAAACGCTTCCTTTACTGTAATCAAAACAGCAGTGTTAAGGAAAAGAACTCTGCGATAGTGCGTGTTTACACGCCATCTTGTGGCCAGTAACTTAAATTACATCTAAACACACTAGGATGTATTGCGTGCTTATGAATGTGAACGGTGAACAACTTTTCAGACAAAAAAATCCGAAAAAGCCGAGCAGAAGGCTGATGGATACTGTCCACCCTCAGATAATACAATAATGTTCTGGATACATCCCAAAAGGTTCACGAGTGGTTTCCTTTTATAATATTTTCATTAATATACTTTACATTAATTCAAATTAACAGATTCTAAATGTGTACCTCTAAGCAATATAAATGCATTCACCAAGAACAACAATATTTATTCAGGCAATGATAGCGCATTATTCTAGTAACCAAATACTTGTATAGTGAAGAATCAGCAGTGTTAAAGAGGAACACTCTGCATTAGTGTGTGTTTACACGCCATCTTCTGGCCAGTAATTTAAATTACGTCTATGTACGGTTAAATATATCGCGTGCTATGTATGAAGCGGTGAACAACTTTTCAGATAAGAAAGCTAAAAATTACTGAGCAGAAGGCTCGTGGATGTTTATTTACTTTCAAATAATACAGTAATATACTGAATACAACTAAAATGTTCATGGGTGATTCTATTGTATAACATTTTTATCACAATACTCTACATCAAATTAAATCAATGAATTTTAAATGTGCACTTTTAAATAACATAAATGTAATTACTAAAAATGATAATATTTATTCAGGCATTTAAAGCGCCTTAATTTATCAACTAAGTAGTTGTAAAGAGAAAACCATTTAAAAAGGCAGTTTATATTGAAAGCTTGGTTGTTGTTTTCAAGTATTCAAAAAATAAATAAATATATACTTCAGGGCTTTAGTAAGTTATTAATTAGTACTCAAATTTAAGTATTATATTAAACTAAACAACTATGAAAGAAAAGAAAAAAAAACTGCTTTATACTAGTGTAATAAAGAGTTTAGCTTTAATATGTTATAATCATACCTTAGTTGACACTTTGAGAGAAATAGTATCATCAGGGTTCTTTTTGTCAGTCTTTTGTTTCTTCTTTTCTCTTGCCTCCGACCAGGTATTTTTTTCCTGGAGCCCTTTTTAAAGAAGATGAATTTAACCAGTCCATTTCTTCAGGTAGTGGAATTATGTTATTATTCTTTATGAAAGATGTAGCTTCCTCTATGCTGTTGAATGTTCTCATGTCATTGTTATATTGGATTCTTATTTTGGCCGGATAAGAGAGCTGTGCTTTGATTTTATGTTGTTTTAAAAGTTTTACTAATGGCCATGTTTTCTTCCTTATATCCAGAACTCTTATTGAATAATCATTATCGAATCTTAATAATGACTGTTTATACATAACAGGACTTTTCCTCCATGCAGATCTCAGTATAAGCTCTTTGTCCATAAAAGAAAGAAATTTAACTACCATGGATCTTGGAGCTGACTTAGAAGAAATAGAAAGTGTCTTACCAATAGTTCTGTGTGCCCTTTCTATCCTATAAGATAATCCTTCTTTTAGTCCAAGAATTTGATTGAACCAGCTTAAAAATGCAGTTGCATTATGAAAAGCCATGCACACCTGTGTTCATCTTTTGAAGTAACCTTGGATCACTTTTAATTTAGTAGTATTAATAATAAACTATATCTTTGTAAAATTCATTTTTAGTGGCGTATGCATGATGGTAACAATTTATTTTATTTATTTATTTATTGATTTGTCCTTTGATGACTGGGTTAATCCCATTAGGATAGGGGCACCTTTTCAGGGGAAACTCATGGTGGTACATACAGTACAAGGGTAAATTTGGCCAGGACATCAGGGAACTTCCCTACTCATAATCATTGTGAGTGGGACCCATTTTAGAGGAGTACTTCTTCTTTCCATTCCAGGTGCAGAGGTGGCTTGGAGAAATAGAGAGGCAGGTGGAGAGAGAAGCAGATGATGAAGTGGTGAAAGAAATGGAAAAGAAAGCAAATATTGAGAGTGGACAATGTTTGCAGGATTTTGAAGGAATGTTTCAAAGACCGTTTGATGGAGATGAGTCAGCAAATGATGGATGTATTATTAAAACCCTCCAGTAGGGAGGGTCATGGGATAGTTTACTTAAAGGAATGGTGTGCCATAAAATGAAGGAAATGTTTCCTGGGGGGTATTATGAAGAAAATACAAAAGGGGGATGCAGACAGAGACAATCCTGAAGAATAGTGGTAAGATGGAAAAGAAAACAAATACAAAGTTAAAAAAGGCAAAAGCAGAGGAGTAGTAGAAAAGAAGGCAGAAGAAAATGAAAAATGGAAGTACATTGTACAGATTTGAAGTAAAGAAGACAAAAAAAATGGACAGGTATGAAGTGTGGGACAATTTAGTAGCTCCTTTGGGTGTAAAAATACATGAGGTTAGAGTATTTATTTTTATTAACAAAGACATTTTGTGACATATTTGAGACTGTTTTTTTCAATGAAAGATTTTCTTGGGGAATATGAAAAAAACACAAAGACTGTAACCCACATAATCTTTATGTGATCACAGCATTTAATAGGAAAATGAAAAAGAAAATGCATGTGCAATTTTGGGGTTTATATTATGTCAGTAAAACAGCATTACAGCGAATGCCATTTCACCGACACATATAGACCGAAATCTTAAAAGAGGGAAACCCCAGTTCACCGATTTTTTCCCATGGAAAAAAATAGGTGAACCAACAAAACACGACATACCACTTAAAACATTACAAAGTGGAGGTCTTCACCCCCACACACACACCTCGATGTGGGGGTTGTGCCCACCACACCCCCCTAACTAAATATATCAACTCTGTGATTGCACTACAGTCGGGTAAAGGTTAATGTTATGGCTCAGGCCAAGCGATTTATTTCCCTGGGGAAAAAAAAACTGCTGACATGACCTTTCACTCTTTTCTGATTTCGGTCTATATGTGTTGGCGAAACGACATTTGCTGTAATGCCATTTCATTCACATGATATAGACCCCAATTTTGAACAGAGGTAGGAAGAAAGACATTTACAAATGACATCTGGGCATTGTAAAAGTTTAGGAAAATGGGGATTTATGGACTAATGGCTGGGATTTTAATATTATGTTAAAAATAGAAAGAAAAATGTGTATGTATCAAGCATGATTAATGTGGAGGGGAATAAGGATGATGAAAAATACTGGTGACAACCTAAAATGTTCTTTATTTGTATTGTGGAAAGGAAGGACATTTGATAAGTAATTCTGACAAAAAAAATGTTATCTTTATAGGGAAATTGGACCTGATATAAAAATTTAGCTGAAATGTTATAAATGTAACAAAATTGGACAGATTACAAAAATAAAAATAAGAATAAGGAAATAGAAACAGAAAGAGAAGAAAATTACAAAGAGAAGAAATTTTAGTAGTAGAAATAGAAGAAAAAATAGATGAAAAAATAATAAAGAGAACATAGAAGAAGGTTCTAGAATAAGTGAAGACATACATTGGGAGGTAGTAAAAGAGAAAAATAATTCTATTGGTAAAAAGATAAAAGACAGAAAACTAAAAATAAAAGGGATAAGAAAAAAAGGAGAGGAAATGAATAAAAATACATACAACTAATGATTGGGAGTTGGTATTATATTTAAGATGTTTGACTCACAACACAATAAACAGAGTTTGATTCTCACTTTTGGGAGGGAAATTGGCTAGGCTTAGAATGGTCTATTAAAAAAGCTAGCCTAGTAATTAGCTATAATCTAATGAAACCATGAATCTAAGGAAAAGGGAGAATTAACAATTTAGAGTGCTTTCTGTAAATGTCAATAGTATTAAGAATACAGTAAGAAGAGTATGGATTTTGGATAGGTGTAATGCATGTGCTGTAGATGTAATTATATTAGAAAATACAAGACCTTTAACAAACGAAGAACGATTCCAAACAGAGAAACTATGGGGAGGAAAAATAATCTGGAACTTGTGAAATGAGAGATGTTTTGCAATAACAATATCCTGAAAAAATAAAGATATTAGATGCAACTTTAGCAAAAACGGGATGACTAGCTATTGTAAATTTAATATGGAAAGAGGCAAGTATATAAAATTATAACATCACATACTTATATTAATGGTTAAAAAGGGAACTCTCATTTCATCAGATTTTAGACTATGTAGTGTTAAATATGAATATCATAATAACTGCAGACTTTAATTGTGATTTAAGAGGCAAGTGTAAAAAGAAAGGAAAAGATAAAAGAAAAATGTTACAAGTTATAAGATGTGGTAAATTAAAACTTTGGGACAAAACTTTCATGGACTTTCAAAAGTGGTATAGATATACACATACACACACACACACACACACACACACACACACACACACACGCACACACACACACACACACATATAGATAGATAGATAGATAGATAGATAGATAGATAGATAGATAGATAGATAGATATATGGGTCTACTTCATATGACCTAACTTTCATTTGACTGAAATTCATTTGAATGAGACCAAAACACTGAAAGTTCAAAAGACTGAAAACTCATTTGACTGAAACTCATAGCACTGAAACATTAAAGTAAAAGGTATATGCCCCTTTCTCCACTGCAGTTAGGGGGTGTGTGGGGGCACAGCCCCCCACATTGGGGGGTGTGGGGGGTGATGCCCTCCATAGTTTAGGTAAATATTGTTTTCTGCAAAGAGTTATTCATTGCACTTATAAATATCCATGTGCATGGTTTAAAATATATAAAGTATGTGGGGGGCTTTGCCCCCCACACCCCCCAACTATATATACTAACTCCAGGATCGCACTACAGTGGGGAAAAGGGCATATACCTTTTACTTTAATGTGACAGTGTTATGAGTTTCAGTCAAATAAGTTTTCAGTCTTTTGAGCTTTCAGTGTTTTGGTCTCAGTTAAATGTATTACAGTAGAACCATATATATATAAATATATATATATATATATATATATATATATATATATATAGGTTTACTATCATAAATTCGAAAGTAAAAATAAATAATGTCTTTATTTTCAAATTTATGCATCAAAAATGAACATTTTCAAATAATAGTAAACTCAAAAACAAGGGTGTATTGTCGAAAATGTCGCTTGCGACATTTACGGCGATACACAGCACGCCCCTTCCCATAATCACCTACCTACCTAACCGAAACACACAGTTATGCAGGGGGGCTGCGCCCCCCTGCACCCCCCCTGTGGGGGGCTGTGCCCCACACACACCCCCAACTTAATATTCCAACTCCGAGATCGCACTACAGTGAGGAAAGGGATGCATTTCCCTAACCGCACTGTACTGCGATCCCCTCCCATGAGCGAAAGTTAGAATTGCGAATGCACAGTTCATCGCAATGCAAACCTTCGCTCATGTCACCCGCCGTAATATGAAGTATTCGAACATCTGATGTTCGAATACGTCATAGCCGTGCAAATGCATGTCGACATAATGATAGCAAACCATATATATATATATATATATATATATATATATATATATAGGTTCTCTTTATAATCTCAAAATACTGAAATATTGAATTTCAAAGGTTCATAATAGCAAAAGTGCATAACCGTGAATCCAGAAAAATCGAATTTGGGGTTATGGTTTTACGGTACATGATGTGGAATGTATTGTGTGGATGGTGTACATTTAAGTGTGTGGATTTAGGTGGAATTTAAGGTAAGTGACTATTTTGTAAGGATTTTGGGTAGGTGTTTGAATGTATGCGAGTGTGTTTGGAAGTTGTATGTGTGAGTTAGGGTAGGCAGGTAAAAGTGTGAGTGTTTAAGTATTGAAAGTGGTGGTGTATGTATGTATGTATGTGATATGTGTGTGCGAGGGACTGTACAATGTCTAGATGTGAGTTTACTGTCTTTTTCTGCTTGGTGCAATCTCAGAGTTAGTATATATAAGTAGCAGGGGTGTGGAGGGCACAGCCCCCCACATGGGCGGTGCAGGGGGGCTTGCTCCCTGCTTATTTGTAGTGTAGTTTTGTTAATTTGTGTTTTTGTGTTTGTATGTGTTTTGTTTGTTTTTTGTAGTGTGGGTAGGCTAGTGTGTGTGTGTGTGTAGTGTGGTATATGGTTTGTTTAACTTCACGATTTTTACTTTCACGGTTTTGGGGTTTCAGTATTTTGCAGATTCAACTTTATAGTCTCAATATACTGAAATTCGACATTGCAGTATTTCGAGATTATAAAGTAAATCCACATATATATATATATATATATATATATATATATATATATATATATATATATATATATATATATATATACATATATATATATATATATATATATATATATATATATATATATATATAGGTTCATAGGTGTTTACTAGGCTAATGCCCACAAGAGCCTTTTTAAGCCTACCCATGTATATATATATAAGTAGCAGGGGTGTGGAGGGCACAGCCCCCCACATGGGGGTGCAGGGGGGCTTGCCCCCTGCTTATTAATAGTGTAGTTTTGTTAATTTGTGTTTTTGTGTTTGTATGTGTTTTGTTTGTTTTTTGTAGTGTGGGTAGGCTGGTGTGTGTGTGTAGTGTGGTGTATGGTTTGTTTAACTTCACGATTTTTACTTTCACAGTTTTGGGGTTTCAGTATTTTGCAGATTCGACTTTATAGTCTCGATATACTGAAATTCGATATTGCAGTATTTCAAGATTATAAAGTGAATCTATATAACTATATATATATATATATATATATATATATATATATATAGGTTCATAGGTGTTTACTAGGCTAACACCCACAAGAGCCTTTTTAAGCCTACCCATGTATCCAAAATCTCTCACAAGTTCTGATTCCATTGAAAAATGTAAGCAGGGGATTGGGAGATGAACCATTTATAGGCTATTTGTTTGCATTAAAGACATAGGTGCCAAACCAGGGATGAGTTTCTAGTTTCCCATCCAGTTGTCCAAGTTGCACTTGAATTTAGTTTGGGAGGAACTCTGCTTCACATGGATGGAGAGCCTGTTCCATAGACAGGGTAGTCTCTGGGATACATACCTATCTTTCCAGAACATCTTATTTATATCACAGGCAAGGTTTAAGTCTTTTGAATGGGTAATTATGGTGCTGCTTGTGTTGTGGATATGCAGGAGGTCCATCAGAGTGGGGACCGTCAATGCCCTGCATGCTAGGCATATATCTCTCCCCAAAAGTCTGTAGGAGACTAATATAGGTGTAGGGCCTTGAGGCGGTCTACATAGGACATATTACTTATGCCCTGTATTCTTTTAGTGAGGAACCTCTGTAGATGTTCCAGTTGTTGGATATGCCTGGTTAGGTACATAACAAAGGGTGCATTGTACTCAATGATAAGTCTGATGAATGCCAAATACAGTGGAACAATGACTTCCTTGGACTTGGATGCCATACCTTTCTTTATAAGTTGTGCAACATAGAATGATTTCCTCACCACTGTAGACACGTGATGATCAAATGCTATTACTATCTGTGTCCCTAGTCCCTGACTACTGGGTCAGCTCTAAGGGGTGTGTTGTCAATATGATAGTTACCAGGGATGGATGACTTCCCAAAGGATACTGTTATGCATTTCTTGGCATTTAGTTTTAGTCCATACCTCTGACACCAGTTATTTGTCTGTGTCAGCCTCTCCTGGAGAACATTTGTGTCAGTGTGAGATTCAATGACAGCTCTTAATTTGCAATCATCTGCAAATTTAGTCAGCCAGAGACCACTGACATTGGTCTTGACTTCTGAGAAGTAAATGCCAAAAAGGAGTGGTCCAAGACTGATCCCTGAGAGACTCCAATTGTGACAGTCCTCTGTGTAGAGGTGGACTCCCCAATTCTAACTTCCTGGGTCCTGTCTGTGAGCCAGTTGGCTATGCACTGGGTGACATACGGGTTTGTATCCAACCTCTTGAGTTTGTCAACAATGCCCGAGTAGGGTAAATATATATATATATATATATATATATATATATATATATATATAAAATAGATTATTTTACAGTATCAGAATGTTTATTGGAGAAGGGGAGGTAGATGAAGCAGGATTTTCTGATGATCTTATAACATGGTTAGAGATAAAGGAAAACAAGGAATAAATAAAAGTAGGCAAAGGAATAAAAAGGACAAATGAAAACCCAAGGAATGAAGAAGGAAAGAGATTAGTAGTACAGTTATGGAAAGATCATGTTACTATGAAGACATTTTATAAAAAATGTTCTGAAAGGTGGATGATATTTAAGGAAAAATATAAAAATTGTTTTTACTGTGGCAATATGATATTAGAAAAATAGAGAAAGAAAAATATTAAAAACATATAATGATGCATTGAAATATTTAGAATACAATGATAGAAAGTATGCTGACAAAGAAAAATAATAATATGAAAGAAATCAAGAGAAAGTACAGAAATTGTTATATGAACACAATTTTTTTACAAGGAAAAAGAGAAGTATTGAGTTATTTAAACAGATTAGTAAAGGAAGATGGTACTGTAATGACAGAAATAAAAAAATGGAAACAGAGAAATAGAAAGAACTCAAGAAAATATTATGAATACTATTACACAGTATGGACAAGAAATGTTTAAAGAAAAAAAAGAAGTTAGTGAAAATAACATGTAAAGTAAAAAAATCAGAAAAAGAGAATACAGAGTTGGAAAAGGAGATACCTTTAAATGAGTTAGATAAAGTATTAGGGAAAGTAAATATAGCTTCAGCTGCAGGACCAGATGGAATAGGGTATGAAATGTATAGGAATAAAAGGGATTGGCAAAAAAAAATAAAGATTTTGAATGAATGGTTAAATGAAGGTTTTATGTTTAAAGAATGATGTAGTGGAATATTTAAATTCATATGGAAGGAGGACGATAAACAATTTAAAAAAAAACTGTAGACATAGTATTGAACAATAATGATTATAAGATTTTTATGAAAATAATACAAAAGCGATTGGAGACTAAAATGGAAAATAGTTTATATATATATATATATATATATATATATATATATATATATATATATAAATATAGTTTAAATGGAGGTATTGTCAATAATTATTAAAGTGATAGAAAATTGTGGATGATGACATGAATAGAAAAGGTGAAATGAAAATCAAGATAGGTGACCTTGATAAGGCATTTAACACAACTGCACATGAAATCAGTGTACGTAATAATAAAAAAAATACTTGTAAATTGCTGGTTAAGCCAAGAGGTACATATGAAGAGTGCTGTTAAACCAGGGATGCCCGATGACAGGGATGCCCAAAGAACTGTTTACTCTTTGCATGCGTTATCAGTGTGATAGTGTGTGAAGTAAATTACAAAATGAAGGCGGCAGGGTATATAACACCTGAAGGCTTAAGAATCCCACTTCTGTTAATATATGCAGATGACATTATAATAATTGCAAAAAACAAAATGTGGACAAAAGAAGTAATAACTTGCACAAATAAGTATTTAGAGATGATAGGGCTGGCTTTAAATAAAGAGGAAAGTAAAGTTTATGTGATGTAGTAAAGATAGGGGGTATATATTTTGCAATTAATTAAATTTCTGTGTTAGGTGTAACATTTCAGAGTATTTATTTATTTATTTTACATTTGTTAATCATGGGTGTCTGACTGAGCCGAAAAGGCCCCTTTTCAGCAGAGGCCCAGGGAGAAAAGCTCCACATAGAAAAATTGCAGATACATTTAGATATTTAGACATGATCAGTATATACATACAAATTACAATAGACATATTTTTAGAGCACAATACAGTTACAGTGGAGAGAAAAAACAAGAAAATATTAATTTAAAAATAAAGGTAATTAATAGATTTGTGGTGTACAGCTGAAATTTGGAACATAGGTAGAATACATACATAGTACACAGGTACATTACATACACTGTAGATTAGCCAGTGTTTGTGAGTAACAGTGAAAACTACTATCAAGTACTCTAGGTTTAGTATGTGTACCTTATCCACTTTCACTAGCCTGGGGAGCAATCATGGCACTGCCAACTTTGCTTGAGATGTTGCCTGATGAGGTCTTTAAAGGAGGCTTTGAATTATGTGTTTTGAATGCTAGTAGGGACAGAGTTCCATTTTTTAGCCACTGAACTACTACATATTTATTTTTATTTATTTTATTTTACATTTGTTGACCGGGCTAGTCTAGCGGGATACATGTCCATTTTCAGTAGAGGCCCGGGGAGAAAAGCTCCAAAGACATATGGAAAAAATACAAATATAAAACTCCAATATAAAATATAAAAAGAAGTAACAGCAAAGATACATACAAAACTGAATTTCGAAAGTGGTGGCAGTTTGAAAAGTAAACAAAATGTATTTATTTTTTTTTTCATAATAGCAATAGATGAGCATTCATTATAACAATATTAACATCAATAGTTCAAATGAGCTTAGCAAGGACAGTAAAGGGTACTGCAGAAATTCAAGACAGAAAGTAAATTACATACATAACGATGTAAGGATGTTAATGATGAGATGCAGGAAAGTTAGTCGGGGTTAGTGCGGGAACATAACCAGTGTGTATTGAGATATAATTTTAGTTTCTTTTTAAATAGTGTAGGAAATGACAGAGAAGTGAGCTCAGTAGGAAGTGAATTCCAGAACTTTCCAACAGTATTAGAGAACAGGGTATCACCTGCTGAGTTGTAAGATCTGCAAGTGTTAATAAGAAGTCTGTTAGATGAACATAGGTTTTTAGGATTGCTGTAGGGGGTGAAAAGGTTTAAGAGTACTGGTGTATTTGTGGGTTGAGAGAAGATCTTGTGGGCTATAGCAAGCTGGAGATATTGTAGATGATGTAGAAACTCAAGCCAGCCAAGTTGTTTTAGATTAAGGCAGTGATGAGTTCTGAAAGGAGAGGCAGTAGCAAATCGAGCAATATTATTATAGGATACTGCTAGTTTGCTGAGGTTGTTTTTAGAAAGATTTGTATAAATAGGTGAGGCATAGAGTAGAGTAGAGATAAGGTGAGTTCTTGCTATAGTGGCCCTGGCTGCTGGTGTTAGAAAGGGTTTGATTCTATAGAGGGATCCTAGTTTTTATTGACTGTTTTTATAGTATTATTGATATGAATATCAAAGTTGAGGTTATTGTCAATTGTTATTCTTAGGAGTTTAGTATTTGGGTCGGGGGAAATAAGTGTACCATTGTTAGATATGAGTGTGAAATGTAAAGGGGGGACTTACAGGTTGGTGAGAAGAGTAGCATTTTAGTTTTTTTTGGGTTAAGAAGGAGGCAACGGTGAGTGAACCATTGTTGGACAGTATTAAATGCTTTCTAGGTTAGGGTATGTAATTCAGTTTGAGAAGTAGCTGAGCAGATAATAGTAGAATCATCTGCATATTGAATGCATGTAGTATGTGGAATTGCTAACTGAAGGTCATTAATATAAATGGAAAATAGCAGTGGACCTAATATGGAACCCTGAGGGACACCAAGGGAGATGGGCAGGAGATTAGAAAGGTTATTGCACCAAAGCACTGCCTGCTGTCTGTTTTCAAGGTAAGATTTAAACCAACTGATGGCTAAGGAATCAAGTGATAGAGATTTCATAATATGTAAGAGGAGTTGGTGATTAACCATGTCAAAAGCTTTGGATAAATCAAGGAATACTGCAGAGGAAGGAATACTTTTGTTCCGGTTTTTGTTAATACAGTCAGTGAATGAAAGCAGGGCAGTGGTAGTAATGTGATATGGTCTGAAGCCGTGTTGACAGTTAGCTAGTTAGTCATTTTGTAGAAGGTGATGAAGAAGTTGCTTATGGATACACTTTTCCATGATTTTTGCCAGAGGGGATAGTAGAGATATAGGACGGAAGTTAGAGAAGTCATAAGAGTTGCCACCTTTGTGTAATGGAATAATGTGGGAAATTTTTCAGATGGATGGGATATTACCTTCACTTATGGTTCTATTGATCAGAATGGATATGGGGTAGGCAATGGCCTTAGCACCTTTTTGAAGGTATTCTGCAGGGAGTCGGTCAGCTGAACGGGTGGTGGGTTTTAGTTTTTGCAGTAGGGAGGATATAGTGGAAGTGGAGACGGGTTGTAACTGAAATAAGGGGAGAGTAATTGGGGATGAAATAGGAATAATTAGAGGTATCAGGAGTTAGGTGGCTGGCAAGAGTTTGGATGGCATTGGTGAAGAAGGAATTAAAAGCATTGGCAGTGTGAATGGGATTGTCAGGGTTGGAGCCTAGTGGATTGGGAGTAATAGATTGTCCTGGGTAAAGAAGTTTGTTTATGCTGTTCCAAAACTTTTGAGGTTTATTTTGATATGTCTGTTGTACTTGGAGGTAGAAGGTTTTTTTGTCTAGTATGATGGCTTTTTTTGTACTGTTTCTTAGTTGCCTAAAGGTTTGGTGATCTAATGGATTCTTAGTGGAACGCCATTTTCTAAGATTTGTTTCTCAAAAGGATTTTTTGCCTAGTATCATTAGAGAGCCAGGGGGCTGGTTTGGATTTACATCTAACAGATCGTTCTGGAGCATGGCGGTTCAGAATGGTTAAGAATGTGGTATTGAAATAGGCTACTGCTTTGTCCAGTTGGAGAGATTTTAGTGGTGGCCAGTTACTTTGAGAAAGTTCTGTCTGGAAGAGTTCAAGATTAAAATTATTTTTGTTACGTATGGCTCTGACAGTGTTAGGGTAGGCTAGGTTAGTTTTATATCTGATAATATATGTGAGAGCGTGGTCGCTTATGTCATCAGGAAGAATTCCTACTTTGTAAGTTTGATGAGGATTGTTAGTGAGTATCCAGTCCAAGGTACTTTCTTTGTTGTTGGGTTTATTTATTCTGGTGGGGAAATTGATAGATTGTGAGAAGCCGAATAAGTTTATATGGTTGGTAGGGAGAGCATTATTACAGGACTGCCAGTCTATGTTAAAATCTCCTAGGATTATGGTTTCTTGTTGGAGATTAAAAGAAGTCCAGTTAAGGATATTTTCAAGGGTATTAATGTTATTGCCAGGGGGCAGGTATAAACAAATGACATTTATGGCTTTGCTAGGATTGATTTGAAGTTTGGAGATTAGTAATTCAGCTCTATTGTCTAGAGGTGGATTAAGGTCTATAGTGCTGACTTGTAGATCATGTTTATATAGGATAGCGACCCCTCCTCCCTTTTTGGTAGTGCGGTCTTTTCTAATGATATTATAACCGGGTGGAGTTACTTCACTGTCTTTAACAGTAGGTTTTAGCCAAGTTTCAGGTAAGCATAGAAGATCGAATTGGTGGACATCTAATACGGTATGTAGATGAGGAATTTTATTGTTAAAGCTATGAATACTGAGGTGTGCTATGAGGAGAGAGTTAGCAGGCTTTGAAGGGATTATGGAGCTAGTGATGTTTGTATTACATGTTCCAAAGATGGGGGTCTGGTTTGGGCCAGGGTTAGGATGTATATCACCATCTAGTAGGAAGTGTAGGTTTGTTATGTGTTTAGGGAAAATATGTTTACTAAAATTGTCAGTTTGGAGTATGAAATGTTTATAGGTATATTTGATGGGTGCTAGTCTATGATATTTAGGAAGAAGGTAGATAGGTTTGTGTATGATGTTAAGGAAGTTTAGTGAGGTATGTGGAGGAGGTGTAGAAGTGCTTTTGGAGGGGAAGGGAGGGATGTAGTCTAATGACTGCTCATAGGAGGTTAGGAGATAGGCAGTAGTAAGAGAAGGGAAGAGTAGTAGCAAGAGAAGTATGTGGAATAGGTGTGGGGTAAAGAAAGTGGACATAGTGGGATTAATTAGTGGGAGGAGAAATTAGAGTTGGGGATAATTGGTAGGTACAGGAATGAATGTATTAGTGGTATGTAGAGAGAAGAACTAGGAGGTGGGATTAGGTAATTGATTGATTACTGTGAATGGAGGAAGTGTTGTGGAGGTGTGGTCTGGGAGGAATAAAGGTAGGAGTGCTGGGGGTGGGTGGAAATTGTGGGCAGGGTAGGGGAGCGGAGTGAGCCCACAGGGCGAATGGAGCAGGAAGAGACCAAGGAGTAGTTTGTCAAGAGAGACAATCAGGTAGGTAAGAGGTTTGGCAGAGAGATAGGAGGCTTTACTGGTGGCATTTGTATGGTGTGGTATTTTTAAGAAGAAACAAAGGTGTTAAGGTAGTGTCATAAGGATATTCATGACTTTTCCATCTCCAAAGCTATTGTAGCTGTTGGTGACTTCTACTAGTAGTTTGCTTGATGATCTAAGAGGCCTTTTGGCTGAGTGATGTTGTACTAGGTTTGTGAGGGCAGGACACTTATTGTGGAGGTAGTAGAATGACAAAGGCAGAGCAGATTGTAGGTTAGGAGGTTGGGCAGTTCAAGCCAGTGGAGCTGTCTCAAAGCACTACAATGATAAGTTCTATATGAGCAGTTTGCAGCAAAGCGGGCAATTCTGTTATAGCAGGCTTCCATTTTGCTTAGTTCAGTTTTATTGAGATTAGTCAGAATGGGAGATGCATAGAGTAGGGTGGATAGAAGTTGGGAGCGAGCAATGGCTGATCTTGTGTTGTTGGTAAGAAATGGTTTGATACAGTAGAGCGATCCCAGTTTGACATGTACTTTTGTAATAGTTAAGTTGAGATGACTATTAAATTTTAGGTGGGAGTCTATGGTTATTCCCAATAGCTTAGCCTGTGCACTGGAGCGATTGGAGTAGCATTTGTGGAGTAGATAGTGAATTGACTGTTATCAGTGTTTTTTTTAGAACTGGTTATAATCATAAGCTGAGTTTTCTTTGGATTGAGGACAAGTTGGGCTTTGGTAAGGTAGTTTTCAATGTCAGAGAATGCTAGTTGAGTTGTTTGCAGGAGGATGGGAATGTTTTGTGCAGCAGAGATTAAGGTAGTATCATCTGCATACTGAATGATAGATGCACGCTTTGTGGAGGTATGGAGGTCATTTGTGAAGATTGTGAATAGTAGTGGTCCTAAGATAGAACCCTGTGGAACTCCTATAATTATGGGCATCTGAGGAGAGAGAGAATTTTTCCATTTCACAACTTGGTACCTGTCAGTTAAGTAGCTTTGGAACCAGGTAAGAGTGGAATTTGATAGGTGATATTGGTTTAGTTTGTTTAGCAGGATTTGCTGTGAGACTGTATCAAATGCTTTGGACATGTCCAAAAAAAGAGTTGACACTTGCAAGCCTTCATTTTTGAGATGGTTTACTGTGTCTGTGAAGCAGAAGAGGGCTGTAGTGGTACTATGGGCAGGTCTGAAACCATGCTGAAAAGGTGACAGGATGTTGCTGTCTAGGAGATATTTTTGCACCTGGGTATGGATTATTTTTCTAGGATTTTGGCCAGGGGGGAGAGTAAAGTAATGGGTCTGTAGTTATTAAGTTCAGTGGAAGTCCTGCCTTTATGTATGGGTGTAACATATGATATTTTCCAGAGTTTGGGCACATAATTTTCAACAATTGATCTGTTCATGAGAGTGGAGATTGGGATAGCAATAGCATCTGCTGTGAGTTTTAAGAAATAGCTAGGGAGTAGGTCGGCTGCTGTTGATGAGGTTTTTAGTTTGGAGAGCATGCTTTTGATTGAAGTGCTGGAAACTGTTTGAGGGTAAAGCTTTTATTAGTGTTGTTTGTGTTGGGGGGAGTAATGGTGTAAATAGAATTCAATGGGGAAAAACAATAGAAGAAATAAAATAATTCTGTCTTTTCTGGAGAACATATAAACCATCATTCAAAAAAATGCTTATTTGATAAATTTAGTACTGATAGGAAAAATAGCATACTTAGCAAGTGCATTCATGTTCCCTGCAGTATTTGAAAAGGAATTGCTGGAGATATTTTTTATTTATGTGGGATTCTAGATTAAACCCAGTAAAAAGAGAAGGTTTGTATGTAAATAAATAAGGAAGCTTAGGGTTAATTGACCCAGTGGTATATGCTGCTTCATTAAATTTATACAAAGTGTTAAAGTGCATAAATGAAAACAATGAGAGATTAGTAGTAAAACTGTATAAATATAAATATGATAACTTTTGGGGTATGGTAAAAAAGAGTAAAAGAGAAAAAAAGAGTATATAAATGAAGAAATAAAGTGTTACCAAAAAAAAATTAAACTGATAGAGAAAAAGACAGAAAAGTATGATATAAGAATGTAATGATAAAATATTACTATGTAAAACCATGGAAAAATCTAACAGAAGAAAAAATAAAACTATAAAAATAAAAAACAAATGGCGAAATCAGAAGACAGACTGTTAAGATTTTTATGGAGACTGGTAAAAGATAAATTACCATTAAAAGGAAATATGTGATATAAAAAGAAAAGTCATGAATATCCTTATGACACTACCTTAACACCTTTGTTTCTTCTTAAAAATACCACACCATAAAAAATGCCACCATCACATTCATTTCTGTTTTCTCACCATTGTGGTCTACTTTATAATGCAGGTTCATATTTTTTAATTGTCATCTCTTTACTAAAGCTTCTTCCATGTATGTTCTCTTTCCATGTTATATGTGGCATATCTGATATTTGTTGTGTTCTTTTTGCTATACTCTGTTGTCACTGTTTTTATTTAGTCATGAATCTATGTGCAATACTATATTTTTAGTCATGAATCTATACACTATTCATTTACTCTCTGATTTATGGATTCTTGTAGAACTGTCTGTTTGTGATTCATGGCTTATACACACAGACTGTATATTTCTTTTACCATGTGCCTTGTTTAAATGTTTAATTAATTGAATTTAATTAAAGTGTACTGTGACTTAATGACTATATAGCATTATGTTGTTGGTATCTCATGCACAGTATAGCTGATGAGTGCTAGCAGTGAACTATATTTTGATTTGTCTTTATGAGTCTCATCTTACTCTTCCAGTCATGCCAGATATTTGTGCACTGGGTTGCCCAAGCACAAGTAAAATATTCCTTTACAGAACACTGAAAAAGCTATTATGGAAATGGTATTGAACATCATAAAGGAGTCATATCCAAATCATTACAGTGATAAAAGCAAATGGGGTTCCAGTAAGCACTGATAAGGATATACAGATGCTTCCTTTCACACAGACATTAGGTCACACACAATTGTAATTCAATACATTTGGTTTCTTAAACCATTCTCACTTTCAGAACTTAGAATATTCCTATATGTATTGTGACAGCCAGGCAAGCAGGAATGATTTACTACCGCTGCCCCCCCCCCCAAAAAAAAAATCCAATGTCACACTGCATTCACCCCTTCTCTCACTCATATAAACCTTAGAGATTTAATAGGGTCTTCCACAAAACACAGTTCAGACTGGTATAACTGATCTGTTTGAAGTGTCCTACAGTACTGTTATTTAGTAGGACATTTGATTGTTGCACAGTCTATTTTGGTACTCTATTGTCTTTAAAATGGCACAGCTGCAATGCTATAATTTTTTTGCTTAAACCTTTCACTGAAGGCAATCCCCGGGATTCATGAAGCTCAGCGCAAAAATGGTTTTAGTCTTGCACCAAGCATCCTCTTTAGAGATGGTGCAGCAGCACCATATGAATATTTATGAGGGTGCGCTGCTGCATCCTCTACGTGCACACGAAAAGTGTGCGAGTGCAGGGGGCATGTTTAAGTGTGGCACGGAGGCTTAAACATGACCCCACAGTTACACAACCTACAATGCTTACTATTAGAGCCTGCCTCTAATAGTAAGCAATTCATTCAGTGTCTGTGGATACTGAAATGTATGCAAAGCATACAAGAGTGTCCACAAACACTGAAATAAAATCAAAGGAGTAAACACACAACCATGTAGTTGAATGTTAAGCCCCCATCCCTAGAACTATTACATTTAAATTCCCAGTGTCCCTATTTTACATTTGTATTTCTTCGTTATTTAAAGTGTTTGCGCGTCACTGCCCTTTGCTAAGCGTAGCTTAGACGTCAAAATTATCCAAATAGAAAAATACATGCAGGCTCAATGTTAACATCAATAGTGTGGTGGTTAAAGCATCTGCCTCATGAACAAATATTCACAGTTTGAGTCCCACTGCAGTACATATCATTTTCCATGTGGAATGTGTATATGAACATATTTTTACATCCTTTTGCTGTATAACCTACATAATAACATGTAAATGTGAACTGGAGTACTGCATTAAATGTTTAATTAATTTAATTTAATTAAAGTGGTAGTGTCATAATGAATAAGGCACTAGTAAGCAGGTTTAAGCACAAATAAGCAGTAGAAAAAATATATAAGTACTAGTAGACATGTTTAAGTGCATTTGTGTGGGTGTAAGCAGTGCCTACACACATTAAGCATAGTAGAAGCTAACTGAATTTAAGAAACTGTAATCAAAAATTAGGACTGCTTACCATCGCAAAACCTGCACACATCCGTTCACAACTACTTAAAAGTGCTTTAATCACTCTGTATACAATGGCCCATGTTCTGCCCAGCAACAAAAGAAATGGCCTCTGCAAAGCTCAAATACAGGACATTGTATACCACAGCCAATGTGATTTACCACTAAGCCATGGCAGATATACATAAATCTGATGTTATCACAAACATATCATCCAGCACAGTCATGCGACAGCATAGGAAATGTATAAAATCATGTAGATGTATGTGCATGTGTATGTACAGATATAATATATCTTTATATATATATATATATATATATATATATATATATATATATATATATATATATATATATATATATATATATATATATATATATATATATATATATAATATATATATCTGAAGAATGAGCATCGTGACAATAAAGCATACAAAAAGAATGAGAAGGAAAACAACAGCAACTCCTGTATTATTTAATGCTGTCATCTTATGCCAGATCAAGCTGGGCAGATGTGAGCAAATCACTGCTTCTCAAACCACAGGCAGGATACTTCCAGTGGGAATAACATTGTCGATCTGCTAAGTCTACCTTACAGACAATGTTGCTTGGACTTCCGACCATTACACAAGCCAGGACAGGTATGTTCAAGGACTAAAAGGTTGGGAGAGCCTGATGATACATCGGTTAAGAAAACATACGTGTACGGTCCCTAACGCTGGGAAGAGGGCACTGTGTGGAGGTGTGTTATGGCTGGGATAGCAACTGGAGAATGGATGGTTTGCATGTATGTGGAACTCAGGTGGGATGGAGGAACCATGGGTATGAAATTATGGATCGAGGCGTGTCAGGGTTGGATGGCCCGGTTCTAACTGTGCCGCCTCATGGAGGTCAGCAAGTTCATTATAAATATATATGCATACACACATACATATAGATGTATGTATGTATGTATGTATGTATGTATGCATACACACATACATACATCTATATGTAGAAGTACATTCCCTGTACATCATTCATTCCTTTTGCAGACATAAATAACATGAAAGTGCCCCTACAAGCCTCGACAGTAGATAGATTAATAGGTTGTGCATAATCATGAATGTAATAGGTTCATAGGTTCATAGGTAGGTACTAGGCTATCTGCCCAAGGGCATTTATAAGCCTAGCCAAGGTGTGTTGGCTTACGCTGCCCCAGTGATCAATTTACTGAGCCTCTGTCAAGCAGAGCTATTGAATTGATCCCAGTATGTCCCATTCTTTGCCCCCCCCAATTATATTTGGCTTTGGCTAGACTTCTTACATTAAGAGGTTGAGAGGTATGATTCTTGTGTATGTTTAGTTGTGTTGTTTGGCCTCTAAGGCTCAAGTCATGACTGAATGGAGTCCTTACTCATTGGAACAGTCTGCATACTTGGTTAACAGATGTTAAATAAATAAACATTTATTTATAGTTCATTAAAGAAATGACGGTGACCCTCTTCTCTGCACTGTGGTGTATATATCCCGACTCAATATCATGCAGAATGCATGGCCTTTGTAACAATGCAGGCCTTACTTAGACTGTCATGAAATGCTTGTCATCTATATATATATATATATATATATATATATATATATATATATATATATATATATATATTTTTTTTTTTTTACTTATTTGTGACATTTTTCACGATTTTGCTGGGATATAAAATTCCAAGGCAAAATAAGTTGTTGTTATGTTTCCATTGTATACTGCAGTACTATAGTATTAGAGTTACGAGAAGATAGAGGGAAAGGATGAATCTGCAAAAATTCAGAAGTGTGTATTACGTTTGATGTTAGTGCTATTCTCAAAAAAATAAAATGTGAGGACTTTCTCATTATGAAATAGTGGAATCATTCCTGTGATTTGCTGGCTATGTTAACGTCAATCACTATACCGGTCTTATTTGTAATATAATTTTGCCGAACTCGTACATTATTAGTTTTCGTGTGTAACGTGTGCATTATCATATAGTCTTAGTTATTAATTTATTGCAGTATGTTGTTAACTAGAGTAACGAAGTAATGAAGTATGGAGTCTAATCTTGAAATAATGACATGTGTGTCCCAGGTGGGACAACCCAAAACTTGGGAATAGTGTCCTATTGGTCACTCATTTCACCAATGTTTGTGGACTAAAAGGTTGGGATGTCTGAGGATAAGTGGATTGAGTCAACCCATGGGATGGGTCCAAAGGAGTAGGGAGTGGCCAATGTGTAGTGGCGTGGATACACCGTGTTCCCAACTGGAGAATGGATGACTGCTGTGGCAGTGAAGTGTTGGGGTGGGTGTTTGGGGAACAAGGTATATGGGTATATATGCAAATGAAGCAGCACAGCAGTAGTGTAGTGGTTAGAGCATCTGCCTAATGAACAGACATTCCCGGTTCGAATCCCACTTCAGCGTATACCATTTTCCATTGGAAATCTGTTTATGAACATATTTTGACATCTGTTTGTGTATAACCTGCATGATAACAATTAAATGTGAACTGGAGTGAAGTGTCAGTGTCATAATGAATAAGGCACTAGTAAGCAGGTATAAGCATAAATAAGCAGTAGTAAGCATATGTAAATACTAGTGAGCATGTTTGCATGTTGGGAAGCAGTGCTAACAGCCGGTTACAGTTTCTCACACTCAGCTTCTAGATTTCTTAACCATTGTAGGCAGTGCTAACCCCCATGCAAACAGGCTGAAACCCGCCTACTGCTGCTTAAAAGTGCTTACTCCCGCTTACCCCCACACGAACAGGTGTAGATACTCTTATTGCAGGAAGGTGGTGAAAAAGGGGCACAAAGAGGGAAAGACAGTAGGCAAGATAGCTAGGGATGTGCAGGAAGGGTGTAGGGGTGGTCCATACCTGCCTATTTCTCCTACAAATGTGCTGGTGCCCAGCACCATTTGCATTGATAGCATGATGCAGGTATTCCCTGGTGTCAGTGGCATCTATCCATACAGGGCATGTGTATAAGGCATTGTATGTCCTTTGTGGATCAAATGTGATGGCACCACATATGTTGCAGGCATCCAATGGGGAGCATAGTGAAGGTGCATTGTCCACAATTATGTACCTATTGTACCAGTGGACAGAGTGCCATGCCCTCTGCAGCCCACTGCAATAACACCATGCTTACTATCTATGAACAAAATGCAGAGTACTAGGAATGTAGCGGCAGTCTTCTAGGCAAGTGTGCTTCTGTATGAGACATGAGTCCAGACTGTAAGCTGGGTAATATTAGGATTACTTACTTTGTTCACCAGGCCTTTTATCAGATGTAGGGTTATGGCTTGCCAACCCAGTCTCTTGGCTGATTGAAATCTGTAATTCTCGTCAGGTAGACATTGTGACATATAATACAGCCACCATATATTAAAAATACAAAACCCACTCCTCAACAAGTCCAGTTGTTAGACACTCACAGCTACCTCCACACAAGATATGACTGAGAAATACACACACACACACACACACACACACACACACACACACACACAGTTGCCAGGTCTGGGATTAGAACACCTAACTAACTACTTTACCACACAACAGCAGTATGCAGTTACAGGATGCGCTATAGAGATTATTGGGTTACAGCATCCCCAGAGACCAATGAATTGTAGTGAGTGTGACTAGCCAAACATGCAGTACTCTCTACACAGGCATAGGAACAGGCACAAAAGCATCTGCAACTCCCATATGTGGGACTAGAACCCCTACCAGAGTTCTGTCTCAGACTACAGAACTACACTGTTATAACACACACCACAGGGTTTGCTGGAGTACTCATTTCCCCAAAGGTGTAGTCCCCAGTGATTCACATCATCAGGATTGCCAATTTAGGGCATTTGAATTGTATTGAGTGTGACTAACCTAAATTGCCACACTTAGTCTGTATGCATTAACTGCTGTCCTGGCCGGACCAAAATAACCCACCTTTGCAGGTCATGAACCCAGGACCCTGCACATCATAGTCACAGTAACTAACCACTAAGCCATCACAACAGATTCCTGACATCCCACATGGAACCACAACGCTCACCTCCCAAATAAGCAAGCCAGTCTGGTGGTCTCCTGCCATTAACAGAGTATACAACAGAAGGTAGACACTGTTAAAGCAAAAAGGATACTCCAAGGATGCAAACAACTCACTTAACAGCCACAGTAAGATGTTGCGATCCCTCATGGAATCCTCCAAAGCTGGTTATGTAACTAAATTCACCACAGATTTCAAAGACAACCATGCAGCATTCTATAGTTATGTCCAGAATCTAACTGGCAATGCTGAGAAGTGCCCTGAGCTACAACAGAATGGCATTACACAGACTGCTCCCATGGATTGTGCCAATATCCTGGCGGATTGGTTTAGTGCCACAGTCACCCCCTCTCACCCCCAAAAGGGCCCATGGCAATATGAACAGAGTTCCATTGGCCAGTAATCATGGCCACACAGGCAGAAACCGCACTATCCACAGCTAAAAATACATCATCCATGGGACCAGACTGTCATGTGTAATCATAACCTTGCATCAGGTCTGGTGCCCACTGAGTGGCGCACAGCTGCAGTTATCACACTCCACAAGGGAGATCCACCTTGGATCCCTGGAACTACTGTCACATCGGTCTGATGAGCCTTATCTGCATGGCCATGGAATGCATTATCAGGGAGGTTTGGAAGACAGACATTGGCAACCCTCAAACACTGGGCCCCACACAAATTGGGCTCATGGAAGGCCACTCTTGCCTCCTGAAACTGATTGTCTGCTTTGACTCAGTCTGCATAGCTGTTGAAGAGGGTAAGGCAGTGCACAACACCTATGTGGACCTCGCCAAGCCCTTCAATACCATAAACCAGTCTGGAAACATAGATTAACATACTAATCCAGCCATACATCCCTATGCCACTCGATGGGTTGTCACATGGCTTACTGACAGAACCCAAACTGTAAGGTGTAGCCATCTCCAAAGCCATCCCCAGACAAGTGAGAGGTGGAGTACCTCAAGGTTCAGTCCTGGGGCCACTGTTGTTTGAAATCTACATTTCTGTAGTACAGGCCAACAGTACGGGACTCTGGCTAACAAAAATAACAGATGACTGCAAAATGGGAATTATTATGAGCCTGACTGTACTGCATGATATGTTACTGATACCAGCCTGACATCATACAGGGGGGGGATGGGGTACTGTCAACATCTTGTGGCCTTGTTGTGTAAGGTCCTGGTTATGGGAACTGCAACAGTTGGTAGTGTATTGCAGGGCAGACATGTTTGGCTGTGGGGGAAATACCTATTTGTGCATGACATATGTTGTTTGTGCCTGTCAACCTCATTTATGGTCCATGTGGACATATACGTTTCTGCTATGTTCCCACCTCATCTACAGATGTATGTCTGTATATACCTATATAGATATAAGTAGCTGCTTACACATAGGTGGATATATCTATCTATCTATATATATATATATATATATATATATATATATATATATATATATATATATACACATTTGTATCTGTGTAGACATTAATATATTTTCACACACGCATATATCTACATGTTGTAATACATTCTCTGTACTGTTGCATGACTGTGCCGGATGATATGTTTGTGAATACAGCAGGGCTATCTATATCTGAGGTGGCTTAGAGGTACATCACTTTGGCAATGGTGTGCATGGTCCTGGGTTCAAGTCTAGCAGAGTTTATTTCTTTTGTTGCTAGGCAAAACAACGGCCGATGGATACAGAGTGATTAAGGCACTGTAAAGCAGTTGTAAGCATGTTGTCAGGCATGGTATGTCTGTTGTGAATCACATGTGAAGGCACCATAGGTGGTGCAGGTGTCCATTGGAGAACATGGTGAAGGTGCACTGTGTGCATGTACATGCATATTGGACAGATGGCTAGGGTGACATGCCCTCTGTAGCCCATTGATATCACTGCATAGTTACTATCAGTGATCAATATGCAGTGTACTACCCACATATTGGCTGTTGCCTAGGTATGTGTGTGCATATGACACATGGGTTGAGTGTGTGCTCTGGGTAATAGTGGGGTTGCTAGTTGTGATTGGCTGGCCTTGATGTCACATGTATGGGTACGGCTTTGCAACCCCGCCTCACAGATAATGTACATCTGGTATCCCTGTATGGTTGACATTGTGATATAGTGTACGGCCAACATACAAAATATGCAAAACCCCTCCACATTGCCCACAGGTGTCACACACTTACAACCACCACTACAGAGGATACAAGTCACACACACACACACACACACACACACACACACACACACACACACACACACACACACCTGTCATATCTGGTATTCAAACCCCTACCTAATTAGTTTATTACACTACAGCAATACAGAGTCATAGTACACACCACAGACATTACTGAAGCACCTCTTCCCCAAAGGTATATTTCACAATGAATGACATCAGCAGGATTACCAAAGAAGGGCATTTCACGTGTACTGCGAGTTCTACATTTCTTTTAAATGTGTTTACCCACTGCTTACTGTCGCGAAAACACATTTACACCAGCTTACAACTGCCTTTTTCTGGCTGAAACAAAGTTATTAGCAACCCTTGCAGGTCTTGAACCCTGGACCATGCACACCATAGTCACTGGACTTAACTACTAAGACATCTGAGTTATATACATGTTTCATGGTTTTTAGAATACACCGTTTACTACAAGTATTCCATAGCACTGAAAACACATGGGACAGTCACTTTTTGTACATATGTACAGTACCTTTTAATGTACTGTACTTTGTGAAAAAACATAGACAAGTCTACAACACACAGACACACATATATATATATATATATATATATATATATATATATGTATGTATTTCTATGATGTGTACACACACACACACACACACACACACACACACACACACACACACACACACACACACATACACAACAACCATCCCTTCTCCGGTGAACTAATTCATATTTAAATGTTATAATACAAGAGTTGCCTGTGTTTTGTGTACACTTCATTTCCTTTGGAATCTTTCTGTGTCACAAAGGGTGTTCAGAGCTGTTTACATATATATATATTCTATATATGTATATACACAGACACATTTATAGCCATATATATATATATATATATATATATATATATATATATATATATATAAACAGCTCTGAACACCCTTTGTGACACAGAAAGATTCCAAAGGAAATGAAGTGTACACAAATCACAGGCAACTCTTGTATTATAACATTTAAATATGAATTAGTTCACCGGAGAAGGGATGGTTGTTGTGTATGTGGAGTTTGGGGTGGGGACCGATGGGTAAGGAAATACACCCTGGAGATTGTGGAGTTTGGGGAATGATGGGTAATGAACTACACCTCGGGGATCACTTCTGAGTCACTGCTCGACAGTGGCACAGGAAATAACATGCCCAACAGTAGTCATTCTTGACTGTCTATTCTTTTCTATTCCTACCTATTTACTATTCTGTAGGCTCCACTCACCACAGATAACTACCATGGTGTGCAGCATGTAAAAGACATAACACATGTGTATGCTTAGCTACAGGGTAGTCACACGCACACACACACTTGCCAGTATTGTGCTTACAAGTCTTGCCTATGTAAAGGTTACTTGTAGAGTGGTAAGCATGGTAAGCAGTTGAGGGATGTGCCACAGAACCCATAAAATTACAGTTAATCTGATTCTGCGTCTGAGCTGGGTGACATCACAGGAATGATTACTTGAAGTGGGGAGGGGTGAAAAGGGTGGTTTAGCAGATGACAAGGATAACGGCCAGTGTAAAAGGTGGTTTCTCTTTGGAAAGCAGTAAAACCCACTCTCATGACAGGATGCAGACACAAATGCACACACACACACACACACACACACACACACACACACACACACACACACACACACACACACACACACACTTAGGGATTTGCAGACACACACAGCTGCCATTGGTGGGATCAGAACTCCTGCCTATCTACAGATCACTATTACAGTATTGCACAGTTATGAGATGCACCACAGAGATTACATATGTTCAGGCAGTCAGAATGCCCTTCTAAGGTTGAGGACATCAACAGGGATACTGACAGTTAAGATGTACATAGCTTTAAACCTGTGTGTTTAAAGTAGGAGTCCATTACAACCTGCATGCACAAACAAGACACTTCATCTGCCAGTAAGACATAGGTAGGCCTGAGAGGTGTATTTGTAGTACAACAAGCCCTGTACTGGAGTATGTCCATCTATGGAATGGACTACTACTATCACTATACAGGGTTACAGTGGGCATGCTCATACACTTAGAATCACAGGACTTGTTTGGATGCATTGACTCCAATTACACAAGGTGACAGTGGGCATGCTCATACACTTAGTAGCACAGGGCCGTTTGGGATGCACTCTGACTCCAACTACACAAGGTTATACTGGGCATGCTCATACACTTAGTAGCACAGGGCTGTTTGGGATGCACTCTGATTCTATCTACAGAAGGCCACAGTGGGCATACTCATACACTGATACGTACAGAACATGTTGCAATGGACTCCTATTGTAAACACACAGGTTTACAGCTATGTACATCTTAATTGTCAGTATATATGCACATCATACAGTTTTACTAACAGATACCTGTATGTGGCCCATAAATTATATATCTGCGTCTGTGCTGTGTGATACACATGCATACATGTACATGAAGTACTGCCATATATATGTGGAGCATGCACAATCATGAATGTGTGGAAGTGACAGACAATTGGTTAAGTGGGAAACACAGGTGGATGCAAAGTACAGCATGTGTCACACACATAGCTGCCCTGAAAGGCATACATTCATATCAGGTTGTGGACAGTGGCATCATAGTTGGAACAGTGGCATGTGCAATCATAATATGTGAGCCCCATTGTCTAATGGTACTGAGGTGCAGGTGTCAAGATGACCTCGCACACCTGTGTGAGTAGTTGTCATTATTAGCAGGACTGTTCCACTAAGTATATCTCACATTGGTCATCTAAACAACGTCTGCTGCTGTCTGTCACCTTATATGTAGCATTTGATACCAACCATAGTACTGGCACTCGCAGTGATGTCATGGTATGAGTGGCAACTGCTTGACCAAAACAATGAGCCAATGTCCTGTTGTAATCATGAAGTTGTCCAGCGTCTGTCATTCTGCAATGACATGACTGAAAGAAGACAAGCCTTTGTCACATATCACATGCAGCCATCATTCAAGGGAGTGTGGATAATATCTAGGTTGCATTTACCCATATAGTGCCATTCCAAGGCAAATGTCCTAAACACAGAAGTAACACCCTGACACCTACAAGACAATTGCATTGGATGCTTATGCTAACCAGTGCTAGATGTGTGGCTTTCATAATCCACTTGCTCACTGTAGAACCTACAGTGGGGAATACTGACATCTGTGCAGTGAGAACACCTGGCTGAAGGCTCTGTAGTGCACAATAGCACTACCACCATATATCTCAGATCCAAACATGTGGGCCATACCACTGGTACGGACTACTCCAGGTGGTGGTGTCCCTATATTCATAATGACTACTCACAAGTAAAGGCCACTACTCCAACATAATTCATCACAGATGAGTCAGGTACAGGTGACAGTGGCAAAAGTTGCAATCTAGCTTGTATCCTCATATACATCCCCCACCCTGTCCTCAGACTACCAACACACATCCATAAATGTGGTATGAAATATTATGGTACAACACCAAATAACCTTCGACTGGTGGACTGTACCTAGCCCTACATCAACTGTGCAAAGTACCTATGTACTGACACAGTTGCATAATGTGTTATGCAATTCGATAATACCACTGTTTTTAACCAGGTCAGTTGTACACATACCAGGGTCCCTTGGATGTTGTCAGCAGTAACACAGGTGACTGTTGCTATACACCAGTAAACACCACCCTCATGTTCGGATATGACTTAGACATACCCGACCTGGATATGTTCATCCCACACTCATACACCATACATAAAAATACCATAGCTGTTGTTGTCCTTTGTACATACAGGTGGCTACATTCATTACACACATGCACATGGAAGATAGGTCCATGGCTGCTGAATGCTAACAGTGCATAAGGTTTGATATCTGTGTTGACAGAGGTAATAATCCCTCTCTACTGGTCACCCATGACACCTATCATATCATACAACAATTCATGTGGCATGTATGTCATTAGACATGTCCACCAAATGCAATGCCTACAGACATACACAAATAACAGGACCGTAGGCCTTACACACATGACCTGTATTGACAGACTCAGGGAAATGCAGCTATGCTCTGTATGTTTCTAAGTAGTTACAGGTGATATGTCCATGACATGTACAGCCATGTGTGACCCACAGCTCCTGCATATACCCCATGGCAACAATTGCAAGCCATGTATGCTGTGTGCTGTCTGGACATGAACCTTATTACTACAATAACCACAACGTGCTGGGGTGAGATGTTTATAAGCCACAGACCTCACACATGCTTGAACAAGTGTAATGCCTAGCTCAAACAGAGCCCATTGCTAGCACTCTTTCAGTAATCATGAGGTGTGTGTGGCAAATATGAGGTGTGTGTGGCAAATATGATGTGCTCACTGTTGACCATTACAGTGCCCTGGCTTTACAGTGGAACTGTCAACTAACAGTTTGTGGCATCATGACATGGAATATTGTTGTGTGTGTCACTTGCTGATATGTGCTGTTGGCGTAAATGTCCACTTAGCTACTCAGTGAAGGTGGTTGAGTGTCCTACCGGTACATGAATAGAACATCCAATATGGTGTAATGCTCAGCTAGGTTTCACACATGGTGTGGGGAAGGTGTGGAATGTATCCTCTTGACCTGATAGTCCACTTACTGATGGAGAATGCATATGTGTACATGTACTGATGTGTGTTTAGATTCCACATGTGTGAAGTGTCTGATGTTTGAAGGTGACTGTTGTCTTAGTACATCATGCAGTTGCAATGCAGCCTCAACATTGCCAAGTGTATATGGTGATATACTCAAAGTACAGTAAGATGTACTTTAGGTATGGACAGATGTTTAGACATAACTACTAAGTGGTGGGGCTACTTTGCAGATGAATGATTACTGAACACAGCTCACATGTGTGTTACAATCATTCCTACAATAACCTGTGTAACTGCTAAGCTCTGGTGTTGTTAATTGAAGGGGAAGATACACAAAGTAGAATGCAATAAGGGTGACACTAAAGACAAACCTTTTGACACCTGTAACAGAAACACCTCCCCTGTGCATATATTGTGCATATGTCAGCACAGTTGGCAAAGGTAAAAGTCAGTAAGCTTTGTAGTGTGTGTGATAGTGCTGTAACTCTGCAATACCAATCAGGAGATAGGCAGGTGTTTGATTCCCAGTACTGGCAAGTGTGGGTGTGTGTGTGTGTGTGTGTGTGTCCATATATATCATGTATGGTGAGAAATACATCCCCAATGATTTTTACTCTCCTGTAAACTGTTGTAGACATCTGTACAGAGTGAAGTGTAGAAAGCAAGACATAGGCAGGTGTTTGAATCTCACGCATGGCAAGTGTCTGTATTTGTGTGACTTAGGCAGGAGCGGCCTTAGGTCAACTGGTGCCCTAGGCAAAAGGGCACCATGGCACCCCCCACCACACCACCCAGTGCCCCCATCCTGGTCTACCTACACAAAATAAATACTGGAAAAGTGCCCCTACTAAAGCGGTGCCCTAGGCGGCCACCTAGTTGGCCTATGCCTAAGGCCGGCTATGGACTTAGGTGTATATCTTTGTGAATGCCACAGTGTGTGTGTGTGTGTGTGTGTGTGTGTGTGTGTGTGTGTGTGTGTGTGTGTGTGTGTGTGTGTGTGTGTGTGAGAAACTACCTTTTCAACTGGCCTTTACCCTTGTCATCTGCTGAACCACTCTTTTACCTCCTCTCCGCTCTGGGTAACTATACTTGTGATGTCACCCCAGTATGGATGTGAGGCTCTGGCCACAGTAGCTTACTACACATCTATCATGCTCTTGGACCATTAGATCAGTAAACACGTTCGAAACTTGGGATGTAATGTTGCAGTTTTCATTTAAGCCTGGTGCACTAAACGCATCTAATGTTAATTGCCATTCTAGTTCGCATGCTTCCAATAATAATGAGAATGGGCCACCTCTAATGGTAAAAGGGACATGATCTATGGCTAAAAAGTGGAAGCTACGGCCAGGATTATTAATAATGTGTTTTGCCAAGGCATTATCGCTTTTGTTTTTCTTGATAGCGTAGATGTGTTCATAAAGCCTTTCGCGTAGCTTACGATCTGTTTTCCCTATGTAAAAGGCTGAACAGCAATCACATGTAGCTAAGTAAATGATAGATTTAGTCTCGCAGTTAAGTTTATGATTGATGTAATATTTTTTATTCCTAATAGTGAAAGAATTTGCTGTTTTCAAATATTTGCAACATTTACATAAACCACACATAAATGTCCCCTTTTGTCTTGAGGTAATATCAGTTTCTTTATTTCTTTCTAGCAACATTTTAAGGTTATTACCTTTCTTGTATACTATAATAGGGTAAACTCCTAGTTTTTCTGATAATTGTAAATTACTCCTAATAAAACACCAGTTTTTGAAAACTATTGACCTGATCTGGTTAGAGTTGGTATTAAAAGTAGTTATAAAACTGGTGGTAAATTGTTTAGCCAGTTCGATGTTTAACCAACTCTGATTTTCTGTAGTGTTTGCAGTAGGGTTGTCAGTAGAGGGACTAATAGAGTCCCCTATAATGTTATAAGTATCTTTAGCTTACTTACAGAAACAAGGAATAGCAATGGGTTCACCATGTGGCGCCAATGTTGCAAATTTATTTGTAGCATATTGGGAGAAACATTACATCTTTAACAACCCAGATATTATGCCACATATTAAACACTACACCAGATTCCTTGATGATATCTTTATTCTTTTCCATGGGAATGCAAGGGAGGCCTCTGACCTGATCGATTTCTTTAATTCTACTACCAATTTTCTCAAATTTACTTACCATTATTCTACTTTAGAAATAGACTATCTGGATGTTAAATTGAATAAGGACATCAGAAAAGGTCTGTATTTTTCATCAATTTTTAGAAAACCAACCTATTGTAATTATTTTCTTCATTTTACAAGTTCTCATCTGTTTAAACAAAAACGGTCAATAGTCAAAGGGCAACTCATCAGAGTAGCAAGGATGTGTACCCTTGACATAACTTTTTATGCAGAATGCCAACTCTTGGGGGATATGTTTATTAATCGAAGTTACCCTCCAGCACTCATTGATGAGATAATTCAAGAAGTTAAGCTAAAACGGACAAATGGAACTTATACGCCACTGTTAGCTAAAGATACTTATAACATTATAGGGGACTCTATTAGTCCCCCTACTGACAACCCTACCACAAACACTACAGAAAATCATTGTTGGTTAAACATCGAACTGGCTAAACAATTTACCACCAGTTTTATAACTACTTTTAATACCAACTCTAACCAGATCAGGTCAATAGTTTTCAAAAACTGGTGTTTTATTAGGAGTAATTTACAATTATCAGAAAAACTAGGAGTTTACCCTATTATAGTATACAAGAAAGGTAATAACCTTAAAATGTTGCTAGAAAGAAATAAAGAAACTGATATTACCTCAAGACAAAAGGGGACATTTATGTGTGGTTTATGTAAATGTTGCAAATATTTGAAAACAGCAAATTCTTTCACTATTAGGAATAAAAAAATATTACATCAATCATAAACTTAACTGCGAGACTAAATCTATTATTTACTTAGCTACATGTGATTGCTGTTCAGCCTTTTACATAGGGAAAACAGATCGTAAGCTACGTGAAAGGCTTTATGAACACATCTACGCTATCAAGAAAAACAAATGCGATAATGCCTTGGCAAAACACATTATTAATAATCCTGGCCATAGCTTCCACTTTTTAGCCATAGATCATGTCCCTTTTACCATTAGAGGTGGCCCATTCTCATTATTATTGGAAGCATGCGAACTAGAATGGCAATTAACATTAGATGCATTTAGTGCACCAGGCTTAAATGAAAACTGCAACATTACTTGTATATTGAAATTAAGGAGCACCCTGAGGTAATATTAACTAAAGAACACACACGTTTTAAATGTTATGTCTATAACTATAACGGACATAATACAATATAAAGCAGTAAACACCTACATTAGACTGGGTAAGCTACCTACTTTTTGATATAATATGTTTTTTATTATTTTCTATATAAAAAATTTTTTTAAAAAACTTTTTTAAAATATAATGTATAACAATTTTCCTAAGTAGATTGACACTTCGTTGGAGTTCTTATATTAACCCTTTCGATTGTATGAAATTGGGATTTAGTAGAGTTAGTGAAGTATAATATATTAATTTATACTAGAAATGAATGCCATTTTAAACATATAGATTTTTAGAATGAATTGTTTTTAACTCTCAAATACAATATTGCTGATATGAGCATATGTTTTATATGTAATTCATTGTTTCAGACATAATAATGCTATTGTATGGGAATGTATCTGTGCGAATTTAAGTGACGTGGTGCAACGTATCCATGTCACATACAGATTCAAATACCCGGCATTTCCCGCTTGTCAGTTTCTCTGATGAAGCTACTGTTGAACAGTAGCGAAAACGTATGCTGTTTTTTAAGAAAGAAATAAACCTGCGTTTAGAACATTATTACTTCAACTCGTACTTCCTTGGCTTTTTGTGGATTTACCTGGCAATTTTGGTTGACTTCAGATGTTATGATCTTTGTACTAGAAAGGTGGATGTCCATGAAGTATGTGTTTATTTGAAATCAGGATGTGCAAGTGTAGTATGTCCAACATCTCTGGGTTGGACATGGCTTTATTCAGGGTAGGCATCATGCTATATAGTGGAGCTAGGGTTTGGGAAGGCTGGTGTAGGCCATCTGAACATGGCCAATAACCCTTAAAGGAAATATGTGATCTATTATGGGTCAATTGAGTGTTGAGTATGGGTGAGCAATGATCTCTATATTCATGGGTGGCACCCTGTCATGATTAGGGGTGCCACTTACCACTACCTGACTGGTGTGGTGAAGTGACTATCAAAGGAAAGACTACTGTCCAGCTGGATCCCATACACACACAGTTTCCATTATGTTGCCCGCTGCTTAGGTGGTAGTTCATGGGTACAGGGTTTTTAACATAGGGAATGACAATGCAATACTTTGCAGTGAGCTTGTGGCCATACGTCAGACACCACACATCTGACCCACAAAGGCCCTTCTGTATGTTGCTCACATCACTCATTGAGTCAACTATAGCTCCTAGTTCATAGTCATTTGCAAACTTCAATAGGCAGATGCCTTCTGTGTTAGTCTTTGTGGTATAGATTTAGATAACAAAGAGGGAGAGTACCAGGACATAACCCTGTATTACTGCAGTTGGCACTGGTTTGCTGTGCATGTATTAGTCAGACACCATCTGTAGTGTTGGTTCTGCCAGCGGTCCAGTTGCCAACCAATCTTGTGACATAGGAATATACATCTAGTTTACTGAGTGTAGCTGGAAACCAGTATGGGTGATGGTGTCCTAAGACCTGGCAAGGTCAAGATATGCTGTGTGAATCAACCTTACTGTCATCTACATCTGTATTGACTACATCACATAAGTTGATCAAGGTTCATGGCCTTACAGACCAGACTCAGCAGGGTAGTAGTGCACTATTTCCAATTATCAGTGGTGTCTCCCCCTTTGTGGGGTGTGAATAACTGTTGCTGTGCACCATTCAGTGTGTACACAGCCTGACATGCAGCTATAATTGAACACAATGTGTAGGTAGAGAGCAAATTGTTCTGACATTTGTGTAAAACACTCCCTGGGATGCTGACAGGTCCCATGCAAGATGTATGTATGGCTTTAGAGAGTGCAGCCTGCACCTGCATAGTTGTTATTACAGGGACTCTGTAGTGTACATGAATATATAAATATATTTACCTGTTGGGGGGTGAGAGTGGGATTACGTTGTCACAGACCTTATCTGGATAAACAGGTGCTATTTCTGTAGGTGCAGTATTTCTCATGCCATAGTGCTGTGAAGCAAGGCAGGTGTTGTTGTTGCCATTACGATTCATGACACAGCTATAGAATGCTCTGTGGTTGGCCTCATAATATGTGGCCGATTAGTTTCACAGTGGCTTTGTGTGGTCTTATATGGTGTATCTAAATCTTACTGAGGCTGACCAGGGATCACCTCTACTCATGTGTGTTCACTCTTGCAACAGTTTCTACCTTCTGTGGTACAGTGTATGGCAGGGTACCACCAGTTTGCCTTCCTGTTTGTGTTTGGTTGAATCTTGGTTCTGTTTCAATAGCACAATCACTGCACTAATGTGAGTGCTTAAAGTGCATTTGTGTAGGATTCAGCATTTGCACATGCATTGTCCATCTGCATGGGTGCCATGACATTCTCCACTTCTGTCTTAAGAAGCATAACATTGGCTTTGGAGACTGACTATGTGTAGCATACTATTATCCCTGTTTGTGTGACTATGGTGATCCAGTTCATTGCGGTGATGAAATCCAACATGCATTGAGCACAGGTGTTGGTACATGAGGAGTCTTCCCAGTTAATAGTGGGATAGTTGACCGTAGCCATTATTATGGTTTTCTGTCTTAAACCTAATATTCCCCATTACAGCACAATATGACAGTTGGGAATTCAGAGGCATGGTGAGTGATCTGTAGCAAGGTGCAATGTGGATTCCACTTTGGCACAGAGGTAGTTGTTCAGCATAATGCATCTGATGTTATGCAAGTGCAACTAGCCTGGGGTTGTACATATCCTTCAGGAATATGGACACACCTGTGGCCTGTGTGTTCCAATAAAGGATAATGGGCAAGAGGTGAGGTATTTGTTATAATATGGTCATGCAGGGGTGCTCTCTGGAGCCTTGAACCATATCTTAGTCACTGCACAGATATGTTATCCATGTTAAGGATTGATGTAAGTGAGTCCATGTTGAGTTTCCAAAATGTATCATTGAGTAGCTAGACATGCAGTTTATTGCTTGGCTGTCCCTGTTACAGCAGTGGAATTGTCACTTGAACCTTGTATGATGAAGGCACTATAGGGGAAGCATGAACCCTAGCCAGTATCCAGATTCCCAGGGGTGACAGGTACAGGCCCAGTCTAGAAAGCATCATGGTCTGTCAACCATGTTATCCCAGGCAGAGAGATACTGGATACCCTTTGGATTACACCAGTACATTAGATAATTAGGGAATACAATCCTTTTGTCCCTGTACTGCAGTATCATTCTGGGCAATGGCAGACTGCTACCCAGGCCTTGGGACATACCTGCATGGGCTACAAGACCTGACAGTTCCTACATGTGTGTTTCCATGCATCCCAGGTCCTGCACAACAGCATGGAATATGCCAGAGCCATGTGTACGGTTCAAAAGGTGGTCTGAGTATATGGGTATGTGGCTAATCATGGCAGACATGCAGCTGACAGTATGTTTGCCCTCGTATAGCTTGGTGTGTGACATAGTGCTAGACTTTGCATTCACAAATGAGTACTGCTGGGCATGTTTCTGGCCACGTGTTCTGAGGAGTGGCACAGTTTTGCAACCTATGTCATACAGTTTGTGTATTTTGTTGTCTGTCTATTCTAGCTTGGGAGGTCCCTTGCTTGGCCAGATACTTGGAAGCCTCTGTGAATGTGAGTGCTTTCTGGTGGTATGTGTGGTTGTCCTTACTGTGTTCTGGTAAGGGTATGTGTTGAGTGTGGTGATGAGATGCATGTGTTAACCTACACCACATGACTGTCCAGTCCAGTCATGGCTGTAGACTGGACTGCCTTCCACCTTGCCTCTGTAGCTGCATCCCAGACAATGTGTGGGGTGTGGTGTTAGGTGGGTTTGGCAGTGTACATGACATAGAGATTACATTCCCCCAGGATGGCCACATACACAAAGCTGACATTACTAAACACCAGTAGCTGACTAGTGGACATGCCTGTGTAAGCATTCAGTACTACAAGTGCCAAGTACTGTATTTAGTTTACTTATTGCTTATGAAGATGTTTTAGACGGTGATGCTCACAAGTACATATTTGAGTTATGGACGTGAAAACACTGGCTATTACAGAAACATAGTAGCTAACTTTAGCAGCAATCCTCATCTGAGAAGCACATCACATCCTGATAGTTGATTACAGATGATGCAAGTGTCAACAGGTCTGTATCCTTTTCTGGGTATATACACACATATTCACCAGAATCATGAGGTCTGTTGGGCATGGACACCCACTCCCCAAACAGAGTCAAGTATCAATAGACTCTGCTGCCACTATCAGCATGATCAGGATATAATCAGATAGTGAAGCCATCACCTATGAAGCAGCTATTACACATGAGCAGCAGTGTCCTACATCCTACACTCCTACTGCAGATGTTACACTGGAGTTAAAGATGATATGCAACTTGTTTCATTAGCAGTACTGTGCACAACCTTACATACAGTATTTGGAAGCAGCTGTTAGGTTGGCAATGAGAGGTCAGGCTACACAAACATGAAAGTTCAACCAGTGGGTCTCTACTCTCAATATCCACTCTATGTAGGTGTGCACATAGCCAATTGGCCCAGCCCTGTAACAAGGGTCACAACACATTTGCATAACATGTAAACATGCACAGTTGTTATTGCTTGCAAATTATACTAGAGAGGTGGATATTACATGTCTTATCTGCATGGATAGTTACCTAGCTCTTCCAATTGTCTTTGCTATCATGCTGTTAAACCATCATATGAATACAATTCATATGTATCCTGTTATTTAGTATTGTAATTGCTAACATACATAACTAATGTTTGCATAACATAACACAAATGCTATGTAAAATGGAATACAGATGAGATAGATCTGCCTAGGATACTGTACATTACACAGTTATTGGCACATTATCCCACAATGCAAATCATATCTGCAAAGTAAGCCCACCTTTGACATGTTCATCTCACTAATACACCCATACATATGTCTACTGTTACAATATATCAACATATACTATCCCCTGTTATAGCACATACTTGTTAGACCAACCCTGACACAGACAGTGGCTGGAAAAGAAATAATGAATTCCAAGCCCAAATATATCATCCCTTGTGGTGTATGAGGAGTTTGCCATGTGACCTACAGCAGTACACACATAGAATACTACAGGCATAACTACTGCTCAACAATACATTACTACAAGATAGCTATTTCCACTATATGCATTGATTACACTCTAATTATTACAGAACAGGTACTACATACACATACATACTACAATTTATACATAGGTTCATAGGTTCATAGGTAGGTACTAGGCTATTTGCCCGAGGGCATTTATAAGCCTAGCTAGAGTGTGTCGGCTTTCGCTGCCCCATTGATTAAGTAATTGATCCTCTGTCAAGCAGAGCTAATGAAGTGATCCCAGGCGTGTATTTTCTGTTACCCATCCACTCATCAAGGTTTCTCTTGAAGAGTGTCAGTGAGGGGCTCTGCCTGATTTAATTTGGAATTGTATTGCAAAGCATGGGAAGTCTCTGTGACAGGAATCTATCCCTCCAGCATGTTCTATTTATTGCTGTGGCGAGGTTTAGCTCACTAGACCGCGTGGCTTGCAGTGACTTGGATTTCTTTAGGTGGAGCATCAATTCTGAGTTGGACATGGCTTTGTAAGTCAGGCAGAGATCACCTCTGAGTAAGCGATATGCCACTGAGTACAGCCGTAATTTTTTCAGTCGGGCTGCATAGGACATGTGTTTGAGGCCAGTAATCCTCTTGGTGAGGTACTTTTGTGGTCTTTCCAGCTGTTGGAAGTGTCTTGTGAGGTACATCGCATATGGGGCATTGTACTCTATGATGGGTCTAATGAGTGACGAGTAGAAGGGCACTATAACCTCTTTATTTCTAGATGTGAACCCTTTAGTAATTAGATGGGCCACATAGAAGGATTTCCTAACTACTTTGGCAATATGATTGTCAAAGGAGAGATTACTATCTACCTGGGTCCCCAGATCTCTTATTACCTCTTCTGTATTAAGGGGGCTGCCACCTATGTGGTAATTCGTGGGTGTTTTATGTTTCCCAAATGGGATGACTATGCATTTTTTGGCATTTAACTTGAGGTCATGACTTTGATACCAAGTGTCCATCTCAGTAAGGCCCTTTTGGAGGATGTCCGTGTCAGCCAGAGAGTCAATTACGGCTCCCAGTTTGCAGTCATTGGCGAACTTGGTTAACCATAGTCATCCTGTGTTTGTCTGTACATCTGAGAAGTATATGCCGAACAGTAGGGGTCCCAGGAGTGAGCCTTGTGGGACACCACTTGTGACTGGTTTAGAGTCGGACCTGGAGCCCACTATTCTTACCGTGTGAGTTCTGTCTGTAAGCCAGATGGCAACGCATCTCATGTTGTAGGGGTTTATGTTCAGGCTGGTGAGTTTTTCTGTAATACCCAAGTGGGGAATGGTGTCAAAAGCCTTGATGAGGTCAAGGTAGGCTGTGTGAACCACTTTTCCCTCTTCTATGGCCTTGGTGACTGTCTCGAAGAGGTCAATCAGGTTTAGTAGGCATGATCTGCCTTTAACAAAGCTGAACTGGGTCAGGTCAAGTGTTTGGAGGTTCCCAATGTCTTTGTTAATGAGTTCCATGATGATGCGCTCCATAGCCTTGCAGACCAGGCTAGTCAGGCTTATGGGGCGATAGTTACCAGGGTCAGTTGTGGCCCCTCCTTTGTGAAGAGGAATAACAATTGCTGTGCACCATTCTATGGGCATGTAGCCTGTGGAGAGGCTGAGGTTGAACAGCATGTTTAGGTGGGGGGGTTAGTTCATTCTGTAGTTCATGCAAGACGCAGCCTGGGGCACCATCTTGTCCCATTGACGCTGTGTTTTTGGCTTTTGAAAGGGCTATTTTCACCTGTGCGTCTGTGATTTTTGGGACACTACACTTTTCCAGTATTGTTGTGGGGCCTTTTGGAGGTGAGAGTGTGTTGAAGTTTGCACTGAAACTATCTGCCAGGATGTTGGCAATATCACCAAATGTGGAAAGTAAAAACTCAATAACTGAAGAAAATGAATAGCCATGAATCCAAGCAACTGATTAAATGAATACATTTAATTCAAAGTTTTCAATTTCAATGCACTTGATATAGAAATTGCTTCATTAATTCCTGGGAAATTGGCTGCATTCAGTCGAAACTGCCATCTCAATTCACAGATGTCCAAATGGACATCCAAAACCCTTCCTTGCGGGTTCTTAGGCACCTGTTGTATTACTAAAAACTTGAAACCATGGTCATTTTATTCTTGAATATGTCGGGCCAGTGCATTTATTTGTTTTTTTATGTTTAATGTCCAATAAATGTTCACTAATTCTGTTTTTAAATAGCCTTAGCGGTTTACCCACATAAAACATTGGACATTTTATGCACTTGACCAGATAAACTACATTAGCAGTACCACAATTATAATGGCCATACAAATTCAAATTCTTTCCATTCAATTTTAATTTTTCACCTGTCTCTAATATATAAGGACAAAAATTACAATGCTGGCACTTAAAATTTCCTTTAGCTCTACTAGTACCTCTGCCATACTGATGTTTATTCTTCTTAAAAATGTCCTTAAAGGACCAATCCCTCTTGTATATAACCAATGGTTTAACCCCTACCTTCTGGGCTATGTTGTTATCATATTGTAATATGTCCCAGTTATTATAAATGACTTCTACTATCCTATGCACATCCCAATTATAACATACAATAAATCCCACTTTGGTTTTAAAATCAAAATTTGCTCTATTCACATTACCTATGTCCTTTCCATATACCAAAATTGGTTTGTAAAAACCCTTATTTCTCTTTTCAATTACTTCATTACTAATTTCTCTCAATAAATCAACAGGGTAACCCCTTGCTTTAAACATGTCCAAAATGAAGTTAACCTCTTCTAGGAAAATTAAATCAGAGCTGACCATCCTGGCCGTTCTAACCAATTGTCCCTTAATTATGGGCTTTTTTTGAAAGGAAGGATGTGCACTCGTATATTCCAAATATGAATTAGAAAGTCTGTTTCCTATGAATTCTTGAGCTTAATGCCCTATCCTCAGTAATAGATAAATCAATGTCCAAATAAGCTATCCTTTTGAAACTATGAGGATGTGTAAATTTTAAAAAAGGAACTGTGTTATTAATGTAAATATAAAATTGTTCCAATTCTTCTTCTGTACCATTCCACAAAATAAATAAATCATCTAAAAGGCTAGTATAGTATAATATATTACTCATAAATGCACTATTAAACACAAAATGTTGTTCTCAATATGACATAATATAATTCGCGAAGATGGGGGAGCATACTGCCCCCATCGCTACCCCTGTCTTTTGCCTATAATACTGGCCTTAAAAGCTCAAATAATTATTTTGAAGCACAACCTCCATAAGGGTTACAAATACATTAATAACATCCTGATCAAACACCCCAGTTTTTAGTAACTGTGCTTCCAGCCACAACAACCCTTCTTCATGTGGTATCACAGTAAAAAGGCTTACCAAATCTATTGTGACTAAAATACAATCACCATTCACATTGATGTTACCTACTTTATCAAGGAATTTCCATGAATCCTTGCATATGTAAGGAAAACTTTATAAACCCCCCTTGTAATTTCTGATCAAAAGAATTTCCAATAAAACAGGTTTTTTAACATTTTCCATCTACAATTGGTCTAAAAGATGGGTTTGTCAACCCTTTATGGATTTTGGGAATTCCAAAAAAAACGTGAAACTGCAGGGAATTTGTTCACCATATAGGTGCGCTCATCCTCATTAATTTGACCTTGGAATAACATATCATCCATAAGCAAATCTATTTTCCTATACATTATATGGATTTCATTCAATGAACTTTCAACATAAGAACCATCTAACAACAGCGAATTAATCTCATCCAAATAATCAGTTTTATTCATTATAACAATACCGTTCCGCTTATCGGGTTTCATCAGACGTATATATTATACTATACTAGATTTTTAGAAGATTTATTTATTTTGTGGAATTGTACAGAAGAAGAATTAGAACAATTTTATATTTACATTAATAATACAGTTCCTTTTTTTAAAATTCACACATCATCATAGTTTCAAAAGGATAGCTTATTTGGACATTGATTTATCTATTACTGAGGATAGGGCATTAAGCTCAAGAATTCATAGGAAACAGACTTTTTCTAATTCATATTTGGAATATACGAGTGCACATCCTTCCTTTCAAAAAAAGTCCATAATTAGGGGACAATTGGTCAGAGTGGCCAGGATGATTAGCTCTGATTTAATTTTCCTGGAAGAGGTTAACTTTATTTTGGACATGTTTAAAGCAAGGGGTTACCCTGTTGATTTATTGAGAGAAATAGTAATGAAGTAGTTGAAGAGAGAAATAAGGGTTTTTACAAACCAATTTTGGTATACGGAAATGACATAGGTAATATGAATAGAGCAAATTTTGATTTTAAAACCCAAGTGGGACTTATTGTATGTTACAATTGGGATGTGCATAGGATAGTAGAAGTCATTTATAATAACTGGGACATATTACAATTTGATAACAACATAGCCCAGAAGGTAGGGGTTAAACCACTGGTTATATACAAGAGGGATAGGTCCTTTAAGGACGTTTTTGAGAGGAATAAACATCAGTATGGTGGGGGTACTAGTAGAGCTAAAGGAAATTTTAAGTGTCAGCATTGTAATTTTTGTCCTTATATATTACAGATAGGTGAAAAATTCTAATTGAATGGAAAGATTTTGAATTTGTATGGCCATTATAATTGTGGTACTGCTAATGTAGTTTATCTGGCCAAGTGCATAAAATGTCCAATATTTTATGTGGGTAAAATGCTAAGGCTATTTAAAAACAGAATTAGTGAACAATTATTGGACATTAAACATAAAAAAACAAACAAATGCACTGACCTAACATATTCAAGAATATAATGACCATAGTTTCAAGTTTTTAGTAATACAACAGATGCCTAAGGACCTGCAAGGAAGGGTTTTGGATGTCCATTTGGACATCTGTATATTGAGATGTCTACTTCGACTGAATGCAGCCAATTTCCCAGGAATTAATGAAGCAATTTCTATCTCAAGTGTATTAAAATTGAAAACTTTAGATTAAATTTATTCATTTAATCAGTTGTTTGGATTCCTGGCTATTCATTTTCTTCAGATGTTGGCAATATCAGTAGGTTCAGTATATTTTGTGCTATTTTGTACTAGTTCAGTGCATATCTGCGAGTTGCCACTTAGATTCTTAACATAGCTAAAGCAGGTTTTCTGGTTTTCTTTTGAATCCTTGGCTATTTTTCTTTCAAAGTTAGCACTGGATGCTTTCATGAGAGACCTTAGTTTCTTACTGATACTGATCAGGGATGTCTTTCCTTCTTGGGATTTGCTTTTTTTTCTGAACTAGTTTCCTCCTTCTGTTGTATAGCCTTTTTATTGCAGGGGTCCACCAAACTGGTTTCCTTCTCTTAGAGGATTGAGTCTTGGTTTTGCTAGGGATGGCATGATCCATGCATCCTTGTAGGTGCTCATAGAGTGCATTTGTAAAGGTTTCTGCATCTTGGGCAGCATTATCCTTTAGTGTGGGGGCTGTGAAACGTACCACCTCTGTCTTAAGTAAGGTGACGTTTGCTTTAGAAAAGTTTTTTTACTGTGGTTTCCTTAGTTGGGGGTGGTGGTGGGGTATGGACATCCAGAATGATTAGTTTATTGTCTGATCTAACCAGTGACGGGTTGACCTCCGGTGTGGAACACCTGTCTCCCATGTTGTTGATGACCAGGTCCAATATGTTTTCACCTCTGGTAGGGGAGTGTACCAGCTGATCCAGGGCATTTGAGTTGATGAATTCCAGGAAGCATTGGGCCTGGGAATTTGTACTCAAGTAGTTTTTCCAGTGAATGGTAGGGTAATTGAAATTGCCCAATATCAAGGTGTTCCATAGGACCTTCATGTTTTCCAGTGTCTCCAGAAAGGTGGAGTGGTGGTCCTGGTTCATGGAGGGTGATCTGTAACAGGCCACAATTTGTATTGCAGATTTGCCCAATGTTAGTTGCACATGGATGATCTCAGAGGTATCATGCTGCGCCACTAACCTGGAGGTGTAGGTATCCTTGATGAATATGGATACACCCCCTCCTTTTGTGTTTCAGTCCGTGTTCTGTGGCTGAAATGTTCTTATTGGTAATTGGAGGTGTTATCGAGTGGTATGTTATTTATTTTGTTCTTTGTTTTATTTCTTTTTGGGGTATTTTGTAATGTTTTGCAGGTATATACAGATGGTTTCAATGTGTGACAAGCCATCCTTTCATAGTTAGAGATCAGTACCATGTGCTATCCTGATCACCAATTGGTGTTCCAATGTAGTTAATTACATGCACATCAGCTGTGTAGCTACTCCATTAGCCAGTGCCATGGCAACAGTGGAGTATAACTGAGTACTCCAATTGGGCGTTGTCCCTTTGCCTTACTTGTGAGGAAGACAGCCTGGAAGTGTGGTCTGAAATCTATTGCAACAGCTGTATGGAGACAAACTCAACTATATTGTGTGGAATGTCTAGAAGTTTTGTTCTACATGTGAGTACTGCTGTTATAATTCTGAACATTGCTACTTGTGCAGGGTTTGTCTGTACCTAATAGTTCTGCATATGTTTTTGTCTGGCCAGGTTGTTTGACCAGCTCAAGACTGTATAGCTATGCATATAATGTTAGGGGGTTTACAGTGTGCTCACCAGACATCTTTAGTTTGGTGTTAATGTGTATCATACTGTGCTGATAATCAGTAACTGGTAACACTTCCTGGTGTTATTACTTTTTGACCCTCTGAAACAAGATTCATTCAAACAAACCCTGTAACATCAGCAGCTGTTCCATTATATAAAAGCAACTATTTCACATAGGACCATGTTAGTGTGACTCTGTCCAGATATGTCAAGGTTTCAGCAGATGTCGTACAGTGGGTGAATAATTGGTAATGGTATGACAGTATGTATTGTTGTAATTAGTTTGGTTGTGGGGGAGATGTTGGTGGGTGTACATAGCAGATGCAGGTGTATAGACACTGCTTTTATACATATTCTATATGTGTGTGGGGGTTCTTTCCCTATGTGAACACCTATCACTTAGTGGACTAATACTATGGTAATTGCAGGCTGATTCATTAAGGCACTGTTAAATGCTTCCTGTATTGCATGCAGGTAATGTTAGTACTTGAATCCTTTTGGCCATACATCGGAATGTAAGAAAAGTTTGTTAAATAAAAGATGTCTGTGTATTTCTGTTGTGGATATTTGCAGTCATTGTAGTTGTGTTGGTGACTAACCCTATTTGGCTCATGTCCGTATGATATATTTGTAATAGTGTATTGGCATATACTCTTCATATGTTATGTTCATATTGTTTGGGGGAGTGGAGAATGTGTGATTGCTATGGTCCATGTTATACTCAGATTTGAACACCTCAGATGCTATATACACACATGTATGTGTATATATATATATATATATATATATATATATATATATATATATATATATATATATATATATATATATATATATATATATATACATCTTTATGTACCATAATATATATTATTGCATACATTTATATGTACCTCCATATATGTGTAGATGTTTTTAACCTATCTATATATATGTATATATCTATATATCGACATGTATCTATCTATATATATATATATATATATATATATATATATATATATATATATATATATATATACACTTGTATATATAATATATATGTATATATCTATACAGCATACACCTTTCATTAGGTACATGGCAGTTTGTCCTATTTCCACACAATCTTCCCTTTTGTATTTTAACCTGTCTGAAAATACAACTGAAATAGGTACGTCTCAGGTGGCTTAGTGGTAGGTTATGCTGAGGATGGTGTACATGGTTGTGGGTTCTAATCCTGAAAGGGATTACTATTTTACTTCTCAGAGCAGGCACTGCTAGGAAAAGGGTGATTAACACACATTTAAGCAGTTGTAAGCTAGTTTGCCCGTGTTCTGCGTGATGGTAAGCAAAGGTTACACCTGTGAAGCTCTTATCCTTTTAACCGTGTTTAAGCGCCACTTACCATCATGCAAACCCACTTAAAACTGCTTAAAAGTGCCTTAATCAGCCTGCATCCAACAGCCCTTATTCTGGCCCTCATAAAAACATCCCTTGAACCCAGGACCAAGAACACCACAGTCACTGACTTTACCACTAAGGCATCTACGATATGTACAAATGTTATGGTTTTTAGAATATACCTTTTACTATAAGCATTCCTCACTACTGAAAACAAATGTGACAGTCAGTGTACATATGTATAATACATGTTAATGTTCATATGTTTGCGGAATTATGTGTTGCAATGTGACCTGACAGGGTGTATTAGTGATGAGCATGGTTCTGGTTTTGTGTCCTTTTTTTATTGTCTCCATACTCCATGTATACCCCTCCAGTTCACTTATTGAACATCCAACCCAGGTTCTCCTTGATGCATAATTTCATTACCCATCATTCCTCCCCCACCCCAAACTCCACATACACAACAACCAGCCCTTCTATAGTGAATTAAGTTAATATTAATTGTTATAATACCAGAGCTGCATGTGTTTTGTGTACACTTCAATTCCTTTGGATTGCTTCTGTGTCACGAAGTATGTTCATAGATGTTTATATGTATGGCTATAGCTGTGTGCATACATATATATATATATATATATATATATATATATATATATATATATATATATATATATGGGAGCACTTTACATAATTGAATTACTGAAAGCTCGAATTGCATATGGTCAAGACCATATGATCGAGCTTTCAGTAAATCGAATGTGTAAAGTCTTAAAAAATAACACTTTTCTTACCTTAAAACATTACTTGCACACAGAGGCAAGGATCCTTGTACGCTCTGTGTGTAAGTAATGTTTTCTTTTTTTTTGCGATTTTGACAGGAAACAAGGAATCTCATGATTTGCGCTTCCACATATAGTACGAAATGGGAGATTTCCCTTTTCCCCACTGTAGCGTGATCTCTGAGTTGGTATATTTAAGTAGGAGGGGTGTGGGGGGCACAGCCCCCCTGCAAAAGCAATGTATGACTTTTTTTTTTTTTTTTATTAATTTCATTTTAGGAGTTCGAGTTTCCAAAAATCGATCTTATGGTCTCGACCACATGAAGTTCGGGTTTTTTGGGAATTCGAGCATCTAAAGTGAATATATATATATATATATATATATATATATATATATATATATATATATATATATATATATATATATATATATATATATATATATATATATATATATATTTAATATTAATTTGTAATTTGTAACAGTTATACATATGTAGACTTGTATATGTTGATTCATAAACAACAGTACATTACAATGTACTGTACATATGTACACAAAGTGACTGTCCCATTTGTTGTCAGTACTGTGGAATGCCTGTAGTAAAAGGTGCATTCTAAAATCCATGAAACATGTATACTGCTCAGATGGCTTAGTGGTAAGTCCAGTGTGTATGGTCCAGAGTCCAAGACCTGCAATGGTTAAACTTTTTTTAGACCAGAATATGGCTCTTTTAAGCAGTTGTAAGCATGTTTAAAAGTGATTGTATGACATTAAGCCGACAGTTAAACATGGTTAAATGAAATCTGAAAGCGTATAACCTGTACGCGCAAACACAGTCACATCCGCTAACTGCACAGGATATATATATATATATATATATATATATATAGTTAAGTGTAGTAACATCTCACTATGTGCTTACATAACATTGCAATCTCTGTTGACTTTACTCTCGGGCACACATAGGTTTATATGGGTGTTTCAAATGTTTATTAAACTGAAGATTACTACCTAAATATGCAAACTGTGGTTAAAGTATACTTTTTAACATAAAAAACATCTCTGACTTTATTGGGATTTGAACCACAAGTGCATAGATACTATGTGAATGCCCTAACCATTACACTATTGACATTAGCATTGCTTCTTCCTATTTTTTTATTTAGATGATTTCTATGTGTAAGCCAGGCTAAGCAAAGGGCAGTGGCACGCAAACCCACTGAGCTTCATGTACTCTTGAAATAATAACATAAGAAATGAAAGGGGAGAATATAAAATAAAATTCCTAACTACATTAGGCATAGTCCCTCATTGACACTCTTCAAGAGAAACCTTGACGGATGAATGGGTAACGGCATATACATCCCTGGGATCATGTGTGCCAGAACCATACAGCCAGGGGGGATCCTCCCAGTTTTACAGCTGCAGGACCTGTCGGGGAAATTGAATGGTGTGGAGTTTTCATGTTAACATGCCCTGTGTAGATCACTAAGTGCCCCTATCACCCCCCCCCCCCCAGTCTTCAACAGCTTCCGGCAATTCTGCCTGGAATCACTGCATTGGCTATGTTTGACAGAGGCTCAGTTAATTGATCAATGGGGCAGAGAAAGTCAACACACTGTAGCTAAGCTTCTAAATGTCCTTGGGCGGATAACCTAGCACCTACCTGTGAACCTCTAAGGTGGAGGCCGCCAATGAAAGACAATATGTGAATAAACAGAGCTTTCAGATCACAATATACAGTGAGTAATCAGCATGTAGGTAGAAAACTGTTCAGTACAGCAAGAACATGCAGAACACTGATACTTAATCACTCCAAAAGTCTCTCTTGGAAGCTAGAAGGCTTGTATCAGTTTAAGGCTTTCTATTGCTTACCAGTAGGTTACCTACAGGAAAGGTGAGAAACAAGCACAGACGGGAAATATGCATGCAACAATATCATACTGGCTTGCATCTGTCTCCCTTAGGCTTTTGAATACTGCCCAAGAATCTTGTCGCCCCCATGGTGTCTTTTTTAGGCAAGGCTCAAAGGTGAAACCCACCTCTGTAAACAGCACAAAAAAGTAAAACAACGAAGGTTATGCTACTCAACGCCAGGAGATGAAATCACAACATGCACGCACTCACAGCACTCCTCGGTATGGGCAATGTCAACATCTCTGCAGTAACTGAAACCTGTTTTAAGGCTTCTGAGAGCACCCCAGCACTACCAGACTACAACTCATGCCACACATTTTGGCCACAAAACATGGACTGGCACAGAAATGGAGGGGGTGTATCCATATTAATCAAGGATACCTACACCTCCAGGTTAGTAGGGCAGCATGATACCTCTGAGGTCATCCATGTGCAGCTAACATCAGCCAAAACTGCAATGCAAATTGTGGCCTGCTACAGATCACCCTCCATGATCCAGGACCACCACTCCACCTTCTTGGAGACAGTGGAAACATGACAGTCCTACCGAACACCCTGATATTGGACGATTTCAACTACCCTATCATTAACTGGGAAAAATACTTGAGTACTTAATTCCAGGCCCAGCGCTTCCTGGAATTTATCAACTCAAACTCCCTGGATCAGATGGTAAACTCCTCAACCAGAGGTGGAAACATACTAGACCTGGTAATCACCAACATGAGCGACAGGTGCAACACAGCAGAGGTAAACCCGTCACTGGTTAGATCTGACCATAAACTATTCACTGTGGATGTCCACACCCCACCATCTCCCCTACCCAAGGAAACCACAGTAAAAACCTCTCCTAAAGCTAACTTCACACTACTAAAGACAAAGGTGGGAAGTTTCACAGCCCCCACACTAAGGGAAAACACTGCCCAAGATACAGAATTATTTACAAATGCACTCTTTGAGCACCTACAAGGATGTATGGATCATGCCATCCCTGGTAAACCAAGACTCACTCCTCCAAGACAAGGACACCAGTCTGGTGGACCCCTGCAATAAACAGGCTATACAACAAAAGGAGGACAGTAGTCCAGAAATAAAATAAACTCCCAAGAAGGAAGGACATCCCTGACCAGTATTAGTAAGGAACAACGGTCCCTCATGTAATCATCCAAGGCTAACTTCAAAAGGGAAATAGCCAAGGATTAGACAGATAACCACAAAGCCTTCTTTGGCTATGTCAGGCATCTAAGTGGTTACTCACAGATTTGCGCTGTGCTTTGCAATATAGCACAAAATATACTGAACCTACTGATATTGCCAACAACCTTGCAGATACATTCAGTGCAAACTTCACCCCCATATCACCCCCTAAAGGGCACACAACAATACGTGGAAAGTACAGTTACCCAGACATCACAGATGCACAGGTGAAAGCAGCCCTCTCAAAAGGCTAAACACAGTGTCACTGGGGCCAGATGATGTCCCAGGCTGTGTCTTGCAAACACTACAAGACAAACTAACCCCCCACCTAAATAAGCTTTTCAACCTCAGCCTCTCCACAGGCTACATGCCCATAGAATAGCACATAGCAATGGTTATTCCATTCCACAAAGGAAGAACCACAACTGACCATGGTAACTACCACCCCATAAGCCTGACTAGCCTGTTTTGCATGGCTATGGAGCGCATCACCATGGAACTCATTAACAAAGACATTGCTAACCTCCAAACACTTGACTCAACCCAGGTCTTCTTGGTTGAGGGCACATCATGCCTACTGAACCTGGCTGACGTCTTACAGATAGTCACCCAGGTGAGAGACGAGGAAAGAGGTGGTTCACATATCCTACCGGGACCTCACCAAGGCTTTTGACACCATTTCCCACTCCACTCGGGTATTATTGATAAACTTACCAGATTGAACATAATCCCCTACGTCACAGGATGGGTTGCCAACTGGCTTGCAGACAGAACTCACATGGTAAGACTAATGGCCTCCAGGTCCAACTCTTAACTAGTCACAACTGGTGTCCCACAGGGCTCAGTCCTGAAATCCCTACTGTTCAGCATATACTTCTCAGAGGTACAGGCAAACACAGGTGGACTATGGCAGACCACGTTTGCCAATGACTGCAAACTGGGAGCCATAATTGACAGTCCAGCTGACACAGACATCCTTCAAAAGGGCCTCACGGAGATCGACAAAGGGTGTCAGAGTCATGGCCTCAAGCTAAATGCCACAAAGTGCATAGTCATTCCATTTTGGAAAACAAAACACCCACAAATTACCATATAGGTGGCAGCCCCCTTAATATAGATGAGTTAATAAGAGATCTGGGGACTAAGGTAGATAGTAATCTCTCCTTTGACATTCATATCGCCAAAGTAGTTAGAACATCCTTCTATGTAGGCCATCTAATTACTAAAGGGTTCACATTTAGACATACTGAGGTTATAGTGCCCCTTTACTCATCACTCATCAGGCCCATCATAGAGTATAATACCCCATTTGGGATGTACCTCAGAAGATACTTCCAACAGCTGGAAAGACCACAAGAGTACCTCGCAAAGAGGATTACTGGCCTCAAACATATGTCCTATGCAGCCAGTCTGAATAAACTCCAGCTGTACTCAGTGGCATCTCATTTACTCAGAGATGATCTTTGCTGGCCTACAAAGCCATGTCCAACTCAGACTTAATGGATATGCTCCACCTACGGAAATCCATGTCACAGTGAGCCACGTGCTCTAGTGAGCTAAACCTTGCCACAACAATAACTAGAACATGCTGGAAGGACAGATTCCTGTCAAAAAGACTCCCCATGCTTTGGAACAACATCCCTAATTGCATTATACAGAGCCCCTCACTAACACTCTTCAAGAGAAACTTTGAAGAGTGGATGGGGAACGGTAGATACACCCCAGGGATCCCACCATTGGCTCTGCTTGACAGAGAGACAGTTGATTAATCAATGGGGGGAAAAGCTGACAAATTCTGGCTAGGCTTATGAATGCCCTTGGGCAGTTAGCCTGGTACCTACCTATGAACCTATATATACAGTAGCAGTACATGCTGATAGCTTAATTTACTGTTCAGGTGTTGACTTACCTTGTGCCAATAGCAGTTGTGTGTGCAATAGTCGTGGTCTGCCTATCTTGGATGCACACAGTAGACTGTCCATACATGACAATTTACAGGTAGTCTTGCGTGTGTGCCATCTGTTTTTACTGTGTGTGCAGGTGGAGAAAGGTGTCAGTCCCTAGGTGCCTACACTGTCAGTGTGTGTGCTATATGTTCCCTCTATGCCTCCGTCTGCCCACAGGGGCTGGCTCAGAGGGCTCGTGGTCTGAGTCTCTCTGTGCCTGTGGAGTCCTTGGCAATGGTGGTGGGCTGTGAGGGCCTTCACCATTCTGTCCCTGCTGCAGCTGTTAATGCAGGATCATATTGTGTAGCATGGCGAATACTATGAAGATGTGGGCACATGTGGCTGGAGAGTACTGCAAGGCACCACCGGATATGTCCAAGCAACAGAACCATGATTTGAGCATCCCAAACACATGCTCTAGGATGATTCTGGTTTGTGCATGTGCCTCATTATGGCATTCTTGCATGGGTGTGTGTGCATTTCTGATGTGTGTCATTATCCACAGTTCCAGTGCATAGCCAGTATCCCCCACCAGACGGCCATATGGGATGTCCCCCCCTGACAAATGCCTGATACAGCTGTGAGGTATGCCAGATGTGGGAGTCGTGATAGCTTCCAGGGCTGCCAGCACACACATCTATGATAATGCCCTGGGCATTGCACACAACCTGGAAGTTGATGGAGGGGTATCCCTTGTGGTTTATGAACTGCCTACCCTGCTCACCGGGTGGTGACTTGATGTGTATGTGGATGCAGTCTATTGCACCCAGTACCTTTGAGTATTCTGCCACATGATGGAAGAGACGCATGTTGCTGGCCAACTGCTACTGCATTTGGGGGAAGTATATGTGCTCACTGGCATGTGGTAACATGGCATCCAGGAACTGGTGGAGTACCCTGGATGCTGATGCTTGTGAGATCCCCATGATATCCCCAGTTGGCCTTTGAAAGGTACCTGTGGCTAGTATTCTCAAGCTTACACATACCTTGGTATCCACTGGGATGGGTTCCCCTCTGTTTGTTTTGGCTCTGAGGTGTGGCCGGCACAGCTCCACAAGTTGCTGTAGGGTGTCCCTGTCCACCCTGTAATGCTCTACTATCTCCAGATCATGTAGCCCCTGGTAGGTTACCCTGGGCCTGAACACTCTTCTCCTCCTCTGGTGCCTGCTGTGGTTGTCAGCATCATCCTCCACACCACCTTCAGTCTCCATTACATGCTGGTGGATCAAAGCAATGGCAGCCCCTAACATGTACAAATTAAAACTTCCCCGTTTGTATACACCAATGGTGCAGTGTGTATGGGAAAACAGAAGTGTGTGTGAGGTGTTTTCACACATTATACTATTGTGCTATAGATGCTGCTGATGTAATTGGCTGGGTGTGAGCAGTTCCAGCTGCAAGGCATCTTACTTATGGGTTTTACATTGATTACTGCAAATGTGGGGGCTGTAGTGTGGAGTTATTCTTGCCTGGCTTTATTCATCTGTTGTCCTTTAATTCCCTTTCAAACCTAGATCCCCTCCCATTGTCAGGCATACATCCACCTGCCAGCTTTATTGTCTTGTACTTTCCCTACCCAGCCGTGTTTTGCAAAGTGTGTTATGTAGCTGATATAATGCAATTCTACTTTGTTCTGCTGTGACACTTTACTGTTTTCTTTGCAGCACAGCCCCTCCCTATCTGTGGGTAGCTGCTAGTAGCCTTGTTAGCTGTTGTCAATGGCTCACTGTAGGTTCCTAGGTGTTAATTTCTCATTTGTACTCCAATTTCCCTGCTGCAGCATTTCCTTATTTTTTTCATATATCCTTCCTGTTTCAGCTCCGGTGATCGCCGCGCATACCCATTAACCAGGTTTAAGTACATTTTAATCTCCGTTCACATGCATACTCGGTTACCTTGTGTGCTCTTAGCTAAGCAAAGCTAAAGCCAGTTAAACACACCCGTTTAGCTTTGCTTAGCTATGGGCAAACCGGACTGGCATTGCTCCAATGTGCTCACAGCAAAGGTGACACACCCCTCTCTTGATGTTATCTTTATCTCATGGTCCCACCTCAGTGTTATAACACTACACCATGAGGTGCACCCTTACACCAGGGGGGAATCTGTGATTCAGTATAACTCCTCTCATTTGCATTAGATTGCCTACTAATTCCTAGAAACCACACATAACACTAACACAGCCCCTTAGTTACCCTTGCACCATGGTGTGGTGTAACATGCCTGCCATTGACTATTATGGGGAAATCATGATATGTGTTGCATTGTGGTTTTATTTTCTTTTTTCTATTTTTCTTATGATCCCGTTTGCGCGCCGCTGCCCTACGCTTTAAACTTCACGATAACGCGAGAAAAAGTAATAATGTTATTTTTACATTTTGTACATGTTTTTTTATGCCAATGATTATATATTTAGCCATTGGCATATATTAACAATATAATACATGTGTTTGGCCAGCTGACATGGCTCTGATTTTATGTTTGCAGTAATGTATACCGTGTTTTATGGTTTACATTTCTGCATGCTTATACTACGCCTGCACCATGTCCTGGATCACTAACTACCCACATTTGCATGCTACACTGCTGCAAATGGGGTGATTAGCATACAGGAGCCAAGAGCTGTGCCAGCATAGCATTCGCAGGTAGTGCACATGAAAACAGCTCGTACCTGCATCGCTCGGCAGCCATATTTGGTGTTTGAACACCAATGCTACTCCTGCACCTGATGTAAGCTTCGTGAATCCCTGAGAATGTGTGTGGTGTGTGCATGTGTGATGTGCACATGCACACTTGAGAGGTGGACATACTGATAATTTTTTGCATGTAAGCTGTAGTTTAAAGAAGGAGTTCACTGTGTGACAACTGCCATTTGTGCTTGTTTGGAATAGTTTGGTAAATATCATACAAGCAGTACAGTTTTTCACAAAACAAAAGAAAGCAACCATAACGATGCATTTTCTTATTTTTATAACTATATTTTTCCTCCATCATACAAACTATGGAGAAAATATATGCATATAGTCTGATCTGCTTTCCATGTATATATCGAATACATATACAAGCAAGTGTCAAAAATTAATATGATCTCATTGGTTCTCCATTTTACAAGTGATAATATAAGCCACATTTATATAAGATGAACTCTAGTGTAGAGGACTGTTTTGCAGATTAAAAGTATTTGAATTCTATGGTAGTGTCATCTTTTAATTGGCTTCTTGTTTTAATGGTGTGATTGCAAGGTGTTTGACAAAGTCAATACACACAGCAGGAGAGTGGGGCATATGATTGCACTTAACCAGGACACTTCAGAAATAGTAAAGTCACTTTTCAGCATGATTATAAGATGTGGAGACATTAACATGTCAAAATAAGGAAGGTCTAATCTTCATCTCTGTTCTTTTATAACAATTTTGCCCTTGAGAAGTCTCCAGAGTTGTCCAAATACTGTAATTCCAGATTCCTAGATGAAACATTCTATATGCAATTTCTCATTTCTTAATGTGGTTGCAGACTCCACTGCATTTTTATTAATGTCACAATATCTAAATGACCATGACTATTGTTTGCCATTGATCCTTTGGTGATAAATGTTTATCTTCTTGCTTCTACATTCTGTCTCATCCATATGTTAAGTCCCAGTAAAAACAATACATTGACATCCTCAGCACACTCCATTTCCCAACCACAATCATATACATTTTATTTATTCATTTATTTGATACATGTTTGCCAGGATAGTCCGACTGGGTCAAAAGGAACCCGCTTTCAGTGGAGGCCCTGGGAAAAAAGCTCCAAATACAAACTCTAATATACAAACATATAGTAGGGAAAAACAGTGAAATACAGAAAATTAGTTACAGAATCATGTAATGAAACAGATTATTCAGCATTTTTACAGCACAGGATGCATGCAATGTAGATACGATATAATACATATTTTGCAACATGCAATGTATATACAATATAACACATATTTTCCAACATAGCTTTAGGAAATGGGGACAGTACATTCTATGATACAGTCAGTGGTCAGAAGTAAACTTTTCTGAGATCAATTTTTAGTGCAGAAATGAGGTGCTAAACATGTTTTTGTGGAACAGAGAAAGCATAGTAGTAAGAAAGAGAGAGGAGTGTAATAAACATGAAGTGGGATACATACTTTGCATACATTTTTGACCTGCAGTCCATGTCATCCATGACTATGCCAAAACAGAAACAGATCCAAATGAATGTAACTGTTTTTGAAAGAAATATATTATTGAGGTAATATGTAACAAATTGCTAACTCCATGTCTTGAGTAAGCAATAACCATTATCCTTAGAATTATCTTACTTTCAGAAGAGCTGTAATGCAGAACTAGGCAAGGCCAAAATGAAAGAATGGTGGTTCACAGCTCAGTGCTGCAGAGTGATGGAGTGCTTCCTGTGACACAGACGAGTGATGTTTCACTGGCAGCACAGGTGTAGAGATCCAAGAAGGGGAGTGGGCCATGAAAGGCAGCAGCTATCATCAGATTGCCCAGCCTGGGAGGAGGATTGTTAGTACTGCTTGCAGCCAGTTGTTTCTGGGTGAAGACTGATGTTTCCATTTTGCATGAATGCTAATGTTTGCATTAAAAGAGACAGCTTAAGTGGGTCAATGATTCTATATAATGAGGTGAGAAACATTACATCGTATCACATGTACAATCTATCCTAGATAGTGTTTTCCTAACCTTATATTCCCAAATCCTCTTCTTAAGAATATATATATGATGCCCATCTCCTGACCCTTACCAAAAAGAATATAAGAACAGTGATCTCACCATTGACAGTGCTGGAAAGGACACATTTTCCAGAGACTACATGTCACAAGGTTTATGGGAAGATTTTGTTCTTTGGGTTTAGGGGATATCACAAGCAGATGGCATGGTGGCCAAAAAAAGATCAGCAATCATTAACATCTTCCTTCTCCTTCCTGTGTTGAATTAGGCTTACAGTTAGGTTTACCCTTTTAGAATGTTTTAGTCCTCAAAAATAATTTTGTTTATATTCCATGAAAATATTACTGTTTTCCAGAACTTCTATGAGCTTTTTGACAATTACTTTTCTAACAAAAGAAGCACATATCAAAGTTCTGACTACTCAGTTTTCTGCAGGGAATTCCTCTTGAGCGGCATGCTTATTAACCTTGCTGCTGTTTAATACTGATACTGGAATGAGTTATACAACCACTCAAGACATTAGGCTCCTCCTGACCATTTGGTACTGATGCTTACCTAAAAGGAAGCTTCAAAGGAATTATTTAGAATGAATCCTTTCACACAAACCAAATTTAATGGTACTTGATATAAGTTCATATGAGGCTAACTACCCTGGTGGAACACGTTTACCCTAGCTAATTACCCCATGTGAAAAACAAACTCTGCACCTTATGTCTGTAAGGTAAACACCTTAACCATCATGGCAATCTCCCACCCTAATGATATCCCTTCTAATGTGTAGGTTACAAAGGATTTTGTTAGGGTGAAGGTACCAGTCTACTCATTTTGTGAATTTTCTGGTAAAGCCACAACCAGAAACAATCACATATTGTCCGCAGTATAAGTAACTGAAATTCACAACACATCTCCATTACCTACCTGCTGCATGAGGCACACAGGGTGTTCATATCAGAGAGAGCTCAAAGGATACGTTTTATTAGTGGGCTTCATATTTTGTATGCAATATGTTTCACTCAGAATGAGATTAAAGATTTCACTGGGAAGAGATTGTTTTAATTAGTTGAAATAAAATGGTTTCTGTGCAGCCCTCTTCACTGAGACCAAAGTTCATTGGCTTTAACTTTTGCTACAAAATGCTATATTTTATTTCAAGTTAACTATACCAGTGCATCAGGCTTACTAAACTTCCATTCAACATGCGTATAACTGGGAAAACAATACCTGTTTCTCATGCACATGATTACTCAAAATGGCAGCAGTAACAGATTTGTACCTTGCTGGGAATATATTGTTCAAACTAATATTCTACTGATGATGCTGCAATTGAATGCATGGTGAGTAAACTGAAATTAATGAGCTAAGTACAGCCTCAGAAAATGTGTCTTCCTCTAGAATTATTCAGATTCTTTTTTGAGGGTAAATGTTGTGGTCATTATCTCTGTGCATGTGCTGGAACACAGCAGATACCTAAATTCTTCCTATTATGCCTAAATAGCTGAACCTTCACACACTGCTTTACTAATATCAGTCATATAATCCATTTTGCATACTTTACAATTCATGCAAAAAACACACTCTAGATAGACAAGACCTATGATGATTTGACCAGTTTTATAAAACAAGTGATGAAACTGGCATGACAAAATGTGCAAAGTCCTGCCTAGTGTTGGGTACGACCTGGAAAGGGGCCATCTCACTTAGAGCAGAAGCTGCCTGTCATCCTATAATACAGCCCCAGTTAAGTTCCCCCGAGCCATGTAATTCTCTCAAATGTGGCAGTGAAGTAATGATTTGTGCACAGCTTTTGCTTTGCTGTCTCTGTCTGTATTCTTTCTGTATGTGAGTGACCCAATAACAGCCTATCATGAATTAAGCTTACAGCTTTTATTTTGATCTGCCATGCAGATCAGATGGTGGATACATGTAATTTTGCCCCTGAATCCCAATTCTAGTGATCATGTGAACCAATATTCCTTTTGTCTTATTCTGATAACCCACTGTAAGCTTTGCTTTATATTAATTCTGGGGTTCACCATTGTAAGGCCATACAGTACATGCTTGCTTACTTGTCTTGTTCCTAATGGCCCATTGATTATAAAGGGTTTGAGTCATTTCTGTCTCTCCCTCTTTTCACTGCTCTAAATTACCTTTTTCACACAAGTCAAAAGTGTCATCATTATCTAGTTTGGAGTTTGAGGCAATGTTTTTACTCTGCTGCATTAAATCTATTCAGTTGCAATTTGCTTCCCAATTCCTCTGATTCTAGTGTTACATTTTTAAAAGATTATTTGATTTGTATTAATGATTTCTGATAGAACAGATCAGATCCCCTGTCTCCTCTTAGAATATATCTTATTTTTCTCATCTGTATTTTAGAAAGCCCATGCAGCAGAAAATGAACTCACCTAACCTACATACATTTCTTAATTTTTTCTTTTTGAGTTCTGTATTTCTTTTCCTTGTTTGGATCATTGACCAACACTGTACTTCAGGAATTACCAGTATATGTATACATTCTTGTCATATCAACATCAACCATCACTGCTTACAAAAACACAGTTAGCAATTGAAATATTGTATCCAAATGTCAATAACACAGTTATTGGAACAATATTTTTAACCACTGCTGATGCTTGTGACATTACATATCAGTACTCCATAGTATTATGATATTAAGTATCAGCAGTAACATTCTGGGTCACCTGAGGACTGAGATGTCTTATAATAGTAATGTGGGATGATGGGTGCTCTCATTAATACTCTGATTTTAATATCCCTTCAACACTCGCACAAACATATGTGTGTTTACACAAGCACACATACAGCTGCATGCATGTGTACACTTATGTCCATGTGTTACATACAGAAATGCATGCACATGTACACACAGAGCAGCATACATACCCCAAACCTGTAAGTGTGCAACTTTAAAAGAACTTAAAATAATAGCAATTTTCTCACAGTGGGTGGTGATTAAATAGTAAGGTGTTCCATTTTAGATGCATAGTAAAACTAAAAAAAAGTACTGAAAATATCTTGCTGTATGCAAACTTAATTTTACTAACTGCGTGTGTGTGTGTGTGTGTGTGTGTGTGTGTGTGTGTGTGTGTGTGTGTGTGTGTGTGTGTGTGTGTGTGTGTGTGTGTGTATATATATATATATATATATATATATATATATATATATATATATATATATATATTAATCAGCTATATACACCTATCTGATGAGTCACTAGTTTTCTGTATTGGGAGCATTATGTGTAACTATATTGATTTATACATGCTATGAGCTATGTATTCATTTTGTATGGAAAAATCCAGTGGCCTCCATCATTGAAGTGGTACTGCTGGGTGTAACAAGAATATTTACAGCTCTAAGGGAGGTTATTTGTTAGTAAGGGGTCACAGATCACAAGCAAAAAACTTTGAATTAGGCTTCATTATAAAACAGCAATAAGAAAGCCTAAGACCTCAAACTGGTTAAACCATTCAGGTAAATGTTTATTATTAGAGCGAGGCTGTTGCCCTTTTAACACTGTTAATGCATTTATATGGTTGTAAAGCTTAAATTAGCTAGAATAATAAATGGATTGGATAAAAGTAAACACTTTTCATGGGCATCATTCTGTCCTTAGACGTACAAATACATGCATACCGATCACTTTTTCCAATATAACATTGTCTTAGTTATTAAATAAGATTCACTGTATTTTTGATCAGATAAGTTTCTTCTATTATCCTATATAGTTATGGAACCTAATCTGAGACGCATACAAATCTCTTTGTTGATGTGCACACAGCAATCATCTTCATGCATCAGTATTCAGGTGGAAAAGATTACAGGGTATTTATTGCATCCTTTCATTATCTAGCCAGCAGTCCCTGTCCTGTGTGTCAAACAAGAGAGAGAGAGAGATTGCCACTGAATGAATAAATAGGCGGTAACACTGACAATGAAAGTGAAAAAGAAAAGAGTGAAATTGCTACACAGAAAAATGCTCCGTGTTGATCATTATGAAGAAAAAGTACATTTGCCTGCATGTGCTTTTCTACCACCTACTCTCCTTTGTAAAGGTGGAATCGAAGGTCTAACTTTTAAAAAAATGTCTTTTAAAATTTACTGCTGATACTAGCTGAAGCCATAAAGTAACTAATTGCAGTCCTTACAAATACTTAATATTCATGCTTTAGCATATGATCATAGTGCAAGATAAATGAATAGCCAACCAGAGAAGGGACAATTTTTAGATTTCTGGGTTAAAGTGGAGAGACACTTTAATACAATATACATATTTTATCCCCGGGATTCAGCAAGCTCAGCACATCATTCAAGAATAGTGCAAGAGCTGCTGGAGGCAATATGGCCGCCGAGAGATCCAGGAACAAGCTCCCGGCATGTGCACATGCGCACCTGCACTATTCCTGCATGGACACAGCTCCTGTATGCTAATTACCCTATTTGCAGGTGAAAACCATGCAAATGAGTTGAATTAGCAAACCAGGAAGTAGGCAGCCATCCGTGCAGGACTAGTGTGACCTGCAGAAATGTATTTGGCTAGTAACCGAGTACATTTCTGCAAACTACAAAACAGAGCCATGACAGCCCCAAATAAAGGGTGTATATAATGTGGATGGCATGCTAATGGCCAAATATATGGCCATTGGCATGGAAAATAGTTTAAAAATAACAAAAAATAACTTTTTTTTTTTGGCCAATTTCGGCCGTTTAAGCGTAGGGCAGTGGCACGCAAATGGGATCGGCCCGAAAATAAAAATAAAACCTTGAAAAAAGCTTTTTAGGGAAAAATCACATTTTTGCCATTATAGTCAATGGCAGGCAGAAGACAAAAAGGCCACTGAATCGTAGTTGCTAAGGGGGAAGGCTCAGTGTTAGACTTGTAACTAGGCATTAGCAGTCAGTTCTATGCAAATGAGGGGAATGATACTGAATCACAGATTTCTCCTCATTGCTAGCCAACACCCAACCGTGTAGGTGCAGGAAAACCATGGTACAAGCCTATGAGTTAGCTGACATCATAGAGGGGTGTGTCAGGCATGCTGTAAGCTTATTGGAGCTCTGTGGCTTGGGTTTGCCCTTGGCTTACCAGAGCTAAGGAAGGGTGTGTGTCTGAAACTGCCTAGTAGTGTTTACATTGCCTAAACGGGTGTGCGCGTCATGCACCAGGTTTTAAGCAACAACAAAAAAAAAAATTAAACCAGGAAATAGCAGCTCTGTTCACATCTGAGCAATGGTTTTGTGCGGTGTGCCTCCGGGCTTAAACAGGAAGGTAATGGGAAAGGGAAACAGCAGTATGAAGGTAATCAAGGAGAACTAGCATAGTTGGCAGGTGAAATGTATCAGAATCAGCCAATTACACAGGCAGCAGCCCAGCCAAGCACACTACTATAAACTATCAAACACTTTTCCCTCTGTTTTTTACCACAAACTCTACACCACTGGTGCACACAAATGGGGAAATTTTACCTAACAAAAGCAACAAAATGATAGGGGCTGCTTTTGCTCTCATAAATCAACATGTGGAAGAGGGTGATGGTGGTGAGGATGACAATGCTGATAACCAACCCACAGTAAGGAGAAGAATGTACAAACCCAGGGTAACCTACCAGGGGCTACATGAGCTGGAAATAGTGGACTGCTATAGAATGGACAAGAACCTCCTTCAGCAAACTGTTGAGCTGTGGTGGCCATGCCTCGCACACAGAACCAACAGAGGGGAACCCATCCCAGTGGATACCAAGGTATGTGTAGGCTTAAGAATACTAGTCACAGGTATCTTCCAAAGGCCAACTGGGGATATCATGGGGATCACACAGGCAGCAGCATCCATGGTACTCCATCAGTTCCTGGATGCCATGTCAGCACATGCCGGTGAGTACATATATTTTCTCAACACCCATGAGGCATTGACCAGCAATATGCATCTCTTCCACCAAATAGCAGAATACCCTGAGGTAGTGGATGCTATAGACTGCATGCACATACACATCAAAGCACCACCTGGTGAGGGGGTAGAGTCTACATAAACTGCAAGGGCTTCCCTTCTATCAACTGCCAGGTCATATGTGATACCCAGGGCATTATAATGAATGTGTGTGCTGGCAGCCCTGGAAGCTATCATGACTCCCACATCTGGCATATGACACAGCTGTACCAGAGATTTTCCAATGGGGACATCCCATATGGCCACCTAGTGGGGGGGGGGGTGTGCTGGTTACGCACTGGAGCCGTGGCAGATGACACCCATCAGAAATGCACACACACCTGAACAGGAACTCCATAATGAGGCACATGCATAGAACAGAATCATAATAGAGCATGTTTTTGGGATGCTCAAATCATGGTTCTTGTGAGTGGACATATCTGGTGGAGCCTTGCAGTACTCACCAGCTACATGTACCCAAATTGTCATTGTATGTGCCATGCTGCACAATATGATCCTGCAGAAACAGCTGCAGCAGGAACAGAATGGGGCAGGGCCACACAGCCCCCCACCATTGCCAAGGCGAGCACAGACACAGAGTGACTTGGAGTAGGAACAACCTGAGCCTGCCCCTGTAGGCAGAAGGAGGCATGCCTAGTATGCCCAGGCCTTGCAAAGAGGCAATGTGTAGCACATACACTGACACTGTAGGAACCCAGAGAATGACACCTCTCTCTGACTCACATATTCAGAAAAATGGATGCCAAACATGGCACTACCTGTGCTTAACCATGGATAGGGAGTGTATTATATTCATCTGACATAGTCAGCCCTCCAACACCATCCTCAATATTGGCACAGCCTCAAGCTAAGTCACTCTCACTATCAATTGCTGAATGTAGTAGTATGTTCTGCTACCTGTATCTATGGTATGGATATGAGCATGTAAGGGCATTGGGTGGCTGAATGGGATGGCAGCAGATAGTAGACACCTATATTGGCAGCATGAAATCTTTAACAAATACTGGTGTCAACACAGTAGGCAGTACTAGTCAAGGTGACAAAACCCACTGCAGGACATGTGGTGGGCCAAATGTGTGTCCATAGGACACACACATGATTGTCAGTGAGGCTCACATACCCAACAATAGTCTCAGCCAGCAGGACAGGTGTAGACAAACACAATGAAAGGCTGTGCTAAGGCCTCTGATTGATGGCTATGGAGAACAGCTCCCCCTCCAGACCTACACAGACAGACTACAACAGGTCAGGCAGTGGGAAGTCAGTTCGGAAGGGTAGGAAGTCTAAAACGGAAATGTAGGTCAGTCAAACCTAAGAACTGTAGTACACTGATATGCCTCTAGTCTACATGATAGGTCAGAATACAGAATGAAATGGAAGCCAACAGAGTACCTGAAATACTAGTGCAGTCATAGCAAATGTTTACAGTTGTCAGGTGTGCCCCCTTCCCGCAATTCTATGTAGAAATTTAGTAACATGTACGTGTAGGTATAATAACAGTGGAGCACAGATTACCTGAGCTGGCCAAAGTAGCAGGATAGATTGTTCCATGTGTACAATATGCAGGGCTCTGTGTGTTAGGTTGCCGTGTGTTGTATAGTGCGTGAAAGTGATCAGCATGTAGGCATGGACGGTTAGGTCCCGGTGGCCAGTACTGTTGATGACAGGGCCATGTTCTCACAACTGCAGTGCCAAACACAATGCATCCCAGCAAGACATAATCCAGCAGTAATCCATACTAATTGTTTGGATGTAATATCTGTCACCATCTGAAAGATGGACATGGCATGAATGTGGGCCCAGACATGCAAACTGTATACAGGTATAAGAACCCTAGACAGAGAGTGTATAAAATGTCACTGTCAAATGGACACACCTTTGGAATTGTACACACAGGTTAGCAGCACATTAGCTGGCTGTGTAGTATGGAATACTGATGTAGTCTGGCAAAACACTGGCAGACCACAAAAGGCACAGGTATGAAGTATTGAGAAACTGCTGATGTCCCTGCACAAGCCAGCATAAGTGGAATGCCCCATGTATATCTGTGAGTCAGCTGCAAGTAGTGTCCATAGTACACATGCACCCAGCTCACCCCACCATCAACCACAGGATGTCACAGGTCATATCCCTGCTATTGGGAATGAGTACAATATCAATAGAGACAGACTTATGACATTAACAACTTGCACACCTACCAATGTATGTTATATCTTAATGCATAATGAAGAGGATAGAATAACAAGAGGGGGGGGGAGAGCATGGACGCCATGGAGTGTGTGAATGGTCTTGTGGAAATTACTGTAAGCAAATATGTATACCTGCCAGTAGTTGATGACATAAAACATCGCAGTGTAAATGTAAACAGTACACATATGTCTAATCTCTGCCTAAACCATAAATACCATGCAGCAGAAGCAACACAGACAGTTACATTTACATTTATTCCTTTATCAATTTCCCCCCATGACCCCATATTGTCCCAGCGATATCTAGATATCCTGCAGAAACAGGTTGAGGGCTGTAAGTGTAAAAACACTGAATGCCTGCTGCACTGGAGCCACCACCTGGAATGGATGATTCACATTCAGTGCAGAAGGTCATACTGGGCATGCTCCACTTAAGAAATGAATAAACCCATATCCAACAACAGTGGGACTACTATACATAGTGTCAATTAGCAGATGTTTGTGTACACACTCCACATTGCACACCAGTCATGCTTTGCATACACATCGGATAGGAATGCACACATGTATCCAAGGACAACACACTACAATAGGCCAAACATACACATACATATATGTGTGGAAGAGAGTAGCAGGCAGTGACAAAGAGCTTCCCATCATGAGGCCTGTCCCACCCAACACACATGCAATTGGCCAATACCACATGATGTGCAAATGTCTATCACATTAGATATTTGCTTCTGGTAGCCCTCAGCACTATAGTTTCTGTGGTGCTTGTGATAACTGTGTAACATGACTGTACAAATCCTTATTCATCTAGCAGTTATATACACATTACTGCCAAATGTAAACCCATGTGTGACTGAGTGTTATGTGTGTGCTTCCAGATGAATGGTTTATGACCCATTCACACACACTGCACTCCCCATTGCCTTACTTTGGCAAGATTCATAACCCAGAGGCTTCTCGCACTCTGGAACAGGATACCTGTCCATGTTAGGCAGAGCCCCTCACTGACTCTCTTCAAGAGAAATCTGGATGAATGGATGGGTGATCTTAGGTTTACCCCGGGGGTCATCTCTGTGTCATTGCTAGATAGAGGCACAGTAAACTAAATTTAATTTAAATTGTACACTTTTGTATCATTACATGGGGTGGCAAAGCCACATACACTTTGGCTAGGCTTATAAATGCCCTAGGGCAGATAGCCTAGTACTATACTATGAAACTACTATGAAACTATGCTGATGTCATTCACCTGGAAATACACCTTTGGGGAAGGAGTAGCGCTATAAGCTCTGTGGCATGTGCTATAACTACATAATGCTATATTGTGATGTACTATTTAGGTAGGAGTTCTAATCCCCGACATGACAATTATGAGACTTTGTGTGTGTGTGTGTGTGTGTGTGTGTGTGTGTGTGTGTGTGTGTGTGTGTGTGTGTGTGTGAAGAGATCAATGTTTTTGAGGCCAGTCACAGTCACTACACTGTCCATTGCCCTACTTTGGCAAGCCTGCTGTCATTCACCTTGAAATACACCTTTGGGGGGAAAGCTAGCCTTATAAGCTCCGTGGTGCATGCTATAACTGTGTAATGCTATAGTGTGATGTATTAGTTAGGTAGAAGTTCTAATCCCAGACATGGCAATTGTGTGTGTAGGGATCAGAGCTTTTGAGGTCAGTCACAGTCACTATACTGTCCATTGCCCTACTTTGGCAAGCCTGCTGATGTCATTCACCTTGAAATATACCTTTGGGGAATGACTAGCCCTATAAGCTCTGTGGTGTATGCTATAACTGCATCATGCTATAGTGTGATGTACTAGTGAGATAGAAGTTTTAATCCCAGACATGGCAACTGTGTGTGTGTGTGTGTGTGTGTGTGTGTGTGTGTGTGTGTGTGTGTGTGTGTGTGTGTGTGTGTGTGTGTGTGTGTATGTATGTGTAGGGATCAATGCTTTTGAGGCCGTTCACACTCACTACACTGTCCATTGCCCTACTTTGGCAAACCTGCTGATGTCATTCACCTTGAAATACACCTCTGAAGAAAAATTAACCATATAAGCTCTGTAGCACGTGCTATAACTGCATAATGCTATAGTGTGATGTACTAGGTAGGCAGGAGTTCTAATCTCAAACATGACAACTGTGTGTGTGTTTGTGTGTGTGAGAAGGGATCAATGCTTTTGAGGCCAATCATAATCACTACACTGTGCATTGCCCTAATTTGGCAAACCTGCTGATGTCATTCACCTTGAAATACACCTTTGATGAAAAACTAGCCCTATAAGCTCTGTGGTGGGTGCTATAACTGTAAAGTGATAGTGTGATGTACTAGTTAGGTAGGAGTTCTAATCCCCAACATGGCACTTGTAGGGATCAATACTTTTGAGATCAGTCACAGTCACAACACTGTCCATTGCCCTACTTTGGCAAGCCTGCTGATGTCATTCACCTTGAAATACACCTTTGGGGAATGGCTAGCCCTATAAGCTTCATGGCACATGCTATAACTGCATAATGCTGTAGTGTGATGTACTAGTTAGGTAAGAGTTCTAATCCTAGGCACAGAGTGTATGTGTGTGTGTGTGTGTGTGTGTGTGTGTGTGTGTGTGTGTGTGTGTGTGTGTGTGTGTAGGGATCAATGCTTTTGAGGCCAGTCACAGTCACTACACTGTCCATTGCCCTACTTTGGGAAACCTGCTGATGTCATTCACCTAGAAATACACCTTTGGGGAATGGCTAGCCCTATAAGCTTTGTGGCGCATGCTATAACTCAGTTGCATACTGCCTACTCAGAGGTGATCTCTCCCTGTCATCCAAGGCCATGTCCACCCCAGAATTGATGGACATGCTCCACCTAAAGAAAACCATATCCCCTTGAGCCACATGCTCAAGGGATCGAAACCTCACCACAACAATTAATAGGACTTGGTAGAGGGATAGATTCCTGTCCCAGAGACTACCCATGCTCTGGAACAAGATTCCAATCTACATTAGGCAGGGGTCCTCACTAGCACTCATCAAGAGAAACCTTGACAAGTGGATGGGAAACAGGAAGTTTACCCTGGGGATCACTTCAGTAGATCTGCCGGACAGAGGCACAGGGAACTAATCTAAAGGGGCAGCAAAAGTCAACACATTCTGGCTAGGCTTATAAATGCCTTTGGGCAGATAGCCTAGTACCTACCTATGAACCTATGAACCTATAATGCTGTAGTGTGATGTATTAGTTAGGTAGGAGTTCTAATCCCAGACATGGCAACTGTGAGACTGTGTGTTTGTTTGTGTGTGTAGGGAGCAATGCTTTTGAGGCCAGTCAAAGTCACTACACTGTCCATTGCCCTACTTTGGGAAGCCTGCTGATGTCATTCACCTTGAAATACACCTTTGGGGAAGGAGTATCCCTATAAGCTCTGTGGAGTTGGCTATAATTGCAAAATGCTATAGTGTGATGTACTAATTAGGTAGAAGTTCTAATCCCAGACATGGTGACAGTGTGTGTGTGTGTGTGTGTGTGTGTGTGTGTGTGTGTGTGTGTGTGTGTGTGTGTGAGTGTGTGCATATGTGTGTGTAAGAATCAATGCTTTTGAGGCCAGTCACAGTCACTATACTGTCTATTGCCCTACTTTGGCAAGCCTGCTGATGTCATTCACCTTGAAATACACCTTTGGGGAAGGAGTATCCCTATAAGCTCTGTGGAGTGGGCTATAATTGCAAAATGCTATAGTGTGATGTACTAATTAGGTAGAAGTTCTAATCCCAGACATGGCGACAGTCTGTGTGTGTGTGTGTGTGTGTGTGTGTGTGTGTGTGTGTGTGTGTATGTGTGTGCAGGAATCAATGATTTTGAAGACAGTCACAGTCACTACACTGTCCATTGCCCTACTTTGGCAAGCCTGCTGATGTCATTCACCTTGAAATACACCTTTGAGGAAGTAGTAGCCCTGTAAGGTCTGTGGCGTGTGCTATAACTGCATAATGCTGTAGTGTGATGTACTGGTTAGGTAGGAGTTTGAATCCCAGACATGATAACTGTGAGAATCTGTGTGTGTGTGTGTGTGTGTGTGTGTGTGTGTGTGTGTGTGTGTGTGTGTGTGTGTGTATGCGTGTGAAGGGAGCAATGCTTTTGAGGTCAGTTACAGTCACTACACTTTCCATTGCCCTACTTTGGCAAGCCTGCTGATGTCATTCACCTTGAAATACACCTCTGGGGAAAGGCTTGCCTTATAAGCTCCACGGTGTGTGCGACAAATGCAGTACAGTGTAGTAGCAATACATAGCTAGGTAGGGGGTTTGAATCTCAGTGCTGTCAAGTGTGTGTGTGTGTGTGTGTGTGTGTGTGTGTGTGTGTGTGTGTGTGTTTGTCATCAGCATCCTGTGAGGAGGTAGCTGTGATTGTGTAATAACAGGACTCATTGTGGGGCAGGGTTTGCAAATTTGTTATAGTGAGAACCTACTATATGTCACAATGTCCAGCTTGCAAGGACAACATATGTCAAACAGCAGAGAGGATGGTGTAGATAATCCATATCCCTACATGTGACATTATGGATTGGGGAACAATATAGGCAACCCTTGTATTACCCAGAGAACACTCTTCACACATGTCTCATACACAAACACACTTGGCTAGGCAACAACCACTATGTTGGTAGTTCTGTGCATGTTGCTTACAGATAGTAACCACAGTGTGATTGCAGTGGACTACAGAGGACATGGCACCCTGTTCCATCCCTACAATAGGCACATAATTGCTTACAGTGGTCCTTTGCTATGTTCCCCACTGGACCCCTGCAACAACTGTAGAGTCAGCAAATGTAACCCACAAAGGAAATACCATGCCTTATACACATGCCCTATATGGACAGACGCCACTAACACCAGTGAATACGTGTATCATGATGTCAATGTAGGTGCAGGATCAACCTCAGTTCCATAGCCAGTTCTCACCACATGAGGTCAGGAATGCCACATCAGATGATAATCTGTCCACACAACATGCCCCAGACACCCCAAGTACACTTCCACATGTCACAGAACATGCATGCGGGACATGTGCACAAACCAGACGCTGTCCATGTTAAGGAATATAGAACACATACATGGCAAGCATTGCACAACACTGGCCACCAGCAATAGTAACCAAGATCAGTGGATAATGAATACAATACCCACCTGTGTGGGCCAATCCAGGGACTACATCCCTGAGAAACACTACAGGCAATTGTCATGTGGCCTGATGCCAAAGTATACCCTTTGCCTAGCCTTGTACAGCCTTCCAGTACAGTCAACTACTACACACTTGTGAAGCAATGAATCCATGCATGTCAGTACTGGCAAATCTTTGTCCATGTGTGCATATAGATTAATGACTTGGAAGCCATCCACACTCACTGCACCTCCCATTGCCCTACTGTGGCATGCCTTCTGATGTCAGTCACCTTGACATACCCTTTGCCCATATATCAGCTTGATAACCTCTGTAGCACATGTGATACCTGCGTAATACTGTAGTGTAGCAAACTAGTTAGTTAGGAATTCTAATCCTGAACCTGCCAACTGTGATAATGTCTGTGAGTCCCTGAGAGAGTATGGTTGTGTCTTCTTTTACACCTGATTTTGTGGACAGCCACATGTACTATACTTACCTTATCCCTCCTTTATCACTGTTGCTGATGTCACTCACCTTCAAAGATACCTTTGGACAGCTCACCAACATGTAAGCTTTGTGGTGCATGCAATAACTGCATAAAAATGTAATAATAATACGTAGTCAGGCAGGGGTTTGAAACACCATACTGGTAAGTGTGTGACACAAACATGCCTAGGTCTTACTCCCCTACCCCTTCCTTTCTTACTTTGTCTCTGTCTTTCTCTTTTACTCCCTCTTTGGAGGATGTGGAAAAGTACATCAGCTTTGCTTAGGCAGCAGTTTGTGTTTTGTAAGTGATGCTCATGATCATCTGATGGCCTGTGCATGAACTGCAGTCCCCCACTAGCTGATTGCATGTGGAACAGCTGTGGTATCATTCCCATAGCCAAGTGAATGGAAACACACTCCTATAACTAGGAACATCATGTAGGTGTTGGCTCTTTTCATTCACTGTGAGCAGGACTTCATGTCAGTGTTTGGCAAACAGCATCACAGAGGGTAGTGGGATATATCTCTTACAACATACACTGTGGAGACAGGCCAACAAACAGGAGGGGGATGCTCCGGACATGAGGAGAGAATGTAAGTCTAGCTCTTCTACATTTGAAGTAATATCAGTTTAACAGGGTTTGTGTGGATATGGCTGGTCTACATGATTTAATATCTGTCATGACAGTGTTATGTGGTTGAGGAAACTCTCACCTGTAGGGCTATCTACAGACTGCCAGTGTTTGGAGTCTTACATGTGTTGTGTTACTCACACATGTCCTATCTTTAGAAATGCAGTAGCATACTCTGAGGATTGCAGTCAGTATATAGTGACCGCCATGTGAGTTACTGACTTCATATCCCTCAGAAGACATATGTCACAACAAACCCTGTTACACCAGTAAATGTATGTGTTTATCACGGCAACATGTCAATATTGGCCCAGTGTGTGTGCCTCCAGCCACAACTCTGTCAACCTTTGTACATATGTCATAAAGTAAGAGGTGGATATGTTCAGTACATCATTATTTATTGACATCATACCCGATAACAAGCTAGTGAGATATCAGACTGCTAGGCATGTTATGTATTGTAGGGCTTATATTTGAGGACAAAATCTGGACATTCTGTTGTAGTCTGTACAGTAGTGAGGTCTGTGTACTTATGGTGATTGTCGTCAGAGTGTGTATTGTGAATATGTACCTTGGCCTGTGTACAGACTGTGGCAGATGTCATTGCTCTTGGTCCTGTTTTGTCTGATATTGCATGCTGCTCCAGTGTATGGTACCCTATCGGTGTACATGTTTGTAGGGCCAAACCGACACATGTCCCATACTACAGTCAGGTGTTTGTTACTCCATGCTGTTACATGCCTGTAGAGCCTGCTAAATTTGCAGGTACATGTGTATTCCCCCATAAGAAATGTAGGCCAGTGTTGAGGCAGTCTGTCTGCAGTTTGCACAGTGCTTTGTAACATGCCTAGCAGCTCAGTGTACTTACCCAGTGTGAGGTTATGTCCAGATATTTGTCAGATGTACTGTTGCTGGGCCACCATAACTGTTGTGTATTTCTGACAAAGCAGTGGGATGCTGTACAGATGTATGTCACTAACTACTGGGTAGTATGTGGGCTTGTGAGCTCTGCTTCTCTGGTTATTATGTGTCAGGACAGACAGGAGTGTGTGAATGCATAAACTGTGTGAGCTTATCTATTCCAGTATTTTCATGATATCTCCATTTACATGGCTGTAAACATCCACTTTGTCAGGCTTGGAACACATCTTGCACTAAGGGGTTCTATGTATACCTTTAGACTGACTAGAGTGTGTCAGACTGTCCACATTTATTGGTCATATCTCTGCTTTGTTCCACAGGATAATTACTGTGATTTCTGTGGTACTGCATTATGATGATTTATGATGTCTGTCAGTAACTGATGGCGTATATGTCAATATCAGATGTGACATCACACACATTTCTGTTAAGACAACCCATGTTACAGCAGCAACAGTCTGCATTTATACCTGCAATACTTACATGACATCCCCTTGCACTAAGAGGTTGTGACTATTGGTACTGGGGTATGACTCCACTACATGTTATGGGCATATGTTACACATATATGTGTGTGTGTATATATATATATATATATATATATATATATATATATATATATATATATATATATATATATATTTATATGTATATATGTATATACATATACATACACATGTATATATGGGTCTACTGTATAAGACCAAAAATCCAGTTGCTCGAAAATTAACAGCAGACCCTCAGTTGCATGAAAGTGCACTTAAGCAAAAGTGCACTTCCGCGAAGCATGGTTCAATGAACCGTTCAGAGAAACTGAAGCACCGAGGCACACTACAGTGGGGAATAGGGAATTTACCTGTTCCCCACTGTAGTGCAATCTTGGAGTTGGTATATTTAGGTAGAAGGGTGTGTGGTTATGCAGCCCCCCACAATGTAATGTTATAAAGTGTTTTCTATTTTTTTTCATCTTTTTTACCAGTTCGGTGAAACGAATTTCGCGAAAGTGCACTTTCGAATAAGTGCACTTTCACGTAACTGAACTGTCTACTGCTCTTTTTCGAATAAGTGGTATTCGATTAAAAGCAGTAGACCCATATATATATATATATATATATATATATATATATATATATATATGGGATCCGTACATATGCTCGACTGCATCTTTCACTGAATCCCAATTTGGTGAGCATACTAGCGCGAAAGTGCTTTTCACTGAAGCAGCACTTTCGCGTAAGTATGCTTGTTGTTCCGGTTGTATTATGATGTGGTAAGGGAAAATTCCCTTTTCCCCACTGTAGTGCGACCTCAGAGTGAGAATATTAAAGTTGGGGTGTGGGGGTGCAGCCCCCCACATTGGGGGGTGCAGGGGGACTTGCCCCTGTGCATTCAAGTAGATTTTGTGTTTTTTTTTTACATATTTTAACGAAATGGCTTTTTTGATGAAAGCGCTTTCGTTAAAGTGTGTTCGGTGTTAATGGATTTGGGCTTTTGATCTTTCGATTAAAAGTCCTAGATCCCTATATATATATATATATATATATATATATATATATATATATATATATATATATATGTATATACAGATAGATCTATATATGACCATATATATAACAGATGTATATAAATACATATATATAAATATGTACGTGTATGTATGTATGTACATGTGCACATATATCTACATATGTATTTATATATCCATATCCTTGATATGTGTAAACATGACTGTTGTATATACTTTCCTAGATGTATCACACCGTATTTATCTGTTATGTGTATATTTAGATATAACAACGTACGTGATCAACAGTAATTTCACTAACAAGTACTACACAATTGTAGAAGTCATAGCAGCTGTGATGGCTTAGTGGTTAACAGCTGTGACTATAGTGTACAGGGTCCTGCGTTCAAGACCTGCAATAACTGTTTACTTTGTTGCTGGGCAGACCGGCTGTTGGATACAGAGTGGTTAAGGCAGTTTTGAGCAGCTTTAAGTGGGTTTACATGGGTCTGCATGATGGTAAGTGGTGCTAATGTATGGTTAAATGAATATGCGCTTACACTGTGTAGGCTTCGCTTTCCAGTGCGCAAATCTGTTTAGCATTTATATTGCAGCAATGCTGAAACCTGCTAAGCATGGCTCTGCCCTGGTAACCAGTGCTCACATTCCGGTCTGATAAAATAGCAGGGTAATGACATCTTTAATAAGTGTATTTAATTCCATGTGCATAGCATGTGTCTATGTGCTGTCATTATAGTAGCAAGAGGTGTGAGTCTACTGTCTGGGACACATGGGTATATATCTCTTGTATAACACTCTTTTACATTTGAATGTGTTTTATACATGGGTAGTATCCCAGGTTATATGCAATCACACTGGCATGTAGTGTATCATTACGTTACTACTGTTGACAGTGCATTCTCAAGTAAGAGTAGATTGCAGATTGTAGTACTGGAACCAAACACCCCTGCATGCAAAGATGGACTCTGAGTCTTCACTATCATGTTCTTGTTGTGTGAGCTGTGCATCATTAAGTATTTGCTACTGGATATTGATCTGCCATGTGGATATTAACTGTAGACTACTGTGTGTATAGGACATGTCATTGAGGGCTGCTGTCATGTAGTAATGGCATACCTATTAATGTCAGACATCCATCTGTCAACACAATCATCCTACTGCATAACCAGTTGGCTAGCTGATGTCTGTCAGTCCTCTGTACGGATGTGCAGATGTTGGGAATCCATCTTGGCTGCATACAGGCAATCTATGCTTGAGTGACACTGACATGTCAGGTCTACTTCATGTTGTCAAAGGCCGACAGTATTGAAGCTGATATTGTGGGCACCAGATTAGCGAAAGTAAAAAACTTCGAACGTTTAAATGGAAATCCCCGTAAGGGGAGATTTCCATTTAGTTTAATGTAGTGCGGTCTCTGAATTGGTATATTTAAGTAGGGGGGTGTGGGGGGTGCAGGGGGTAAGCTTTTATTTATTTTTGTTTTTAGGCATTTTTTTTATCTTTCGATGTTTCAGAATTCAATGATATGGGGTCGACCATATCAGATTCGATATTCTGAAACTTCGATAAGATAATATAGATGTGACATATCTGCCCAGCTGTGTTATGAAGGCCACAGCTTGGAATCCACACCCTGTATGCAACACATGCCATAGATACCTCAACTACACTACCACAGTCAACATAACATGCTTGGGTACAGGTCTCCAAGACAGACAATGACCATGTTATTTAATACATGTTGCATACATGTCAACTGGAGCACCTCACTGGCCCTCTGCAAGAGGCAACCAGATGATTGGATGTTGCATGTAACTCTCACCCTGAGGATTACCCCTGTGGTATCTTTTGATAGATGTCCTGCTGGCAGATGGCAGGTGGCATGATACCACTGTACACACATCCCCTACACTTCCCATCTCTCCATGGACAATAGCCTGGTACACACCTATGAACACCTGCACAGATGGACCCCACTACTGACAAATGTGTATGTGTGCATTACTGAGTATAACAGTGTCTGCGTGTTTGTAGACTTGTAGTTAATAATACCTTGGGGCCCTTCACACCCACTGCACCACCCATTGCCATAGTTAGATGTAGCTGCTGCTGTACTTGACATTACATGTACCTTGTTACACTCTACACCCTAAGGTCTACCTGGGGCTTTCCATACCAGCACAACACTGTTATACAAATGGGTTGATAGGCATGGAATACCCTCTGAGTTTTGACAAGTGTGTGTATGTGTGCAAGTGTGTATATTTGTAGGATACAGCATTCTGAGGCCACATTCTCCTAATACAATATGCCTTGCCACACAGTATTAGGGATAGTGATGTTGTTGACCCCACAGAGTATTAGGGATAGTGATGTTGCTCACTGTAGGAGAGCCATGACAATGCATCACCCTACTATCCCTGTGGCATGTGCATTAGATGCATATCCCTGTAGTAACATTCTTGGGATAGACAAGGGGTTATATTGCAGTCATGGTCAATGTGTGATGGTGGGTATGTCAGAGTATTATCAAGGGTTTCAGTGCATATAATATCCACTGTGGGGTGTGGGTGCTGAGTATACTGTCTTTACACCATGGTACCCCCAGTACATGCCCCATTTTCCACTGTACGGGGACCACTGTCATCATCAACCATACAGGTAAATGATAACACTATCCGGCCCAGTTATGTATGTGCTGTGTGCAACTTATCTGTAATAGAATGGACACAAGAACAAGGTAGTTAGCACTGATAAGCCAGGTGTCTCAGATGTGTGTATGACTGCAATATGTTTATCAATGTGTATATGACAGTATGTCACACTATGTATTGTCCATAAACAGCCAATACATCCCCCATTACCATACTGTACAGGGCCTGGGTATGTTCTTCACGTAACATGTAACCTGGAACACACCTCATCCTAAGAGCTGTGTGGTGTGTGCAATTAAGGCCACACACATCAGTAGCACTACATACCTAGGTAGGGGTTCTAGTCCCAGTGTTGCCAAGGAAGAGTGTGTGTGTATGTGAAGGAATCTACTTCTGTTTGCAGAATATACATGTCCCAGGAGGTCATCTGTCTGAGAACTGCCTGACAAATGCTAACATTTCACAGGTATCATCCTCTGGAAATACATTCCTTCACAACTAGTGGTAGATGTGTATATGCCCTCTTCCCAACTCTATAAGTATACAGCGATACTGGGGTTGGTATATATAGCTGGGTGTGGCTCTTGTGGACACAGCCACCATTATTGCAGTTACTGTTGAGTGTATCTCCCCGCTTAGCTGGCTGTAATACTGTACTGTTCATGTTAACAGGTTAAGTAGTTATCAGTCACACTATCTGTGGTTCTACAGCATCTCACACCCTCCAATGGGCAGGGCTGTGCCACCCACACCAGCACACCTATGTTTACTGAGTTGAGGATTGCACTACACTGGGGAAGGGGACATATACCCTGACAGTACCATCGTCAATGACATTAAACTAGCAGACTGCTTATTTCCCAATTTACATAGGCTAAAATGGGTTCCTTGTGCAGGTACATGCATCAATGTGTACAGTATTCTCTATATATTGCATCAACACCAAAGCCTCTGTGTGTGTTATACACAAATGTGTGGTGTGTACCACCCAGTACACTTATCATTGTCCACTGTAGAAGGGTTGTTGACATCAGCCACCATGCACTCACCTGTATTCACCCCCAGACCTATCAGCCATGTGGCACATGCAGTAACTGTTATACAAAGCTGTGACATGTGTTCACCTGTACCCAGGATATGGCACAGCCAAGGTGTCATCACAGTGCCATACCCCTTGTAGGATACAGCAGCAGACCATCATCCTGCTGATACATGGACACCTACAAAACAAATGGAATACATTATGGAGACCAGGATCAGTCAGTGTTAATAACAGCTATAATGCATCATGGCTGGGCAGCTACACTTCCTGACATGTAAGCATTAAACTTTACTACTGGCAACATGTTACACAGCATTACATTGGTACACTGTAGTACAATCACCCTGTGCATCAGAATCATATTAGCCTGCTGTGCGTCGATGTTATGGATGACAGGGATGTGGCAGAGGCATCATCATTTGCACAGGGTGTGTTATTGGTTTGCCAGAGACCTAGGCTGAGCCATATGTTTGACATCGTGTGTGTGTGTGTGTGTGTGTGTGTGTGTGTGTGTGTGTGTGTGTGTGTGTGTGTGTGAGTGTATGTGAGGGGGTTTAATTATTAATTGGGCTGTTGTGATGTGGTGTGTGTAGGTATGGGGTTGCCCTAGCTGTGTTGGTAATGTGTGTGTGGTGTGTATGTATGCACACAGTTTTGCCATGTGGCTGCCCTGTACAGGGGTTTGTTGGACAGCTGCAAACCATACCTGGCAGGGTGTGCAGTTCACCGTCTCTGGCCACGCACTTGAGAACAGTGCCTGCCAGGAGTTCTACGGGCACCGCCAGGTACAAGCCACAATATGGTACTCTTCCCTGATGATGACATATGTCTGCTGGATCCAGGTACCTCTTGGGACCAGACAGGGCCATGTGCACGTGGCCTGCTGTGTTGTGGTGTGGACAGTGTCCCCCCTACAGTGCTGGGGCTGGTACTGCCACTACGGGAGAGACTCTGAGTTCTGGCATGTCCATGTCAACCTCCAGCTGTTGGTGTTGCTGGCCTACATTCACATGGCCATCACACTACTCTCACCATATGCTCAAGCACAGACATTCCATGGTTGAGGATTCCCACCATCTCACCCAACTGTCTATCCATGACCTCTGCAAAATAACTGTGGGCACCTACAAGATCACAGATGTTGTCAATAACAGCTGAATGAGTAGCCCTCTGCAGCCTCAGACTCTGTCTGGTGTACCGTTTCATAAGTGCCTGAGCCTGCATGATGGCCTGAAACATGCTTCTGGTGGCACCAGATGTGGCACCTCTGCCAGGGGCATGATGACCAGCAGCCCTCCTATGAACACCCCTGTACATCTGCCTATGTGGTACCCCACCGGACATCTGGCTATGGCTGCTGTGTCAAGACCCACGTGCCACAAGATACCACACTGTCCTGTCCCATGTCACCACCCACTAACTGTCTCTCAGCTATGGTCAGTGGTGATGGGGTATGTATAGGCAATCTGACTGTGTGTGGGGATGGGGTGGATAACAGTGGGATGTCAAACGATGGTGCAGCTTCAGCCCCTGACAACCCCACCTGTGCCTCAACACACCTATCATCATTAGCATCTCTGTATGGACACCAACATCAGATTGCCTGCAGAAAAGACCCTTACCCACCTCGCCACCTGTGAGGGGAAAACAAGAAATGCACTTTAAGACCTGTACGTCATTGCTTAGCAGTACACACACACACACACACACACACACACACACACACACACACACACACACACACACACACACACCCTGACATTCCACCATACTAATTACCTGTCCCTAGTTTACAGAATGTTCCTCATTTTTACTCTTATTTTCCCCATCCTGCATCAGTCTTGAATAATTACAGTCAATAATACCAATCATTAACGTATCATTCTTCTAATTGCACAGAAAATGATCACAAAACATGACCTGTTACTCCATTAATTCTTTAACTTGATTAGAGTCATTTTTTTTCAAAGACTCCCTGATGTCATCAAGTGTTCACCCTGGTTTTGTCCAGAAGTCTTGAGCATGGCCCACATATGTTATGGGCTACTACAGTTAGTCAATAATGTCATGCACTGGAGTTTCATACTTAACTATTGTTCAGTAGATGCAAGATCTGTTGCTGTATTAACTTTTAATGTGAACTACAGTAATATTTGGAAACGCTCTCTGGTGTTGCCTCGTAATTCCCTAATGTATCTTTAGTGCTGCATACTTGGGTATTCTTTCACCTTTATGCTGATGGCAATTAAAAAAGTATCCCTGATGTCCAGTTTTCCCTCCCAATGCATCTTTCATGTTGCAGACTTTATTATTCTATCAGCTTTCCTGTGATTACATTTAAGAAAAGTGTTCCAGGTGTCAGATATGTCTGTCCATTTCCATCTACCTCACAATTTCTAAGGGAAGTTGAGAGGTATGAACAACCCCACACTCACACATGTGTATACATGGACACACACACAAACACACACACACACACATATGCACACATATTCTACATACATCATTCCCCCCTCTACTCCACCAGATAGCAGTTACAGACAATTTCACCCTCCCACACACATGCACACAAACACACACACACACACACACACACACACACACACACACACACACACACACACACACACACACACAAACTTACTTACAGGTGAGGTTGCACAAAGATATTAGACACAGACCTCTCATTACCCATGTGTCAACATGCTTGACATATGGCACACAACAGCATGCAGTGCAGCTATAGTCAATCCCTGTTGCCAACATTATACATCTCTGTGATGCATGGACTGTGTTAGTAGGTGATGCCCCTTCCCCTGGAATACACTGCACCCATGTACACAGTATTGTTGTGCACCTGTTCGGCATCGTGGCATGTACTGTGCACCATACCTTACAGGTGTACACACCATTGCTGAATGTGTATATGTGTGTCAGTTATGTTTGATCTGCTGCTCACAACCCCTATGTGTTTGTCTGACACATACCTGAGATGATATGTGGACAGATGTCATTTGTGAATGCCTGATGTCTGATTTACAGATCTCATAATCAGCGGTGCATGTATGGCCAATAAAATACAATTACACTGACAACCTTCAGACCTTACTGTGCCTATGGGGAGTGTACACACCCTTATTGATATGGCAACCCATTCCCTGATATGCCATGGGGCCACATTACTGCATATGTTAACATTACACAAACCTGATATGTGGCATATGACCTGTGCAATCAAATTCAGTATCAAACAAATGTTTTAGTTGTGCAGATGCTGACTGAGATGCATACAATTTGTGGGTGCATATGTGTGCACACCCTTATCATGATGGTTTGTTGCACCAACTGTTATGTGTACAACAGCAGTCACTATTCCTGGAAGGGGTATACTAGCATGGGCCATCTGCATTTACCAGTATTTGGTCACAATGCCCTATGAATGTCCCCTAACTCTGCATGATTGTAAGGTCAACTCATGTGCACAGCCCTTGGATGTCACACAGTGCCATCACTATTGCTGTGCAGTCAGGGTTATGTCTGCCACAATTCATGACCTTGACTGTGTGCAATTACAGCCATTCTTAGCGGGCTTTGGATCTCTGCTTCAGTGCATTGTTGTGTTTCAGGATGTCACCCCCTCCCTATCCTCAGCCTTTTTACAGATGCTTGACAACTATGGCCTACACATGTGTGTCATTTTGCAGTGCCCCAAATTCGTACCAGCCTAGTCCCTGCTAATGAATGGCAAACATACAGGTGTACACTGGCACCAGCAAGGTACAGATGGGGATTGTGTGTCTGAGGTGGGGTGAGGTGTTGGTTGTGCAGCACATGTATCTTAACTGATACTGTCTGAAGGTTTCCAACTTGGACTTGGTACACCAGCACACATTTGCAACACATGCCATTGGGTTACCTCTGATGTTATGCATTTGCTACCTGTAGAGAGATGATGTTTCCTGTGGAACAACTGTCCCATCTGATTACTTTAACCCATGGGCCACACTTATGCAGAGTCCAGGCAATTGCCGACACAGGTACTGCACAGCCAGTACTTGCTAGACATTCCTGCAACTCCCTTAGTATTGTGGCATGTTACTAGGCAACCTGCATGACCAGTTTGCAACATGTGCCATCATCAGTCTTGGATGGCCATCTGTTTATTTTCTACATTATTCCTGTCCCATACATCCTTGATACATGCATGACTGCCTGCACTGTTTGCCATGGTATATGCAATGGTGAGGTAAAGTTACATCTCCAACTGCTGGGTGCTACCTGTTGGGTATGGGATTCATTCCATGGCTTGTAAGATGTGTGCAAGCCACGGCTGCCTCTGTAGCTGGTAAGTGGGCACATTTGATGGCCAAACGTCTTGGACAGCAGACCATTTCTTGGTGTGACATTGAGGATCTGTACTTGCTAGAAGGTCCATACTCATGAAGAGTGCATGCTGTCAGTACCTCAAAATCGCTTACACAATATGTTATTTGGAGTGTATGCATACATATGCTTCCAGTGTTTGTGAAGGTATGTATTCCCCATATTTGCTGTCCTAACAGGATTCCATATTACACATTCATTGCTCATGTTAGGATCACATTACAGGTTGTAAGGGTCATGGAAGGCAGTATTGTGATATGCCATTGTGTAGATCTGTAACAGTTTTCATTGTAATAGTGGTATATACACTGATGTAGCACTGTATAACTGTGATGTTTCAGACATGTCCCTACTGTAAGCCATTTGTCCCATCATTATGTTCATCTCTGTGTACACATCTTGCAATAACAGGTAGTTAGTTATATTGCAGGACTCTTACATACCATTCAGATATGCCACCATGGTGACCACTGTGATGCAGTGCAGTTAACAGCAGCAATAAGTGAACATGTACAGCATGCATTATGGGTAGGTGTGTTAAATGTGTGCATGAAATATACCATGGCCATAACATGGCAGGTGTATTGGCAAACCTGAACAAACACCATACTCACCAGCTACAGGCTGCTACATTGGAGGTATACCAGAGGGACCTACATAGTTGTGTGAGAGATGTGATGTCAGTAGCCACACCTGTGGCCTTGGTACAGGGTGGGAGCAGCATTACAGTACATCAACAGTACAAACCCACAATACTACAGATTATGCACATTTGTTTATTACTACAACACAGTCACAGACTATACATATTTCATCTCACATATGCATGATTAAACTCTACAGATGCAGATGGATACACAACAGTGGTCTACTGATGTGCCCTGTAGCCTTACCTGCACACTCCTCATCCATTGTGTGGGTAGCACCCACCTCCACAATGCTCTCTGCCGGATCTTGCATTTGCAGGTGGGCAGGTGCCCCGAGGATGGCGAGGAGCTCCTCAACATGTGTAAGGGGGGGTGGATGGCATGACTCCCCCTGTGGCAAGCTGGTCCCTCCTAACCCCAGCAGCATGCCGATGAACATGGCAGAGTAGATCAGTGCACCGATGTCGGACCTGCTCATAACTGTGGTTATGCAGGCCAACATCGTTTACCCTGTGGACAAGATCATTCCACAGGTCTGCCCTCTCCTGCAGATCATGGGCTGTACATCCAAATAGGATGTGGTAGTGCTGCACCAGGTGTTGAATGATGACGTCATTCTCCTGGGGTGTGTTTATTCCGTGATATGGTGCCTGAAAGACATAAAGAGGAAAACAGGTCTGAGGACCTCATACTGCAAGGCTATAATAGTTGTTAATACACATCTCTGTCTCCCTCCCACCATATCTGCAATAACAATTGGATCACACTACTCAATGGGTATGTTTACAGCAGACCTACTGTTGGGACATATATCGTATTGTACAACAATTTGTGCAATGTGTTTGTAATTATGTTCCATGCTGAAACACTATCATTGAGGGCCTGTTACGAACAATGTCACCAGCATGCTATTGTAAGGACCACTATGGTTCCATATATGCATGTGTTCTGTTTGCTATGTGACTGCTGCAAATCTAGTGTTTTGTGTTAATGGGGATATCCATGCATGGTGTTACATAATCCTGGAATGTGTGGGCTATTACTACCGACATATGTTCTATAACTGTGACACAATAGCATGTTTGGGAAGACAGTTGCCAGCAGAACCACCTCTCCCACCTCATCTGGCCATGTTACCAGGCCACATCACATCTGGGACCCACCCTGGGACCTCATCATCTCCTGGTCCTGCACTACTTTCAGGTGGAACCACCTCAGGGGATGGTGTTTGCCCCCCCAAGCAAACACAGACAGGATCCTGCCACCTGAAGCCAGGTCCATGGTCTGTTGCATAGGGAGCTTGACAGAGACTTGGGGGATGTGCTACACTACCTTGAGGCCCTCAGTACACAATCTCTGGGTCCGCATGCTCCTCCTGCTCAGCCCCCAGCCCAGGCAGCTTCAAGAGTGTGAAGATGCAGTTGTGAGTTCCCATGAGTGGGGACCTTGGTCCCATTGTTTCCATATGGTGGCTCATGGGCTTCCATATGCCAAACATCACTCCCCATTCAAGGTGTTTTCCCACTACATGTGTCATATACCGTCCCTGTATGCTGTCTTGTCTGTCTTCCAACCCAACCTACCTCCCCAAATATACGTACTATCCTTCCCCAAAATACCAATCCCACCTTCACAAACAAGGGCAATGTGTTCCCAACATAACTGTCCATTTTGCACCCACTTACTACTATATATATATATATATATATGTGTGTGTGTGTGTGTGTGTGTGTGTGTGTGTGTGTGTGTGTGTGTGTGTGTGTGTGTGTGTGTGTGTGTGTGTGTGTGTGTATAGATATGTGTGATGTTCTCTCACACATATCATGCAGCACTGTCATTCAACAGTAGGGGACATGTATTTATATATATATATATATATATATATATATATATATATATATATATATATATATATATATATATATGTGTGTGTGTTTTTGTATATATGTAGACATACATATGTATATATATATACATATATATATATATATATATATATATATATATATATGTGTGTGTGTGTGTGTGTGTGTGTGTGTGTGTGTGTGTGTGAATACATATTTTGAGTTGCATATATATATATATATATATATATATATATATATATATATATATATATTAATATATATATCTGTGTATCTGTATAGCTATAGACATACATGTACATATATATATATATATATATATATATATATATATATATATATATATATATATGTATATATATATATATATATATATATAGAGAGAGAGAGTGCATTCAAACATCAGGTCCACACTCTATAACTCTCCTTCCTTCACAGCTGCACTCTTCTGCCTTGCTACAACACCGGCAGGTGTCACATGTGGACACAACTTAACATTATGGGGTTATATATAGGGACAGATTGCAGGTAAGGCTATTACACACCAATGGTATTTGTGCATGCTACATTACATGTTAACATGACTGTTCTGCAAGTGGTGGGCTCTGAAACTCATGTTTCACTCATAATGGCATTACTTTCTCCACCAGCTATTTGCCACACTAATATACATGTCTTGTTTTACAGAACACACATTATGATGGCTAACATCTTGTCATTCAGTGCTGATATGCACAGTTAACAGTTATGTCCCACTGCCCACAGGGACAGACACTATTGTCCATAGCAGTTGTTCAGCTGTACATCATTACAACAGCAACACCTGATGGCACATATAAATTTTTCCACATCATCTATCCCATTATTGTAGAGCAAGTACTACATTCAGTTACATGCATATATGTTACACATACCTGTTGTAGGCTTGTCATCTCTTCTGAATACAGTTTTATGTGTCCCCTTAGTTATGTAGAGATGTTTGTAGGTTCAGTTGGTGTAGACATTTTTTTTTACTGGTTGTTTGTTTTTCTTTCTCTCTCTCTCTCGCTCTGTCTCTCTCCACTATTGGGATTGAGCTGCTTTGAATAGATTGCAGCATGGATTTTGTAGGTGATGCACATGATCAGCTGATGGACTCTGCACCAATCAGTGTTCACCATTTTCTATTTGCATGCAGCCAGCTGTGTAGTACTTCCAGTTATCACTGTCATGGCAACCCACTACTATAAATTACTATATCATGTGGGCGTTGTCCCTTTAACTTTACAGTATGGAGGACATCCTTCCTTTGTGTGTACAGCAGTGTTAGAGACAGCAGGTAACAATACTTCTTACAACAGGACTTGCAGACACAGGCCAACTACATGTTTG